>NC_090921.1:1504050465-1504350465 GCF_040938575.1 Ambystoma mexicanum
TATTCGGGCCATAGCTCCTTTCTTCAATTAACCCCATGTAGGGCTGCTAAACATTTGAACCAACCAAGGACCCAAGACCTTCAGTCTTCTGTTCAACTGCCTGCTAAGGAGAAACACCCAGTCCAGGGATATAATATATAATTGTAACTGC
The DNA here is from genome assembly GCF_040938575.1 of Ambystoma mexicanum. Taxonomy (NCBI): domain Eukaryota; kingdom Metazoa; phylum Chordata; class Amphibia; order Caudata; family Ambystomatidae; genus Ambystoma; species Ambystoma mexicanum. The sequence goes on from NC_090921.1 coordinate 1,504,050,617, forward strand.
AGTCATGTGCTAGCTGAGCTGACAACCATTAAGCATCTATTATTAGCCCTATTAGAGTCACAGCGGATGGGGTAGAGGGGGAAGAGGCCCTGAGGAGTTGCCCCCTATGGTTCCAACTGTTGCAACAAGGTTCCACAACCCACCTCTGGAATGTCCCCTTGAGCCAGACACAACTATCAGTGTACTCGGACCAAAACATTGCTTGCCACAATTTTGATTTGGAGAGACATCCCTTGGTTGTGGCTCCTTGTAGGCCCACTGTGGCCCACAACACGAGGAAAATCCAGGTTGAGCAGCCACTGTAGCACACGAGGACTATGGAGCTTAGTAAGATTAACAATTCCCATGGCAAGCCGGTCTCTCTGATAGACCAAGGCCCAAGCCTATTGGAAACCCAGTGCCCAAAGAGAACGGAACCTAGAGCATGTAGATCCCATCCTAGAGGAGGAGCGTCAAAAAATGATATCCAAAGGGGGCCAAAAAAATGTTACTTTATTTTTACTTGGGGTGCCCTAACTGCAGGTCAACAAGCGAGAACCAAGGGGTGCCCTTGTAAACAAATTCTTATACTGGCTCCAAACTGTTAGAGATTGTGTTTCAGTTTCTCGGAATGCCATAGTATGTTGCAAGAGACTGTCTAATGAGGGTGATACCCACTATGAGTCTGTAGAGCTGGAATTCAGGGATCAAAGAGTGGCAAGAGATGTCCTGAGCGAGCTTGGATGTGTTGGGTGGACGTCTAAGTCTGGGATCTCAGTGGGCACGCATCGTTATCCAAAACCTGTTGGGCAACCAGGTCCCATCTTGAATAATAATCCTCTATCTGGGGCAAACCTCATTCCCCTGGGGTTAAGACCAACCGGGAACCAAAGCTGATTGCATCCATGGAATGTGCGGCCCCCCGAACTGTAACAAAGCAGGCTCTGATTGATAACCTATGGAGAAAAAAATGTATTTTCATTTTTGATACAATGTACTGTGGATGTTATGTAAATGTTTGTTGTTAGATTGCACTTTGATGGCCTCTGGCCGAACAAAGTTATTTAGAATTGAATTGACTAGCTTTACTGCTTCCAATAATCCTTGCCGCTCCCACTGGCACCCCTGGTCACATTCTCCCCTTCACCAATCTGCAGCCAGGCTCACGCTGCTCCTTTTTCTTGTGGCTTTTTTCATGTGCTATAGAGTTTTCCATCTAGTTCAGTTTGTGGAGGATTTCTTTGTCTCTCCTGGCCCACTGCAGTCCCTTCTCACTCTCAGTTCATTTTCTGTTTCCTCACCAATCGGCTGCGCTCGGTATGGGTTTGGCAGCTTAGGTGTTTGGGTCTCATCTCTGTTTGGCAGGAAAAATCACAGTCCATTCCATTTCTATTTGTGATTGCATTCACCTAGTTTAAGTATGGGTTTTCTTGGTGACACCATGCTGCATTCAGTTGCTTTCATGAAAAAAAGACAAAAGAGAAATCTGGCTAGGAAAGAGGCTGAGGGCATTGTGGAAGGGACAGCAGTACCAGCAGACCTATGCAATACACACTCGGTGGGAGCTGGGAGAAACCTGAAGGTGTCTCCCTAGTTAGTCACCGGGAATCTGTCATCCAGGTGTCCAGGACACAGCCATCGCTATTGGATCCAGTTCCTGGGGGTGGACCAGTGAGGGAGGATCACCTGGATGGGTTGTCCTCGGGGAGTGAGAGTGGGACATCGACAGGTGAGACGCAGTATCCTCCTTCTTTCAACACCTTTTCCCCATCCTACCATACAGGACATTCAAAACCACTGCCCCCTCCATCCCCTTTCTGACATGAACACTTTCACACGGAACACCAGAGAACAGAACAACACCAGAGCCGTTTATCTGACATGTCCCAATACTAGGGTCAGGCAAAGTCAGGCAATTGATCAGAATGACACACACCTGATGGCCCTTTCCCTTCCCCACAAGGATAAAAGATGGAGCAAAAGATCACAGTAGGAGCAATGCAGACCCCACAACGAGAAAGCTATCTAGGTCCGGCAGTTCAAGACGGGGATAAAGGCGGCAGATATCGAGTGGCTGACAAGGAGAGACGCAACCTTGCCCTTTCCAAAGCAGACCCGCGAATCTTGCGCAGAGGGAATCATAAGACAGTGGACAATATCCCAAGTGTGCTGTAACAGATGTCAATGGTACACAGAGTGTGTCGACGCTGATAAGCGGGAGCGAGGGAAGCTCCTGCTACCGTGGCACCGGCCTTGACTCCGGTAAATAAGAAAGCAAAGTGGTGCATCACAGCCAGTGAGTCGAGGGGAGAGCCGATAAGAACAGGGCTGTTATGTTATGTTATGTTACTTTGCATTTATATAGCGCCTTATGTATCATTGGTATGATCTCAAGGCGCTGGTAGGTTGAACGCTCTTGGGAACCGTAGTTCAAGTCAGTAGAGAGAGATAGAGAGAGCCATAAGGTGCGTGGGTGCACCGGATATGTGTGCAGCTGGTGTGGCACTTGCATGATAGCTGCTGCTTAGCGGTAGGTGTGGTGGTTGGGAGGTCAGGAATATATGTTCATTCTTGTGGGTTGATACCCAGACTGATTTCTGGCTGCATTAGGCCTGAGGAGACGCATAGGCTAGCGGGTGTGCTGAGCCAGCTGTGTTTAAATAGGATGATGAGGTGTATGTGGCGGGTGTAAGTATGAGAACAGCTATACCGAATGTGTCATAGTATCGCGGTGTTCTAGTTGAGTGGTGGTGTATAGGAGAGAGTAAGCGTGGTGATGTGATATGGATACGTCCCACGCACTCCATCTGTCCCACGCACTCCATCCATCCCACGCACTCCATCCGCCCCACGCACTCCATCCGTCCCACGCACTCCTTCCGTCCCCTGCACTCCATCCGTCCCCTGAACTCCATCCGTCCCATGCACTCCATCCGTCTCATTCACTCCATCCGTCCCATGTGGTGAATGAAAGTCACAAAGTGGCAAAGTGAGAAATTTCAAAGAACTTTAAAAGGGTAAAGGGGAGACCAGCTCCAGGGGGGACCGGCACCACGTGGGTGCTGCTCCGAGAAACTCTGGTAGATCCCCTTCTAAGTAAAACTACAGAAACCCGAAGCCTGTAAGCGAGCCGCCAAGTTAGGCCAAAGTGGTCATACAGGAGGTTAAGCAAAATCCACATACAGTCGAAAGCCTTTGACTTGTGAACTTGAGAAAGCAATGGAAGTGAATTCTGGAAACAATTACAAATGTGAATTTGGCAAGAGTGTACCCGACCGAAGGATGCTGACGAGAAAGGAGCAAACTCTAAGGTCCCAAGAAACAGTGTGTTTACAAAGGTGAACCTGGCCAAGAGATGTCCACTAGAACTGTTTAAAAAGACATTAAGATTTGTGAGCAAAGGAAAAGCCATAGTGGACCGGCAGGAGGGAGGCTGAAAGTAAAGAGCGGTCCGCGCGGCCGAAGAGGGGGACCCGAGGGTGAACAATCCTCACCCAAAGGAGAACTACGAAATGAACTTTCATTGATTTAAAGGAACTTTTTGTTTGTTATTGAATACGTCATGCCCTCGAAGGCAAGAGACTTTCAAGGGGAGAGAGACTTGGCCATCAACGGTCCTGATAGCTGCAAGTGGAATTGTCAACTCGTGCTGGGAAAGCTTGAGTGTGTACTGTGCTCCAAGATCCGATCTTACCCTGTGCTCAAAACGTGGGGAAGGGAGATTCAAGCTACCACATCCTAACATATTATTTGCAGACACTTCTTTCTTTTCTTGAAAACTATCCATGTATTAATTGTAAGATTTGGCAATATGTTTCTTAGTATAGGACCTTTTTATTTTGGCACAACGCCACAAGGACTGCCTTATTTTCATTTGATGGTCGACGCTTACTCCCATCTTAGATTTAGGTTTAGATTAGGCATTTTCCCCATCTACATACAGTTTAATAAACACGCTTGAACTGTGATCACTTGTGTCTGTCTTTACTGTTCCCACCATGAGTTTCTTACAGAGCCCAAGGTCTGGGGCCTGCAAATCCCACATCCCGTCTCTGGGTTAGGATTGGTTTAAGCATATGCGTTGGTAGAGGCCCACCCCCTGGTCCAGAGGGGTAGCTGTTCTCCCCTGACAGGGTTATGAACCTCACCCTGTGACATAGAACACAAAATCAAATGCCATTTTGGCCTTCAACATCGCCCCCACAGCAGGTAGTGCCTTGTTTATATGTGAAAGGATACAGAAAAGGACGAAGATTAAGGGCAGTGGATCACTGGTGAATAAATCCTACTTGGCCAAGATGTACAAGAAAAAGCATAGGGCAATATATTAGCCGGCACCTCAGCAATGATTTTTACATCAATATTTGTTAGAGACAAGAGTCTATACGAACTTCTGTGCTTGGTTTCTTTGCCTGGTTTTAACAACAGTGTTATCTATCATAACCTCTCTCATACTGCCAATAAATTAGGATCTAGCAGAGAACCAAATAAGTTTTATTTATAAAATCATCTGTTAAGCTATATAATTCAGAAGACTTTGTGGCAGCAAGCTCTTTAATAGCCTGCTAAATGTCTTGTATACAAAAAACAGGGAACATCCCACAACAAGGACCCGGGAAACCTCACAAATGCATAAACAGTATTGTTTCTGTTGTATACATCATATATTACATGCTTGTTTATGATGAATACACAATCAATATTTTATTTTTTGACAATTTAACATCAACTAAAATGTTTCAGTATCCAAAACATGTAAATCAAATTAAATAAACAGTACTAAAAGAACATATGTTTTGCTTTTAAATTACATGATTCACAAAAGACAAAATATAAATTGATATATATCAAAACATATACAAAATACACAGAATATACACAACCGTAATGCATAAAAAACTACAAATGATTTAATCCAAATGTACAGTATTTGAATTCTATTGTCTAAAGAGAAATGTTCAGCATAAATCACATTTGGACTTGAATAAGACAGGGTTGACATTGTTTAATGTTTAGGTGTATCAAAAATGTATTGCCTTCCTCAGGACCCCAAATAGCTCAATAGTGACCCGGTATATGCAAATCAGAAATAGATATTTATTTAAAAGGAAATTTTTCAAATTTGCATGATTCTATATTTCCCAAAAAAACTCTTGGGACGCTTATCCAATATCCAAATGTTCATGCTTGTCTCCATATTATTCTGAGGCTAATTCTCCAACAGGCTTCACTCAAGATCCACATGAATTCTTCATATTAAACCTACAACATAAAGGACGAGTATCTAATTATATTCTGCAATAATTAAACTACTAAAATTACTGAATAATGTCCTTTCCATACCTAAATTTTAGTTTTCAAAGTTTTTCTCATGAAATTTTGCACCAAACTTTTGTTATTTACATCTTTATCTGTAATGCACCTTCATGACTATGTTCTGCATGAATAAATGAAAATATAAAGTAGCCAGATGTTCCTGAATTTATTATATTTCTAATTTCAGCATGTGCAGCGCCTTGTTTGGAGTTGCGGTCACCATAATGAAATGGAACAGGTATGCATCTCATGCGCCATGTCTGATGTAATCAAGTCATGCAAGGGTGCCATTTTAGTAGTTCATTTTATATTAGTGAAATAGCCTGTGTACACGTGCCAAAGTGCAGGTTTCAAGTGACTTTGAATGTCCAGCCTCTGGAGATTAACGTGAGACCTTGACTGTTACTTCAACGTATTAATCACAGGGATTAGGCTATTATGAGATGAGGTAGATAGCAGGTTAACTGGTGTTAAACACGCTGTTTGTGGGCCTTTCAGCACCTATCAGGCTGGCGTGGGTAAGAATTGGATTCATTTAAGGAGGAGGCTATGGCCAGCGTGTTTTCCCAGGATGGTTTATGGTTGGGCCGCAGCAGAAGTAATGCTGTGCACACTCAGCCCCACTCCCAGGTGCTGCTTCTCAGACTGACAGCCAGCCCCTCCGTGGTGCGTACAAAGGAGCCCAGACGACTTTGAGTGGTCTCCAGTGATACGTGTGTGGTCTCCGGGCTCAGCCTGAAAAAGCGCCTGCTAACAGGATGCTTCTAAAAAAGTGAGGACCTGTTGATTTTTATTTATTTCTGATGCTGGAACCGTACCCAGAGTTTCCTCCTGATCTCTGTGCCTCGCAGCTATGGAGAGCTCTGAGGTATGCACTGTTTGCTCCTGAAGCAGCACCCCCAGCATCTGGGCTGCCCCTCCTGAGACCCACATATGCTAATAAAGCAGCCTGTTTATTGTGCTTTCAGCATTACGGTTTTATAGTGTGGATGGTGATGGAGAGACACTCTATGTGGTGTTTATTTGTCATGCAGAGGAAGAGATTTGTACAATAGGACCACTATTTATCCTGAGGCAACAGCTCCCTCTAGCAATGACAACAGGCGAAGCTATGTGAATTGGCATTGTCTCTATATCCTGAGGCAAAAGCTCCCTCTAGCAGTGACAACAGGCAAAGCTATGCATCGGACAAACATACAGGGACAAACATACATCTGGCCTTTTATTATAATGTTAGATGAAGCTTCGTCGTGGTAATGTTCATGCCCAAAGTGATTGCATAATAGTATTATTTAGTCTTCATTAATAGTTATGTGTAAGTGCTGATTCAAACACTTCAGAATAAAAAAGGCAATTGTGATCTTTTACACAGAATTATAAATTGATCATTCAGACCAAGAGCCTGCATTCTATTGATTAACTGTGCCACCTTGAATAACAGGTACATTCAGTATAAGTGCTCATAATAGTGAGCCATATCCAGCATTTTGCCTAATTGTGTTAGTGAGACATATCCAGCATTTAGCCCAACTGTGTTAGTGAGCCATATCCTGCATTTAGCCCAATTGTGTTAGTGAGCCATATCATACATTTAGCCCATTTGTGTTATTGAGCCATGTGAGACATGTCTTGCATTTAGCCCAACTGTGCTATTTAGCCATATCTTGCATTTAGCCCAACTGTTTTAGTGAGCCATATCGCAACTTGAGCCCAATTGTGTTAGTGAGCCATATCTTACTTTTAGCCCATTTGTGTTAGTGAGCCGTTTCCCCGCATTCAGCCCAACTTTGTTAGTGTGCCACATGTCACATTTAGCCCAACTGTGTTATTCAGCCACATCTCGCATTTAGTCCAACTGTATTAGTGAGCCATATCCTGCATTTAGCCCAATTGTGTTGGTGAGTCATATTTTGCAGTTGGCCCATCTGTGTTAGTGAGCCATATCTCAAATTTAGCCCATTTGTATTAGTGAGTCAATCTTTGACTTAGCCCATTTGTGCTGGTGATCAATCCCTTGCACATAGCCCAACTGTGTTAGAGCCATATCCCGCATTTAGCCCAACTGTATTATTGAGCAATATCCTGCATTTAGCCTAACTGTGTCGTTGAGTCATACTTTGCAGTTGGCCCACCTGTGTTAGTGAGCCATATCTCAAATTTAGCCCATTTGTCTTAGTAAGCCAATCTTTGACTTAGCCCATTTGTGCTGGTGAGCAATCCCTTGTGTTAGGCAGAATCACCTGCAGTACCCCTGGGGACCACTACAGGCAATTAGGACTACAGGTGTAAGCACAATTTCACCTTTGGTACAAGCCTGTACTACACAGCAATACCTATCATGCTCTTTGTTGCACGGTTGAACCTTTCTACCAATCCATTTGTCTGAAGATGGTAGGCAGTTGAGAACTTGTAAGTTACTCCACAGTTTTTCCACATGGCCTACATGTAGTGGGACATAAAATTGGATCCCCTGTCAGAGATAACTTCCTTAGGAAAACCTACTCTGGTAAAAATACCAAATAGGGCCTTAGCAACAGCCTGAGCTGTAACAGTTCTCATAGGTATAGCTTCAGGATACCTAGTAGCATGGTCTACTACAACCAGGATAAACCTGTTTCCTGAAGATGTGGGAGGGTCTAAGGGACCAACAATGTCGATTCCTACCCTCTCAAAAGGAACTCCCACCACTGGGAGAGGCACCAAGGGTGCCACATTCTTGGCTCCACTCTTGCCAGAGGTTTGGCAAGTGTGACAGCTTCTACAGTACTTTTCTACATCAGACCCCAATTTAGGCCAGTAGAAATATAGAAAGAGCCTTTTCTTGGTCTTCTTAAAACTTAAGTGACCAGCCAAAGGTATCTCATGGGCTAAATGTAGGAACTGGAGTCTGCTTTCAAGAGGCACTACAAGTCTTCTGTAGTCCCCTGGGATAGACTCAGTCGGTTCACTATATGTTCCCAGTATAACCTATGCTTCCCTGGCTCTTGCCCGTCCAGCTTGGAAGCTGCCTGTTGGCGAAGACCTTCAAGAGTACGACACTCTCTTTGACATCTGCTAAAGTCTGCCCTACAGAGTCCACCTTCTGCCAGTAAAGACTGCAACTCAGGATGGTCTGCAGGATCCAGATCTCCAACAGGAGCAAGGTCGTCTTCCAGCTCTGATTCTTCAGCAGCTGATTCAACCACACAGGGTTCTTCCTGATGGTTTTAGGTTGCCCCTTTTCCTCCTTCTTCATTGAAATTGCAGTCAGTAAATCCTGTTGACTGGGAGTTATAGTTTCCTCTATAATCTCCTCTGGAGAGCCCCTTAAAGTACTCTCTCTGGCCTTCCTAGTCTGCTCTTGTTTCCTTTTGCTGGGAAGCCTGGTGGTGCTTGATACAACTCCAAGAATTTCTAAGTCATTCCCCAACAGGACTCTCCCAGGTACTTCACTCGGCACACTTACAGGTATCTTGACAGTCATATCATTACACTGGATGAGAGCTGGTAACTGTGGAAGCATTTGGACAGGGCCTCCAGCAAGCTTAGTTAGGAACTTGGGTGCCTTAGCAACATCCTCTTCCTTAAAAAATGATTCATCAACTATAGTTATGCTGGCCCCAGTGTCTCGAATGGCAGGGGTCTCCTGACCATTGACAAGAACACTGTCTTTGTAATACTGTTTAGTATTGTCTAGAATAGAATTGTACACATCTAAATTCTGCTGTTCCCACAGACAAAGGGATACTAAAGAAACACTGGCTGAGACTTTCATGGGTTCCTCAGCCAGTAAGTGAAAGTTTCCACTTGCCATTGGTACTTCATCCACTGTGGAGAAGGCTAAGGAGACACTGTGGACCCCTGAAGGTTTACCCTTACATCTGGGATCCCCTTTCACATGGTCAGTTGACCCACAAGCATAACATTTACCAAATGTTTTTATGAATGGGGGTTTGTTCTGACCTCCTTCTAGTTTGTCTCCAGAAGGTACACTAGCCTGATTTAGTTTCCCTTGGGGCTTACCCTTGTTATGTTTGTGGCCCTCTTTTGGAGTGATAGTATTTGAATTCTCTTTGGTATCTTTCTTGTGCTGCTTCCCCTTATCCTTCTTCTGAGTTACCCCAGAATCCTTGTGAGTAGCCCTGTTAGCAACCCACAAGTCAGCAGCCCTTGCTAACTTCTTTGGATCAATTTCCTTAGAGTCAGCGAAGTGCTGTCTCAGCTGAGGAGAGCAGGCATCATAAATAGATTCCAACATAAACAGATTTCTCATACCTTCATAAGTGTTCACTCTGTAACCCTTAACCCATCCATCTAAGTTTTTCAAACATTCAGTTACCCAGCTAGCCCAAGGGGTACCATCATACTTTTTGAGGGTTCTAAACCCCTTAAAATACTGAGAAGGGGTCTTCCCAAATCTATCAAAACTAGCTTCACAGTTTCATACTCCTTTATGTCTATATCCCCCAACCCCATTACCACATCAGTTGCAACAGAGGGTAGCATAGAAAAAAGCCAAGGAATCAACTGATTCCCTGTAATGTCTTGAATCACATGGTTATATTCTAAAGCAGGCAACCGAGAGGGCGCTAGTGAGCCGACCAAGATGGCGGCTTCCTAAAGAGCTCCATGCGGAGCACCAAAAATCCTGCAAAAATCGTGCACAACCGTGCGTCACCGAGACCATCCGCGAAAGGCAGTCAGTGCCGAATTCGCCGTGACACTGCTATGACCAGGCGGGCCCCCTGCTGTGGCTGCAGTGTCCCTGAAAATCGGAATTGTGGGGGTCGAGCATCGCGGCCGCCGTCCTCCCTGGTCCCAGCCTCGCCACCCCAATCACAGGCAGCGAAATCCTGAAGACCGGAGGCAACCGTGCTCCACTACAACCAGAAGCGGAGAAAAGGCGTTCCCATCCCTAACAAGGGCCGGCCCCGGTACACGGCCCAAGATGGCCGGCCACTCATCCCTGGCTTCCAGCTCTGAGCACGCAGAGACCGTAGGCAAGGTCTCGTACCTCAGCAAAAAAGGGTCGCAGTGATCTGCCACCCCGGACAACGGAAGAGGCGAGGCAGGATCCCTGCGTCAGACACTGTGGCTCTGCGGAGTGAGAGGCAGCAAGAGAACGAGCAGATCCGCCAGGGCCCCCCTCCCTCCAAGGTGGCCCAGTGGAGTGAAAGAGGGGGCAGTGGACTCGGAACGAACAGCGCCCCCAGCGTCACACGCGCCCCGCTGGAAAGCAGCGAGACACCAGCAACAAGAAACGCAGGGGACTCCCCCAGGAACACAGAACTGCAGATACGGTGTGTGCACTCTGGCCTCTACACCGGCCACGGCCCCTTACCAACTAACGGGCGTTCCGCACAGCAAACAAATAACCCCTGCGCCACAGCCCTGCACCCCAGGAACCATCAAGCTCGGCGACCCTCCATCCCCACTCCAACCACAACGACAACAAGCCCAGGGCACCGCCGTGGGCACTGCGCCTAATCACAAGACTTGCTGATCGCTTACGGGGGAGCCAAGCAGCCCCCACTGCAGGGGAGCCCCTTGGCCCCTCACACTAGATACACCACAACACCCCAATTAATGCGCAGAGCCCGGGCACAAAGCACATCCGCCTCCCCTTGGCGCCTCTCCCGAACTGAACGGGCAGCACAGTCGGGCTGAAAGGAGGCCAAATTCGTGAATCAAGGGTGACCAGCTGACAGTGCAGGCCCAGCCCGACCCCACTTGAGGAGTTACACGGGCCAGGACAGTCACTCCAATACGGTTCCAATCCTGCTGCGCACAGATCACAAGCTCATCAAGCAACTTCCTCAGGCCTAATACACCCGAAACTCTTTGCTCCCGGGCCCGGACAACATTGAGGCTCCTCGGGCTATCACAAATCCAGTGTTTGTCGCAGAAGGGCGGTACGACACCATACAGCCACATATTTCGGGGGGGCGGTGGCCAGCAGAACTCACCCGACAAACCACAACCAGGCACACCAAGTCAGGCTATCCCGCTGCTGCCAACTTGGCTGGGTCCAACACAGTAACCGCTGGCGCCCCGGGCAACAAGCTGTGACAATCCACCGGGCAACGTGGTCATGGGCCCCCAACCCACAAGACAGAGATCATCACCCCAACATGGCACAGCGGTCCCGATCCGACACCTGCTCCCCCAGAGTGACCGTGCCGACGGCCATACCCACTGATCTTAGTGGCTCTCCAGCCTCGCATGCTCCACCCTGGGAGCCAAACTGGTTGATCCTGGCTTTCTCCAACCTTGCTCTAGGACTCATGGACACCTCAGCAATCATTGTGGGCGCATCAGACAAGGCACAGAGAAAGCTGACATTTGAAACAGGAGCAGTAGTTAAGACTCCAAGGAAGGTGGACCAGCTGGCAGCCCAGCCCTCCAACCCAAACGCAGAAGTACAGCCACACACCGCCTCCAGCATTTGACATACATGAAATCCTTATGGATCTCAAGACCGGAATAGGAAATCTTGATGCCAAGCTAGATACTCTATCGTCCAAAGTGGACTTACTACAACACAGGCTGGACAAGCACGGTGAACATTTGGACACAGTAGAACAGAGGGTTTCCGACCTGGACGATAACACGTCCACACTAACCACCAAGGTAGCGGCGTTGAAGCAACCGATGACAGAGGTGGTGGCTAAAAATGAAGATTTGGAGGGACGCGCCCGCCGCAGCAATATCCGGCTTGTGGGCATAAGAGAACAACAGACCATGTCAAAAGTAGAGGAATTCGTCGAACAACTGTGCAGAGACCTCTTCAAAGCCACAGCATTTTCCCAGATCTTTGTCGTCGAGAGGGCACACAGAATCCCAACTACTCGGAGCGCCACCATGCCCCATCATCGCAAAACTCCTGAACTTTAAAGACACTGGGCCTCATTCCGAGTAGGGCGGTAAGGATTAACGGTCACCGGTAACGAGACCGGTGCCGTTAAACCCTTACCGCCCTACTACGAGTTCCCTTTGTGGGTCCTTCCGTAACGCCTGCTTTTAGCAGGCGTTTTGGTCGGGACCCGCAAAGGGACTTCAGAGCTAATAACGGTACCGTAATTTACGGGACCGTTATTAGCTCCATCCCCATTCCCATTGAGCCCTATGGGGGCTCACATGGGAATGGGGATTGACATTTTCAATGGGGACTTACCGGTCCCGTAAAGGTCGGACTAGACTGGTAAAACCCCATTGAACCAGGGCGGACACGGTACCGGTAATGGTGCTAGTCATGGTGCTAATAGCGCCATGACTAGCACCAACCTCGGAATGACGCCCACTATCCTTAAACTAGCCAGAGACAAGGGCGACCTCCAATACGACAGGGACAGTGTCCAGTTTTTTCCCGATTTCTCACCCTCGGTTCAGGCGTCAAGGAGAGCATTCACTGGTGTGAAACGCCGCCTACGCGCAGAGCAGAATCAATACTCCATGCTGTTCCCAGCCAAGCTGTGAATCCTACATGCAGAAAAGACCCAGTTCTTAACCTCCCCGGAGGACGCTAACTCATTCCTCGACAACATCAGCTGTCAACCCCTACGTGGCTGGCCGGGTCCGAGGGGGGCGGGGACAGGGCAGGAACGAACCCCTGTGAGGCGGCATCATAGACACTGACACACACTCGGAACTGCGGCCATAAATTAGTACACGGTTCCACACAGCCCATGACTAGGAAGGGGCACCAACCCTTGGGAGGCACCTGCGCCCCTAGCTCAGCACTGTTCATTTCACAGTTAAAGTCCACCAGCTGGACAAAGTTATACGGGCATATTGGGGGTAGCCCATCAAGGGGGGTCAGGGAAGGGAAGAGGATTATTAAGCAGGGGGGTACACCTACGGGTGAGTTGGGGTTGCCTGTCTGAGGGTGGGAAGTTACATATAGTTATGGGGAAGCACAGGAAACAAGTCCGCTGCCGGCACTCCAGCTGCCTCCATGGCCACCACCTCGGGCCACATGAATCCCGCCACTCCAAGTTCCACCAGCAAAACTACCCATCACTCTCCAACAGACAAAAGAGGGAAAAGGCCAGCACAACCACCACCAAGAGAAGTCAGGAACAAATCCGGAAGAATAAAACCAACACACACCAATGGTTAAGCTAGCCACAAAGAATATCAGAGGGGCAACCAAACAGCTAAAACACGAAAATTACTCAAATACCTCCGAAGACACCAGATAGATGTGGCCATGGTACAAGAAACTCATCTCCTTACAAGCTCCGACAACAGCTGGGCCCGCGACTGGGGATGTCACAGGTACTTTTCATCATACTCCTCATTCGCGAGAGGAATCGCCATCTTGAAAAGCAAGAGAGTCAAATTCAGATTCATATCCTCAGAAAAAGACTCAGCGGGCAGAGCACTCCTCATACGCGGGATACTGGAAGGTAAAGAAGTCATCCTTGTGAACTCCTATGGGCCAAACACTGATAGCGCTAACAACTTTGGCTGGGTCATGACACACCTGGAGTCCATTGGGTTGGGCACAATCATCTGGGGTGGTGACATAAACACCCCGCTGAACCCCCAGAAAGACAAATCATAGAGTGTCCGGACCTCGCCTTCCAAAGCCAGTCTTCAAATTCAAGAAATTTGCAACGCCTACAATCTAATAGATATCTGGAGACACACCCAATGGGAAACCCGAGACAATCCTTTCCATTCATCGGTACATAACACAGTTTCATGTCTGGACTACTTCACCGTATCAACCCAGGCCCAATTCCAATGTGGCCCTTGTCAGATCCTTCCGAGGACCTTATCAGACCACTCTACCGTTACCCTCAAATGCAACCCATATAGCAGCAAGAAAAACAGACCACAATGGAGGTTTAAGCCCGATCCTTGCAAGATAAAGTCTTCGCAGACGAACTACGTGAAGAAATGACCTCCTTCCTGGAGATAAACCAACCATCAGTCACGTCTCCCGGCACACTCTGGGAAACAATGAAATGTTACACCAGGGGAGTATGTCTAGCGAAAGAACAGGGCATATTGAAGCTCATCAGAAGGGAACTAACCTCCAGCAAAGCCAAACTGAAAGAATGGGAACTGAAACATATCCAATCAAAAGACCTGAGCTCCCTAGCCACCCTCAAGATGGAACTCTACAACTTCAGGTCAATAGCAGAAAGAAAAATAAAGTTCCTATCCCAAGGCCACCAAATCCACTAATACGGCGAAGGCCAGAAGCCTGGCGCCCTGCTAGCACGATTAACCGCAGCGGAGAGGAAACCCACCCTAGTGGAAAGGATACAAAACCAACGAGGGGAATTGGTGCACACGGAAGAAGAAATTGTCGAAACATTTCGCACATATGTCCAAGAACTGTACAGTACCAAATACACGGCCCACAGAACTCTCCCAATATCTAGATAACATTGAACTATATTGGACAGACAACGAGCTAAGAGAACCATTGAACGCCCCCATCAGCCTTGAAGAGATCCTTTCGGCGATCAAAAATCTCCCCAACACGAAAGCTCCAGGGCCCGATGGCCTGACAGGTGAATTCTCTAAGGTCCATGGCCACATTCTGGCCCCACTTCTTCTACAGGTGTACAAGAAAGTGATGGAATCTGGAACATTGCCCCACCTCTCCGCCAAGCAAACATGATCCTCCTTCACAAAACAGGAAAACCACGCGAAGATTGCGCCTCATACCGGGTGATTTCCCTGAAAAACCTGGACAACAAAATACTTGCCAAAATCCTAACCACCAGACTACTCCGCTCATGCCGGGCCTATTCATAGCAGACCAAGCAGGCTTCATACCCGGACGCAACACCTCTTTTGGGATTAGGAGAATGTTTGGGGCAATGACGGCGCTCGACCCCGAGACTCAGGCAATAGCTGCCCTGTTGGACGCCCGCCACCTACAAAGAGGCCTCTCAGTCGGACCCCATCCATTTGTAATCTCCCTTTACGCAGATAACATTGCTCTCTTCATACACAATCCGGCAGATAACCTAAACCCAATCATGCGCGAGGTCATTAAATTCGGCAAAATTTTCAGGTTTGAAGATCAACCACTCCAAATCCATTATATTCCCCCTAACTAAAGCAACAACATTTACAGACAATTTCGGATTCAGCTGGCAATCATCGAAAGTCAGATACCTCGGTATCTCACTATCCAGATCCCACTCAGACATCATGCAAGAAAACTACAGAACAATCATGGAGACGTTACAAAGCATAATAAATAGTTGGAAGCTCCTCCCACTCACCCTGTGGGACCCTGTCTCCCTAGTTAAGATGGTGATCCTCCCTAAGCTCCTATACCTCTTTACAAATATCCCCATACTGCTATCACAACAATTCCTACGGCGCATCTGGAGCCTAATACTCGACTTGGTGTGGGCGGACAAGGTGGAGAGAGTGGCATCCAACCCATGAAGAGGGGAGGCCTGGCACTCCCTGATCCGGAGCGATACTACTGGGCCGCCCAGGCCGAATTCCTAGGACATTGGTACGCCACAGACTTCATCAGACCGCATGTCCAAATCAAACGAGCTCTGGCATCCGCCTTTCTCCTCAGAACAACAATCCTTGGTAACCGCCACGTGCCCCACACCACTCTTAACATCGTCCAGGTTACATACACCATCTGGAAAAAGATTGTGCTACGAAGTAACGTCCAGACTAAGTTCTCCCCCCTAATTCCAGCATGGTTCATAACAGGACTTCCCCTAACTACAGAGAGAACCTACCTAAACTGGACGGACAAGCTGCAAATAAAGACACTTGAAGACCTCTTTGTCGATGGCACATTCATTACCCCACAACAAACCAGAGAAAAAGGAGGCGACAACGCCCTGGACTTATTCATATTTTTTAGACTCTGCCACACACTACAAAGTACCCTGCCTACGTTCCCTCAACAGCCACAGACGTGGCAATTGCTCCACTGTGTAATCCAATCACAAGGCAATGGAAGACTGGTTTCGGAAATGTATAAGTCAATCCTAAACGACACAGCACCCACTCCCCAAGCACCTAAAAAGAGATGGGAAAGAACCCTACAAACCTCAATACCTCAATAACAGACGAAGATTGGTCGTACATCGTTCAGCAAACACAAAAAGTCTTGCTAAATACATGATATAAGCAAATCCACTTCAACTTTTTTCATCAACTATACTGCACACCAGCAAAACTCCACTCGCAACGACCAGCGACTCCAGCAATATGTGAAAGATGCAAAGCTCCAGCGGCGGACTTCCTTCATTTGGCATGGACATGCCCAGGCATAGCACGTTTCTGGGATCTAGTACTAGAGAAAATCTCAGCAATCATCTTAACCCGACTGGATACTGATCCAATCCTTGCATTGCTGGGGCTAACCAGACACCTCCCGCTCCTCGGCCGCAAATTGGCAGACCTACTATTAGTCCTAGCAAGAAGAAGAATCGCAATAAATTGGGGTCCGGGGCCACCCCCCAACCTACAAAACTGGCTGAAAGATGTAACCTACAGCCAGGACACGGAAATGAACTTCATAAAGACCCTGCTGCTTCACACACGACCACCATACATCTGGGGCCCATAGGTCGCATATCTGATGTCTACCGCTGACTCGAACTCATTGCAGAGTCAATCCCCAGAGTCGGCTCCTTGACAATACTATACCAACACAATCGCTGTCTGAGGAACATAAACTGAATTGGTCCCTGGCGGAACTGACAGCTACAAAACCGGGGAGGGTGTGCCGGGGAGTAGGGGGAGATCAACAAGGTGAGGGGACGTAATCTGTGCAATGTTACAATTGAGTTATTGTCATGAAAAAGCAAAAATAAAGTTTTAAAAAAAATAAAGCAGCCAACCAATCAAAAATATCAAGCTTAACCTCATACATGCTTAAGGCATCTTTGGGCATGCAAGGCCTCTTAGGACTGGAAGACCTAGAGGACTCTGGGAGAGAACCAGTTTAAAGAGACAACTTTTTTATTTCAAGTGCCTGATTCAATTCCATTTCTCTGAGTCTAAGCTCTTGATGCTTTGTTTCAGTTTGAGCTTGGATTCTTTGAAATTCTAACTCCAGTCTCATATATTCAAGGGAGACAAATTCAGGACATAGGTTTGGACCTGATGGGGTCCCTGTGGTCAAAGGTTGAGGCCTATGAGCAGGTAGAGGTAAGACAGGGCCTACATTCGGAGACTCTTCTGCCTCATATAACTCATCCACAATATTAGAGCTGGGCTCTGACATATTATCATCCTCATCAACATTTTCCACATTTGTTGCAGATGTGGGGGTTTCAGACCCACTCCTCAGACTTTGGTATTCTAACAACTTTTCTATCAATTCAACCTTTTTGCCTTTTACAGTGAGATTCCTAGCTTTACATATATCTCTCAATTGATCAACAGTTAAAGTCACTAGGGTCTCCTGTCTGTACCTTGCCATATCAGTCATGATAAAACAATTTCTTAACTAGTGTTGCTTTGCCTTGGGAGGATTATTTGAACAAAAGTAGAACTCTAAATGTAACAAGTATACTTTATCCCACCGCTGGACACCAGTGTTAGGCAGAATCACCTGCAGTACCCTTGGGGACCACTACAGGCAATTAGGACTACAAGTGTAAGCACAATTTCACCTTTGGTACAAGCCTGTACTACACAGTAAAGTGGTAGCGATGG
The DNA here is from genome assembly GCF_040938575.1 of Ambystoma mexicanum. Taxonomy (NCBI): domain Eukaryota; kingdom Metazoa; phylum Chordata; class Amphibia; order Caudata; family Ambystomatidae; genus Ambystoma; species Ambystoma mexicanum. Next base: position 1,504,068,557 of record NC_090921.1, read on the forward strand.
CTGAGCAGCCAGACTTATCTGAAGAGTTTAAGTGAGCAGTAGAAAAAGTTACACAAAGGACCAACCAATACAGGTATTCAAGTAAACACTTACTCAAGGTTTCTTGATAAAAGTATATACATTTATTTACTCAGTCAGTTGTAAAACATTACTCTATCATAAGCAGCTCAATATCACATACTAATACACCACAGAAATCCAACCGGTAAGTAAATGAACAAGTTTAGCTCCAAAATGAAGTGGGAGCAAAAGGGCACTTCAGATACTAAATAAAGGATGGAAAAGACAATGGGCCTCATTACACGGAAGGCGGTAAGGGTTAACCGTCACCGGTAATGCTACCGGTGACCGTTAACCCTTACTGCCTTACTACGAGTTCCCTTTGCGGGACCCGACTTTAACGGCTGGTTTTACCAGCCGTTAAAGTAGGGTGCCGCAAAGGGACCTTGGTTCTAATTACGGTACCGCAATTTGCGGTACCGTAATTAGCGCCTTCCCCATTCCCATTATGCCCTATGGGGAAAAAATGGGAATGGGGAAGGGCCTTGGTGAATGGGGAATTACCGCCCCCGCTCACCTTGGAGTAGGGCGGCAATTCCGCCATCCACCAAGGCGGACACGGTAAAATACCGGCGGCAACCATGGCGCTAATAGCGCCATGGTTACCGCCTACCATGTAATGAGGCCCAATGTTACTAGAATAGACAGACCAAATACATTCATAGGCAGGGCAAAGGGTTTCAGTTAAATACAACCAGCAATTCTTCTCAATAGGCCTGGGCCAAGGTCAATGGTTCAGAGTCTTTTGTATAGGATAGCACAGTTCTGGTAGATAACGGATAAGTCTTTGCCACAGATTTTTGAAGGATTTGGCTAGGCGAATAGTTTGGCGAATGTTTAGGGAAGGACAAGTCTTCGTAGTTGAGGAAAGTTTCAAGCACTTTCTCGATGGCCGAAAAGATTTCCGGATCGCGTTTGCACAGTACCTTGTCAATGCAGAAAGCTGTAGCTGAGGCAGTTGTTCCTGGAAGTTGGAGCAGATCTCGTTGTTCCTGAGCTTCAGTTGTGGGGACAAGAAAGAGGATGTCGGGAGGTTCCTGCACTGCCCAGGGAATAGGCCAAAAGCTGTAGCAAGACGTTGGTTTAAGGTGTGACTGCCTTAAAGTCCACGAGCTGGTTTCCTTCCCTCTGGCTATCCGATTTTCAATAGCACTCTGATGAAAATTCGACCAGAATAGGACAATGTCCAGGTGGCTTGCGTGTTGGTTGTTCCCACCAAACTCAAGTGAAGAAGTTAACTTTGAAGGGCTTCTCTGTCGTCTGAGTTGCAGGCAATTTGGACCTGCAGAAGGGCTTAACCTGTCGTTCAGGAGTTGCAGCAGTCCTCTTCCTTCCACTCCTCTTCGGTTCTTTCGTTCCAGTGGTCGACTCTGCTTTCCGAGTCCCAGAGACCTACTTTTAAACAGTTTTCCGCCATTCATTCCAGCCGGGCTGTCACTCACACAGCAGGGTGGCTGTCCTTGCCGGACAGCCAGCCAGCTAATCATGCAACAGTGCATTCTGGTCTCCTAGGAGACTAAGCACAGGGAGTTTCGGGCACCTCCCTCACATCCTGTCCATCCCAGACACCCTGGCGCCAGAGGAGGGCCAACGAACAAAGGGACCAAACCCGGTTTGGCGCGCAGAGACAAACACAAGAAGGACCTTTCCTAAAAGAAATGGAGAAAAAAGATGACCGGAGTCTGTTTTTACAGACAGGTCTTGGGCGCCATTTTGGAAAACATGGCTGACCTGATTTTTAGCTACCCTTGTTAGCGGTAGGGGAAAATCATGGTAGTTTGATCTAAACCACTGCCACCAGCCATTTAAAGTAGGGAAGGGTAACATTTTACTGTTAAATGAATGTTTTGCCTCAGGGGAAGCTAGGCAACCCCTCCAGCACTCTATAGTAAGATAGTGTGTGCTGGATCAGTACATTTAAAGAGACTAGTAAAGTCAATTTAACTTTACATGCCCTGGGAGACAGTAATCAGTTTCAGGGAAGGTATTTAAACCATGAGGAGTCTGAAAGACACCCCTGTGTCACTGCACTGAAGGTGCTGCGTGACGCACAGAAAAAGATGATGCCTGTGGAGTTGTGTCAAAACTCCATAACCAAAGAACACAAAGTAAAACACACATCAAAATACATGATTGAGTGGGGGAAAAAAGGCTCACACTCTTTCCAGGTAAAAAATCTAATCCTAGAAATCCAGTAAAGTTGCCGGGATCTCAAAAGGTAAGGGAAATTAGCACATTTTGAGAATTCTCCCCAACTGTGTTAGTGTGCCATATGCCGCATTTAGCCGAACTGTATTAGTGAGCCATATCTTGCATTTAGCCCATTTGTGTTAGTGAGTCATATCCCACATTTACCCCAACTGTGTTAGTGAGCCATATCTTGCATTTAGCCCAACTGTGTTAGTGAGCTATATCTTGCATTTAGCATAACTGTGTTAGTGAGCCATATGCAGCATTTATCCCAACTGTGTTAGTGAACTGTATCTTGCATTTAGCCCAATTGTGTTTGTAAGCCATATCTTGCATTTAGCCCATTTGTGTTAGTGGGCCATATCCCGCATTTAGCCCAATTTTGTTAGTGGGCCAATCTTTCATTTAGCCCATTTGTGTTGATGAACAATATCTTGCATATAGCCCAACTGTGTTAGTGAGCAATATCCTGCATTTAGACCAACTGTGGTAGTGAGCAATATCTTGCTATTAGCCCATTTGTGTTAGTGAGCCATATCATGCATTTATCCCAATTTTGTTAGTGAGCCATAACTTACATTTAGCCCATTTGTGTTAGTGAGCCAAATCCTGCATTTAGCCCAACTGTGTTAGTGCGCTATATCTCGAATTTAGCACATCTGTGTTAGTGAGCCATATCCCGCATTTAGCCCAACTGTGTTAGTGAGCCTCTGGAATGGCCTCCCTGCCCCTCTCAAACTTTAGCCAGACTACCTGAAGTTCTGGAACCAGCTCAAACCGTTCCTCTTCTCCTCTGCTTTATTTCTCTCCCTCCCCTGCTGACCTACCTGACCTACTTGTCTGCTGTACTGACTGGTTGCGTGGCTACCCTCAGAGTTTCACGGGGTACCAGGCTCTTTCTTGATCAGTCACCCTTGCACTGCCTCCGAGCCTACCACGCACTTAGGGGCTATAACTGTAACCCTACAGTCCTTTGTTCTCCCTGAACTACCCAGAGCCGTGCTATACTGGCTGTACTTACTCAGAGCATTGCTGTCCTGTTTTCCCCCACCCTCTCCCTTGCCCTTCCCTCCTCCCTTTCCCCTTGCACTTCGCATAGTCGCACTTGCAGAATCTGAATGACACAAAACCTAGTAAGATTGTTTGTCTTGTCCTCCCTCTGTCTTCCCTCTCTTGTCTTGTCACGCCTAGAAACACTTGTGTACAGGTGCGTTATAAATGACTTATGATATCATATCACCCATTTAGGCCAGTTGCGTTAGTGAGCCATATCTTGCATTTAGCCCATTTGTGTTAGTGAGCAGTTGGCCCAACTGTGTTAGTGAGCCATATCCCTCATTTAGCCCAATTGTGGTAGTGAACCATATCCTGCATATAGCCTAACAACTGTGTTCCCGAGCCATATCCCACATTTAGCCCAATTGTGTTAGTAAGCCATATCTTGCAGTTGGCCCATCTGTGTTAGTGAGCCATATCTTGCAGTTGGCCCATCTGTGTTAGTGAGCCATACATCACATTTAGCCCCTTTGCATTAGTGAGACAATCTTTCACTTATCCCATTTGTGTTGGTGAGCAATATCTTGCATTTAGCCCAACACTGTCAGTGAGTTATATGCCGCATTTAGCCAAACTGTCTTAGTGAGCCATATCCTGCATTTAGCCCAATTGTGTTGGTGAGTCATATTTTTCAGTTGGCCCATCTGTGTTAGTGAGCCATATCTCACATTTAGCCCATTTGTTTTAGTGAGCCAATCTTTGACTTAGCCCATTTGTGCTGGTGAGCAATCCCTTGCATATAACCCAACTGTGTTAGTGAGCAATATTCCGCATTTAGCCCATTTATGTTAGTGAGTCATATCCCACATTTAGCCCAAATGTGTTAGTGAGCCATATCTTGCATTTAGCCCAAACGAGTTAGTGAGCTATATCTTGCATTCATCATAACTGTGTTAGTGAGCCACAGCTTGCATTTACCCCAAATGTGTTTGTGAGCTATATCTTGCATTTAGCCCATTTGTGCTAATGAGCCATATCCTGCATTAAGCCCAACAGTGCTATTGAGCCATATCCCGCATTTAGCCCAATTGTTTTAGTCAGCCAAACTTTCAATTAGCCCATTTGTGTTGGTGAGCCATATCTTGCATTTAGCTCACTTGTGCTTTTGAGCCATATCTTGAATTTAGGCCATTTGTTTCAGTGAGCCATGTCCCGCATTTAGCCCAACTTTGTTAGTGAGCCATATCCTTCATTTAGCCCAACTGTGTTAGTGAGCCGTATCTTACATTTAGTCCATGTGTGTTAGTGAGCCATATCCCACATTTCGCCCAACTGTGTTAGTGAGCCATATCCCACATTTAGCAGGATTTAGTGTTAGCGAGCCATATCTTGCATTTAGCATATTTGCATTAGTGAGACAATCTTTCACTTATCCCATTCGTATTGGTGAGCAATAACTTACATTTAGCCCAACTCTGTCAGTGAGTTATATGCCGCATTTAGCCCAACTGTCTTAGTGAGCCATATCCTGCATTTAGCCCAATTGTGTTGGTGAGTCATATCTTGCAGTTGGCCCATCTGTGTTAGTGAGCCATACCTCGCATTTAGCCCATTTGCATTAGTGAGACAATCCTTCACTTATCCCATTTGTGTTGGTGAGCAATATCTTGAATTTAGCCCAACTCTGTCAGTGTGTTATATGCCGCATTTAGCCCAACTGTCTTAGTGAGCCACATCCTGCATTTAGCCCAATTGTGTTGGTGAGTCATATTTTGCAGTTGGCCCATCTGTGTTAGTAAGCCATATCTCACATTTAGCCCATTTGTATTAGTGAGCCAATCTTTGACTTAGCCCATTTGTGCCGGTGAGACATATCTTGCATTTAGCCCATTTGTGTTAGTGAGTCATATCCCACATTTAGCCCAACTGTGTTAGTGAGCTATATCTTGCATTTAGCCCAACTGTGTTAGTGAGCTATATCTTGCATTTAGCCCAACTGTGTTAGGGAGCTATATCTTGCATTTATCATAATTGTGTTAGTGAGCCACAGCTTGCATTTACCCCAAATGTGTTTGTGAGCTATATCTTGCATTTAGCCCATTTGTGTTAATGAGCCATATCCCGCATTAGGCCCAACAGTGCTAGTGAGCCATATCCCGCATTTAGCCCAACTGTGTTAGTGGGCCAAACTTTCACTTAGCCCATTTATGTTGGTGCGCCATATCTTGCATTTAGCCCAATTGTGCTGTTGAGCCATATCTTGAATTTAGCCCATTTGTTTTAGTGAGCGATATCCCACATTTAGCCCAACTTTGTTAGTGAGCCATATCCTGCATTAAGCCCAATTGTGTTAGTGAGCCATATCTTACATTTAGTCCATGTGTGTTAGTGAGCCATATCCCACGTTTAGCCCAACTGTGTTAGTGAGCCATATCCCACATTTAGCGGGATTTAGTGTTAGCGAAACATATCTTGCATTTAGCACATTTGTATTAGTGAGCCAATCTTTCACTTAGCCCATTTGTGTTGGTGAGCAATATCCTGCGTTTAGCCCAACTGTCAAAGCGAGTCATATCCCGCATATAACCCAATTGCGTTAGTGAGCCGTATCTTACATTTAGCCATTTTGTGTTAGTGAGCCATATCCTGCATTTAGCCCAAATGTGTTAGTGAGCTATATTTCGCATTTAGCACAACTGTGTTAGACAGCCATATCTTGCATTTAGCCCGATTGTGCTTGTGAGCCATATCCCGCATTTAGCCCAGCTGTGTTAGTGAGCCATATCCTGCATTTAGCCCACCTGTGTTAGTGAGCCATATCTTACATTCATCCCATTTGTATTAGTGAGCCATATGCATCATTTAGCCTAACTGTGTTAGTTAGCCATATCTCGCATTTAGACCAACTGTGTTAGTGAGCTACATTTTGCATTTAACACAACTGTGTTAGTGAGCCATATCCCAAATTTACCCCAACTGTGTTAGTGAGCCATAATTTGCATTTAGGCCAAATGTGTTAGTGAGCCATATCTTGCATTTAGCCCATTTGTGTTAGTGAGCCATGTCCCGCATTTAGCCCAACTGTGTTAGTGAGCTATATCCCGCATTTAGCAGGATTTAGTGTTAGTCAACCATATCTTGCATTTAGCCCATTTGGGTTAGTAAGCAACATCATGCAGTTGGCCAATCTTTGGTAATGAGCCATATTCCGCATATAGCCCAATTGTGTTAGTGAGCCATATCTTGCATTTAGCCCATTTGTGTTAGTGAGCCACATCTTGCGGTTGACCGCACTGTGTTAGTCAGCCATATCCTGCACTTAGCCCACTTGTGTTAGTGAGCCATATCTTACATTTAGCCCATTTGTGTTAGTAAACCATATCCTGCAGTTAGCCCAACTGTGTTAGTGAGCTATATCACGCATTTAGCCCATTTGTATTAGTGAGCCAATCTTTCACTTAGCCCATTTGTGTTGGTGAGCAATATCCTGCGTTTAGCCCAACTGTCAAAGTGAGTCATATCCCGCGTGTAACCCAATTGTGTTAGTGAACCATATCTTACATTTAGCCCATTTGTGTTAGTGAGCCATATCCTGCATTTAACCCAAATGTGTGTGAGATATATCTCGCATTTAGCACAACTGTGTTAGTGAGCCATATCTCGCATTTAGCCCTAATGTGTTAGACAGCCATATCTTGCATTTAGCCCGATTGCGCTTGTGAGCCATATCCTGCATTTAGCCCAGCTGTGTTAGTGAGCCATATCCTGCATTTAGCCCAACTGTGTTGGTGAGCCATATCTTACATTCATCCCATTTGTATTAGTGAGCCATATCCACCATTTCGCCTAACTGTGTTAGTGAGCCATATCCCAAATTGCATTTAGCCCAAATGTGTTTGTGAGCCATATCTTGAATTTAGCCCATTTGTGTTAGTGGGCCATATCCCTCATTTAGCCCAACTGTGTTAGTAAGCCATATCCTGCATTTAGCCCAATTGTGTTAGTGAGCCATATCTTACATTTAGCTCATTTGTGTTAGTGACCCATTCCCCACATTTAGCCCAAATGTGTTAGTGAGCCATATCCCACATTTAGCAGGATTTAGTGTTAGTCAGCCATATCTTGCATTTAGCCCATTTGGGTTTGTAAGCCATATCCTGCATTTAGCCCATTTGTGTTAGTGAGCCACATCTTGCGGTTGACAAATCTGTGTTAGTGAGCCACATCTTGCAGTTGGCCCATCTTTGGTAATGAGCCATATTCCGCATTTAGCCCAATTGTGTTAGTGAGCCATATCTTGCATTTAGCCCCTTTGTATTAGTGAGCCAATCTTTCATCTTGCATTTAGCCCATTTGTGTTAGTGAGTCATATCCCACATTTAGCCCAACTGTGTTAGTGAGCTATATCTTGCATTTAGCCCAACTGTGTTAGTGAGCTATATCTTGCATTTAGCCCAACTGTGTTAGGGAGCTATATCTTGCATTTATCATAATTGTGTTAGTGAGCCACAGCTTGCATTTACCCCAAATGTGTTTGTGAGCTATATCTTGCATTTAGCCCATTTGTGTTAATGAGCCATATCCCGCATTAGGCCCAACAGAGCTAGTGAGCCATATCCCGCATTTAGCCCAACTGTGTTAGTGGGCCAAACTTTCACTTAGCCCATTTATGTTGGTGCGCCATATCTTGCATTTAGCCCAATTGTGCTGTTGAGCCATATCTTGAATTTAGCCCATTTGTTTTAGTGAGCGATATCCCACATTTAGCCCAACTTTGTTAGTGAGCCATATCCTGCATTAAGCCCAATTGTGTTAGTGAGCCATATCTTACATTTAGTCCATGTGTGTTAGTGAGCCATATCCCACGTTTAGCCCAACTGTGTTAGTGAGCCATATCCCACATTTAGCGGGATTTAGTGTTAGCGAAACATATCTTGCATTTAGCACATTTGTATTAGTGAGCCAATCTTTCACTTAGCCCATTTGTGTTGGTGAGCAATATCCTGCGTTTAGCCCAACTGTCAAAGCGAGTCATATCCCGCATCTAACCCAATTGCGTTAGTGAGCCGTATCTTACATTTAGCCATTTTGTGTTAGTGAGCCATATCCTGCATTTAGCCCAAATGTGTTAGTGAGCTATATTTCGCATTTAGCACAACTGTGTTAGACAGCCATATCTTGCATTTAGCCCGATTGTGCTTGTGAGCCATATCCCGCATTTAGCCCAGCTGTGTTAGTGAGCCATATCCTGCATTTAGCCCACCTGTGTTAGTGAGCCATATCTTACATTCATCCCATTTGTATTAGTGAGCCATATGCATCATTTAGCCTAACTGTGTTAGTTAGCCATATCTCGCATTTAGACCAACTGTGTTAGTGAGCTACATTTTGCATTTAACACAACTGTGTTAGTGAGCCATATCCCAAATTTACCCCAACTGTGTTAGTGAGCCATAATTTGCATTTAGGCCAAATGTGTTAGTGAGCCATATCTTGCATTTAGCCCATTTGTGTTAGTGAGCCATGTCCCGCATTTAGCCCAACTGTGTTAGTGAGCTATATCCCGCATTTAGCAGGATTTAGTGTTAGTCAACCATATCTTGCATTTAGCCCATTTGGGTTAGTAAGCAACATCATGCAGTTGGCCAATCTTTGGTAATGAGCCATATTCCGCATATAGCCCAATTGTGTTAGTGAGCCATATCTTGCATTTAGCCCATTTGTGTTAGTGAGCCACATCTTGCGGTTGACCGCACTGTGTTAGTCAGCCATATCCTGCACTTAGCCCACTTGTGTTAGTGAGCCATATCTTACATTTAGCCCATTTGTGTTAGTAAACCATATCCTGCAGTTAGCCCAACTGTGTTAGTGAGCTATATCACGCATTTAGCCCATTTGTATTAGTGAGCCAATCTTTCACTTAGCCCATTTGTGTTGGTGAGCAATATCCTGCGTTTAGCCCAACTGTCAAAGTGAGTCATATCCCGCGTGTAACCCAATTGTGTTAGTGAACCATATCTTACATTTAGCCCATTTGTGTTAGTGAGCCATATCCTGCATTTAACCCAAATGTGTGTGAGATATATCTCGCATTTAGCACAACTGTGTTAGTGAGCCATATCTCGCATTTAGCCCTAATGTGTTAGACAGCCATATCTTGCATTTAGCCCGATTGCGCTTGTGAGCCATATCCTGCATTTAGCCCAGCTGTGTTAGTGAGCCATATCCTGCATTTAGCCCAACTGTGTTGGTGAGCCATATCTTACATTCATCCCATTTGTATTAGTGAGCCATATCCACCATTTCGCCTAACTGTGTTAGTGAGCCATATCCCAAATTGCATTTAGCCCAAATGTGTTTGTGAGCCATATCTTGAATTTAGCCCATTTGTGTTAGTGGGCCATATCCCTCATTTAGCCCAACTGTGTTAGTAAGCCATATCCTGCATTTAGCCCAATTGTGTTAGTGAGCCATATCTTACATTTAGCTCATTTGTGTTAGTGACCCATTCCCCACATTTAGCCCAAATGTGTTAGTGAGCCATATCCCACATTTAGCAGGATTTAGTGTTAGTCAGCCATATCTTGCATTTAGCCCATTTGGGTTTGTAAGCCATATCCTGCATTTAGCCCATTTGTGTTAGTGAGCCACATCTTGCGGTTGACAAATCTGTGTTAGTGAGCCACATCTTGCAGTTGGCCCATCTTTGGTAATGAGCCATATTCCGCATTTAGCCCAATTGTGTTAGTGAGCCATATCTTGCATTTAGCCCCTTTGTATTAGTGAGCCAATCTTTCATCTTGCATTTAGCCCATTTGTGTTAGTGAGTCATATCCCACATTTAGCCCAACTGTGTTAGTGAGCTATATCTTGCATTTAGCCCAACTGTGTTAGTGAGCTATATCTTGCATTTAGCCCAACTGTGTTAGGGAGCTATATCTTGCATTTATCATAATTGTGTTAGTGAGCCACAGCTTGCATTTACCCCAAATGTGTTTGTGAGCTATATCTTGCATTTAGCCCATTTGTGTTAATGAGCCATATCCCGCATTAGGCCCAACAGTGCTAGTGAGCCATATCCCGCATTTAGCCCAACTGTGTTAGTGGGCCAAACTTTCACTTAGCCCATTTATGTTGGTGCGCCATATCTTGCATTTAGCCCAATTGTGCTGTTGAGCCATATCTTGAATTTAGCCCATTTGTTTTAGTGAGCGATATCCCACATTTAGCCCAACTTTGTTAGTGAGCCATATCCTGCATTAAGCCCAATTGTGTTAGTGAGCCATATCTTACATTTAGTCCATGTGTGTTAGTGAGCCATATCCCACATTTAGCCCAACTGTGTTAGTGAGCCATATCCCACATTTAGCGGGATTTAGTGTTAGCGAAACATATCTTGCATTTAGCACATTTGTATTAGTGAGCCAATCTTTCACTTAGCCCATTTGTGTTGGTGAGCAATATCCTGCGTTTAGCCCAACTGTCAAAGCGAGTCATATCCCGCATATAACCCAATTGCGTTAGTGAGCCGTATCTTACATTTAGCCATTTTGTGTTAGTGAGCCATATCCTGCATTTAGCCCAAATGTGTTAGTGAGCTATATTTCGCATTTAGCACAACTGTGTTAGACAGCCATATCTTGCATTTAGCCCGATTGTGCTTGTGAGCCATATCCCGCATTTAGCCCAGCTGTGTTAGTGAGCCATATCCTGCATTTAGCCCACCTGTGTTAGTGAGCCATATCTTACATTCATCCCATTTGTATTAGTGAGCCATATGCATCATTTAGCCTAACTGTGTTAGTTAGCCATATCTCGCATTTAGACCAACTGTGTTAGTGAGCTACATTTTGCATTTAACACAACTGTGTTAGTGAGCCATATCCCAAATTTACCCCAACTGTGTTAGTGAGCCATAATTTGCATTTAGGCCAAATGTGTTAGTGAGCCATATCTTGCATTTAGCCCATTTGTGTTAGTGAGCCATGTCCCGCATTTAGCCCAACTGTGTTAGTGAGCTATATCCCGCATTTAGCAGGATTTAGTGTTAGTCAACCATATCTTGCATTTAGCCCATTTGGGTTAGTAAGCAACATCATGCAGTTGGCCAATCTTTGGTAATGAGCCATATTCCGCATATAGCCCAATTGTGTTAGTGAGCCATATCTTGCATTTAGCCCATTTGTGTTAGTGAGCCACATCTTGCGGTTGACCGCACTGTGTTAGTCAGCCATATCCTGCACTTAGCCCACTTGTGTTAGTGAGCCATATCTTACATTTAGCCCATTTGTGTTAGTAAACCATATCCTGCAGTTAGCCCAACTGTGTTAGTGAGCTATATCACGCATTTAGCCCATTTGTATTAGTGAGCCAATCTTTCACTTAGCCCATTTGTGTTGGTGAGCAATATCCTGCGTTTAGCCCAACTGTCAAAGTGAGTCATATCCCGCGTGTAACCCAATTGTGTTAGTGAACCATATCTTACATTTAGCCCATTTGTGTTAGTGAGCCATATCCTGCATTTAACCCAAATGTGTGTGAGATATATCTCGCATTTAGCACAACTGTGTTAGTGAGCCATATCTCGCATTTAGCCCTAATGTGTTAGACAGCCATATCTTGCATTTAGCCCGATTGCGCTTGTGAGCCATATCCTGCATTTAGCCCAGCTGTGTTAGTGAGCCATATCCTGCATTTAGCCCAACTGTGTTGGTGAGCCATATCTTACATTCATCCCATTTGTATTAGTGAGCCATATCCACCATTTCGCCTAACTGTGTTAGTGAGCCATATCCCAAATTGCATTTAGCCCAAATGTGTTTGTGAGCCATATCTTGAATTTAGCCCATTTGTGTTAGTGGGCCATATCCCTCATTTAGCCCAACTGTGTTAGTAAGCCATATCCTGCATTTAGCCCAATTGTGTTAGTGAGCCATATCTTACATTTAGCTCATTTGTGTTAGTGACCCATTCCCCACATTTAGCCCAAATGTGTTAGTGAGCCATATCCCACATTTAGCAGGATTTAGTGTTAGTCAGCCATATCTTGCATTTAACCCATTTGGGTTTGTAAGCCATATCCTGCATTTAGCCCATTTGTGTTAGTGAGCCACATCTTGCGGTTGACAAATCTGTGTTAGTGAGCCACATCTTGCAGTTGGCCCATCTTTGGTAATGAGCCATATTCCGCATTTAGCCCAATTGTGTTAGTGAGCCATATCTTGCATTTAGCCCCTTTGTATTAGTGAGCCAATCTTTCACTTAGCTCATTTGTGTTGGTGAGCCATATCCCGCATGTAAGCCAACTGTGTTAGTGAGCCGTATCCTGCACTTGGCCCACTGTGTTAGTGAGCCATATCTTACATTTAACCCATTTGTGTTAGTGAGCCACATCCTGCAGTTAGCCCAACTGTATTAGTGAGCTATATCCCGCATTTAGCACAACTATCCTTCTCCTCTTGGACCTCTCTGCAGCCTTTGACCTGGTCAACCACAAAATCCTATGTAACCACCTGTCATCGGCTGCTCACTTCTTCCACTCAGCGGTCACATGGATCCAATCTTTCCTTGCTAATGGGACCATGCGTGTCTTTTCACCACTAGCAGCGGCCGACCCGATACCCATCACATGCGGTGTCCCACAAGGTTCATGTGCTTCACTTACTTTGTATAACATATTTACAAAGCCCCTCTTCGACAAACTGGACTATCTAGGTGTCACCTACACCAACTATGCTGATGACACCCAGATACTCCTAACCCTATCAGGTAACTACAACTCTGATGTCTGTCGAATCAACAAAGTCTTCACCATCATTCAGGCATGGATGGCCACACACGGCCTCTGCCTGAATGATGATAAGACGGAACTGCTCCTGGTCAGCTCGCCTAACACCCTCTCGAAACTCAGCCCCAGCTACATCAGCATTATTTTCGATGGAAACAGCATACCCATTGCCAAAAGTGCAAAAACCCTCGGTTTCTATCTAGACACCAACACCAAAGTCTCTAAACAAATGAATATGACCGCCTCAGCCACTGCCTACACAGGTAAACTGATAAGTGCTTGCAGACCTCTACTCTCCATTAGCAGCTGCCTCATATTAGCCAGAGCACTCATACAGTCCAAACTAGACTACTGCACCGGCTTATATGCAGGCGCAAACAAATCCATAATTAACAAACTTCAGGTCCTCCAAAACAACGCACTCCGAGCTGCGCTTAATATTCACAGAAGAGAACATATCTCTGCTATCAGAAAATCATGTAAATGGCTATCCATCCAACAAAGAATTGACCTAAAAACCTTATGTCTCATCTACAAAGCCTTGAACCACCTTGCCCCTCCTTATCTAACCAATAAATTCACCTTGAAACCTAATATCAGAGCTACCAGATCCACCAACACACTATGCCTGATGGTGCCGAAATACACCCTAAAACGAGCCGTAGGAACCAGCTTCCCAGTTCTAACCTCCCAACTGTGGAATACACTTCCACTGGACATCCAAACCACCTCTAACTTTCAACCATTCAGAACCCAGGTTATCACCTGGCTACTGAATTAAAAGTAACCCCCACCATAGGTGACTCAGGACACCTCATACACTGACCCCTCCCAGCTCTCTTTCACTACCTCCATGTGTCTGTGGGCACTAGCTTCTGTATCATTCTTGTGTACATATTATTGCCATTGTATATCTCCTATGAAAATTTTAACTGTATAAAAACTGTATTTGTAAATTATATAACTGTACTATATGTTTAACCTGTATTCTGTAACCATATTCTTGAGTGCCCATATACCCCTGGGTCTGGAGCGCTTTAAAAATAAATTAAACAAACAAACAAACTATGTTAGTGAGCCATATCCCGCATTTAGCCCAACTGTGTTGACAGCCATATCTTGCATTTAGCCCAATTGTGCTTGTGAGCCATATCTTGAATTTATCCCATTTGTGTTAGTGAGCCATATCGCGCATTTAGCCCAGCTGTGTTAGTGAGCCATATCCTGCATTTAGCACAACTGTGTTAGTGAGCCATATCTTACATTTATCCCATTTGTGTTAGTGAGCCATATCTTACATTTATCCCATTTGTGTTAGTTAGCCATATCTCGCATTTAGCCCAACTGTGTTAGTGCGCTATATCTCGCCTTTAACACAACTGTGTTAGTGAGCCATATCCCGAATGTAGCCCAACATCGTGAGTGAGCCATAATTTGCATTTAGCGCAAATGTGTTTGTGAGCCATATCATGCATTTAGCCCATTTGTGTTAGTGAGCCATGTCCCGCATTTAGCCCAACTGTGTTAGTGAGCCATATCCTGCATTTAGTCCACTTGTGTTAGTGAGCCATATCTTACATTTAGCCCATTTGTGTTAGTGAGCCATATCCCACATTTAGCCCAACTGTGTTAGTGAGCCATATCCCGCATTTAACAGAATTTAGTGTTGGCGAGCCATATCTTGCATTTAGCCCATCTGTGCTAATGAGCTATATCCCACATTTAGCCCAATTGTGTTAGTGAGCCAGATCTTGTGGCTGGTCCATTTGTGTTGGTGAGCAATATCTTGCATTCAGCCCAACGCTGTAAGTGAGCTATATCCTGCATTTAGCCCAACTGTGTTAGTGAGTCATATCCTGCATGTAACCCAACTGTGTTAATGAACCATATCTTGCATTTAGCCCAACTGAGTTAGTGAGCTTTATCTCGCATTTAGCACAACTGTGTTAGTGAGCCATATCTCAAATTTAGCTAAACTGTGTTAGTGAGCCATATCTTGCATTTCGCCCAATTGTGTTTGTGAGCCATATCTTGCATTTAGCTCATTTACGTTAGTGAGCCATATCCCGCATTTAGCCCATTTGTGTTAGTGAGTCATATCTTTCAGTTAGCCCATTTGCGTTGGTGAGCCATAACATGCATATAGCCCAACAAATGTGTTAGTGAGCCATATCCCCCATTTAGCCCAATTGTGTTAGTAAGCCATATCTTGCAGTTGGCCGATCTGTGTTAGTGAGCCATATCTTGCAGTTGGCCCATCTGTGTTAGTGAGCCATACCTCGCATTTAGCCCCTTTGCATTAGTGAGACAATCTTTCATTTATCCCATCTGTGTTGGTGAGCAATATCTTGCATTTAGCCCAACTCTGTCAGTGAGTTATATGCTCCATTTAGCCCAACTGTCTTAGTGTGCCATATCCTGCATTTAGCCAAATTGTGTTTGTGAGTGATATTTTGCAGTTGGCCCACCTGTGTTAGTGAGCCATAGCTCACATTTAGCCCATTTGTATTAGTGAGCCAATCCTTGATTTAGCCCATTTGTGCTGGTGAGACATATCTTGCATTTAGCCCAATTGTGTTAGTGGGCCAATCTTTTACTTAGCCCATTTGTGTTGGTGAGACACATCTTGCATTTAGCCCAATTGTGCTTTTCAGCCATATCTGGAATGTAGCCCATTTGTGTTAGTGAGCCATATCCCGCATTTAGCCCAACATTGTTAGTGGGCCATATCTTGCATTTAGCCCAATTGTGCTAGTGAGCCATATCCCACATTTAGCCCAATTGTGTTAGTGGGCCAATCTTTCACATAGCCCATTTGTGTTGGTGAGTCATATTTGCATTTAGCCCAATTGTGCTTTTGAGCCATATCTTAAATTTTGCCCATTTGTGTTAGTGAGCCATATCCGTCATTTAGCCCAACTTTGTTAGTGAGCCATATCTTGCATTTAGCCCAATTGTGTTAGTGAGCCATATCTCACATTTAGCCCATGTGTGTTAGTGAGCAATATCCCACATTTAGCCCAACTGTGTTAGTGAGCCATATCCCGCATTTAGCGGGATTTAGTGTAAGCAAGCCATATCTTGCATTTAGCCCATTTGTGTTAGTAAGCCACATCCTGCAGTTGGCCAATCTGTGGTAATGAGCCATATCCCGCATTTAGCCCAATTGTGTTAGTGAGCCATATCTTGCATTTAGCTAATTTGTGTTAGTGAGCCACATCTTGCAGTTGGCCCATCTGTGTTAGTGAGCCATATCTCGCATTTAGCCCATTTGTATTAGTGAGCCAATCTTTCTCTTAGCCCATTTGTGTTGGTGAGTAGTTTATTCAGAATCCGGGGTTTAGCCCAACTGTCAAAGTGAGCCATATCCGTCATTTAGCCCAACTTTGTTAGTGAGCCATATGTTGCATTTAGCCCAATTGTGTTAGTGAGCCATATCTCACATTTAGCCCATGTGTGTTAGTGAGCAATATCCCACATTTAGCCCAACTGTGTTAGTGAGCCATATCCCGCATTTAGCGGGATTTAGTGTAAGCAAGCCATATCTTGCATTTAGCCCATTTGTGTTAGTAAGCCACATCCTGCAGTTGGCCAATCTGTGGTAATGAGCCATATCCCGCATTTAGCCCAATTGTGTTAGTGAGCCATATCTTGCATTTAGCCCAATTGTGTTAGTGAGCCGCATCTTACATTTAGCCCATTTGTGTTAGTGAGCCATATCCCGCATTTAGCCCAACTGTGTTAGTGAGTTATATCTCGCACTTAGTCCAACTGTGTTAGACAGCCATATCTTGCATTAAGCACGATTGTGCTTGAGAGCCATATCCCGCAGTTAGCCCAGCTGTGTTAGTGAGCCATATCCTGCATTTAGCCCAACTATGTGAGTGAGCCATATCTTACATTTATCCGATTTGTGTTAGTGAGCCATATCCATCATTTACCCAAACTGTATTAGTTAGCCATATCTCACATTTAGCCCAACTGTGTTAGTGAGCTATATTTTGCATTTAACATAACTTTGTTAGCAAGCCATATCCCAAATGTAGCCCAACTGTTTTAGTGAGCCATAATTTGCATTTAGCCCAAATGTGTTTGTGAGTCATATCTTGCATTTAGCCAATATGTGTTAGTGAGCCACATCCTGCAGTTGGGCGATCTGTGGTAATGAGCCATATTCTGCATTTAACCCAATTGTGTTAGTGAGCCATATCTTGCATTTAGCTCAATTGTGTTAGTGAGCCACATCTGGCAGTTGGCCCATTTGTGTTGGTGAGCAGTTCATTCGGTATCCTGCGTTTCACCCAACTGTCAAAGTGAGTCATATCCTGCATGTAACCCAACTGTGTTAGTCAGCCGTATATTACATTTAGCCCATTTGTGTTAGTGAGCCATATCCCGCATTAAGCCCAACTGTGTAAGTGAGCTATATCTCGCATTTAGCACAACTGTGTTAGTGGGCCATATCTCGCATTTAGCCCAAATGTGTTGGACAGCCATATCTTGCATTTAGCCCGATTGTGCTTGTGAGCCTTATCCCGCAATTAGCCCGGCTGCGTTAGTGAGCCATATCCTGCATTTAGCCCATTTGTGTTAGTAAGCCACATCCTGCAGTTGGCCGATCTGTGGTAATGAGCCATATCCTGGATTCAGCCCAATTGTGTTAGTGAGCCATATCTTGCATTTAGCTCAATTGTGTTAGTGAGCCACATCTGGCAGTTGGCCCATCTGTGTTAATGAGCCATATCTCGCTTTTAGCCCATTTATATTAGTGAGCCGTATCTTACATTTAGCCCATTTGTGTTAGTGAGCCATATCCCGCATTTAGCCCAACTGTGTTAGCGAGCTATATCTCGCACTTAGCACAACTGTGATAGTGGGCCATATCTCGCATTTAGCCCATCTGTGTTAGACAGCCATATCTTGCATTTAGCCCGAATGTGCTTGTTAGCCATATCCCGCATTTAGCCCAGCTGTGTTAGTGAGCCATATTCTGCATTTAGCCCATTTGTGTTAGTGAGCCACATCTTGCGGTTGACCCATGACATGATATGATATGGCATTTGTAATGCGCCTATACACAAGTGTTTCAATGCGCGACGAGGCAGGGAGGGGGGACAAAGGGAAGACAGACAACGATCCTACTAGGCCAGGTGTCATTCAGATCGCGCAAGTGCATGGGCAGAGGGGAAGGGAAAGTGCAAGGGGTAAGGGTGAGAGGAAAGTGCAGAACAGGGGTAGTAGAATAACAAGATAAATAATAAGGGCCAGCTAGTGGCAAGTGCAAGGTAAGTGCAGACAAGTGCTGGGAAGGGGGGCTATAGGGATGCAGAGACAGTCCCACAGTGCAGGGGTTGCCAGGGAGGCAGTGCAAGGGGCGAGTGGCTGGGCCAAGGACCGTGATCGGTGAGAGTGGCCCAGTTGCAGATTCAGTGCAGTTTCAGTCAGTAATTTAGCTGGGGGAAGGGTGAGAGAAAGCAGAAGCAAAGAAAAAGGTTTTGAGGTGCTACCGGAGCCGGAGATGGTTCTCCTCAAGTTTAAGGGAGGCAGGAAGGCTGTGCCAGAGGGAGGCCCATGCCGCGGAGAGAGATCTACCCCCAACTCGTTGCTTGGAAAAGCGGCTGACCCTGAGGGAGTTGGAGGCGGATGAGCGAAGAGCTTGAGAAGGAAGATATTTAGGAAGAGAGAGTTGAAGGTATTTTAGCCCCAGGCCCCAGAAGGCCTTGTGGACAATGCAGAGGGTTTTGAACTTAATCCTCGCAGCCACTGGGAGCCAGTGCAGAGATTTCAGTCCTGGAGAGATACGGTCCCTGGACTTGAGGCCAAGAACAAGTCTCGCAGTCCTGTTCTGGATGAGTTGCAGAGGGCAGAGAGTAGAGGCAGGCAGATTTAGATAGAGGCTGTTACAGTAGTCCAGCTTAGAGAGAACCAGGGTTCAGGAGAGAGTGAGCTTCTGAGGAAAGGAGAGGAAAGGAAGAATACCTCTGAGGAGGTGCAGCTGGTAGTGTGACTTCTTAGAGACGTCAGATATGTGAGGAGAGAAGGAGAGTGTGGAGTTGAAGATGACCCCGAGGTTTTATGCCTTGCAGGTAGGAGCAGGAAGAGGGCCAAGAGAGGCCGGCCAGAGAGCTGCAGGGAAGGGGGGGAGTGGGTGTGCCGATGAGTAGAATCTCAGTCTTACTGGCATTAAGGCAGAGGTCATTGGCGGCACTCCATTCCTGGATAGCAGACAGACAGTCAGAGATGAGAGAAGGAGAGGAGGTGCCGAGGGTAGCCTGAAAATGAGCTGGGTATCATCCGCATAGCACTGAAAGTTGGGGCAGAGACTGGCGATGCGGTGGGCAAGGAGTGCCAGATATTGGTTGAACAGCCAGGGAGAGGGGTTAGATCCATGGGG
Source organism: Ambystoma mexicanum (assembly GCF_040938575.1). NCBI lineage: Eukaryota > Metazoa > Chordata > Amphibia > Caudata > Ambystomatidae > Ambystoma > Ambystoma mexicanum. The sequence continues at coordinate 1,504,087,984 of NC_090921.1, forward strand.
GACACCACTTGTAGAGAAAAAGATGTCAGAGAGTAAGGACCCCAGTTGGATTTGGGAGGGTTGATTGGAGAGGAAAGAGGTCAGCCACGCCAGAGCCTGACCAGTGATACCCAGGTTATCACGGAGACGGTTGAGCAGGATGGCATGGTTGACAGTATCAAAGGCAGAAGAGAGATCGAGCAAAATTAGAACACACGGAGTGTTAGAGTCCAGGTTGGAGAGCAGGTCTTCACAGATGTTCAGGGGAGCAGTTTCTGTGCTTCTGGCAGCTCTGAAGCCAGACTGATGGTCATGAAGACAACCAACAGATTCAGCATGGAGATTAAGCTGGGAGATGGCCAGTTTCTCCAGGAGCTTGCCCAGGAAGGGAGTGATGGAGATTGGGCGATAGCTGGGCAGGAGGGGTCGGAAGAAGGTTCCTTAAGAAGAGGGTGCATAAGGGAGTGCTTAACAGGGGATTGGAAGACTCCAGAGGCGATGGAGTGATTGCAGAAGTCAGCCAGGGCAGGAGCCAGGGAGTCGATGTGGTCCTTGATAGTTTTGGAGGAACAGGGGTGAACCTGTTTTGACGAAACTTTCATAGATCGGACTTGTCTGGAAACCTCGTCAGCAGAGAAAAGGGGAAAGGCAGAGAAGGAGGGAGGAGGGGTGTCTGCAGAAGGGCCAGAGGAAGAGCAGGGAACAGAGGGAGGGAGGTGATAGGAGGAGAGTGAGGACAGGATGTCCTGAGTTTTTTAAATGAAGTGAGAGGCCAGTGCAGTGCAGAGGGCCTGGGAGGGGACAGGAGAGGTAGAGGCTCCAGCAGGGTTGGCCAGTTCCTTGCAGATTTTAAAGAGTTCTGCCGAATTGTTAGATGCCGCAGAGATGCGGGCTTGGATAAGGGCTCTCTTCTTGGTGAGAACGGAGAGCCGGTATTGCCTTTGGAGTAGGCGGCAGGCCAGTTTGTCAGAGGATGAACATGGCGCACGCCATTTCCTCTCTGCCGCCCTGCACTTGCATTTTAGGATGACGAGATCTGAGTCATACCAGGAGTTACATTTGGCTTTTGGCTTCAGGCGGATTCTCATGACAGGGGCAAGGATATCAAGAGTATCAGATATAGCAGAGTGGAGAGGGCTGTGTCAGGGAGGGAGTCAGCCAAAGGGGGAAGTGGGGATGAGAAGGTGGCGGCGAAAGCCTCAACTGACACGCGCTCCATGGGTCGGAGGACCGAGAAGGAGGGTGGCAGTGATGAAGGTGGCTTTGCCTGAGGGGTAGGGAAGGTGAGATGGGAGGATAGGAGAAAGTGATCACTCCAGGAGAGAGGAGTGGAGAGAGGGACAGAGAGGGGAAGGTCAGAAGAGATCAGAGCCATCTGTGTTAGTGAGCCATATCGTACATGTAGCCTATTTGTATTAGTGAGCCAATCTTTCACTTAGCCCATTTGTGTTGGTGAGCTATATCCTGCTTTTAGCCCAACTGTCAAAGTGAGTCATATCCTGCATTAACCCAAATGTGTTTGTGAGCCATATCTTGCATTTAGCCCATATGTCTTAGTGAGCCATATCCCTCATTTAGCCCAACTGTGTTAGTGAGCCATATCCGGCATTTAGAAGGATTTAGTGTTAGTGAGCCATATCTTGCATTTAGCCCATTTGTGTTAGTAAGCAACATCTTGCAATTGGCCCATTTGTGGTAATGAGCCATATTCCCCATTTAGCCCATTTGTGTTAGTGAGCCACATCTTGCGGTTGACGCCTTCTCTGTTAGTGAGCCATATCGTACATTTAGCCTATTTGTATTAGTGAGCTAATCTTTCACTTAGCCCATTTGTGTTGGTGAGCTATATCCTGCATTTAGCTCAACTGTCAAAGTGAGTCATATCCCGCATGTAACCCAACTGTGTTATTGAGCCGTATCCTGCACTTCGCCCACTTGTGTTAGTGAGCCATTTCTTACATTTAGCCCATTTGTGTTAGTGAGCCATATCCTGCACTTAGCCCAACTGTGTTAGTGAGTTATATCACGCATTTAGCACAACTATGTTAGTGAACCATATCCCCCATTTAGCCCAACTGTGTTAGACAGCCATATCTTGCATTTAGCCCAATTGTGCTTGTCAGCCATATCTTGAATTTAGCCCATTTGTGTTAGTGAGCCATAACCCGCATTTAGCCCAGCTGTGGTAGTAGGACATATCCTGCATGTAGACTAACTGTGTTAGTGAGTCATATCTTACATTTATCCCATTTGTGTTAGTGAGCCATATCCTTCATTTAGCCAAAATGTGTTACTTAGCCATATCTCGCATTTAGCCCAACTGTGTTTGTGAGCTATATCTCGCATTTAACAACACTGTGTTAGTCAGCCATATCCTGAATTTAGCCCAATTTGTTAGTGAGCCATAATTTGCATTTTCCCCAAATGTGTTTGTGAGCCATATCTTGCATTTAGCCTGTTTGTGTTAGTGAGCCATGCCCCGCATTTAGCCCAACTGTGTTAGTGAGCCATATCCTGCATTTAGCCCACTTGTGTTAGTGAGCCATATCTTACATTTAGCTCATTTGTGTTAGTGAGTCATATCCCACGTTTAGCCCTACTGTGTTAGTGAGCCATATCCCGCATTTAGCAGGATTTAGTGTTAGCAAGCCATATCTTGCATTTAGCGCATTTGTGTTAGTAAGCCACATCTTGCAGTTGGCCCAACTGTGGTAATGAGCCATATCCCGCATTTAGCCCAATTGTGTTAGTGAGCCAGATCTTGCGGTTGGTCCATCTGTGTTAGTGAGCCATATCTTGCATTTAGCCCATTTGTATTAGTGAGCCGATCTTTCACTTAGCCCATTTGTGTTGGTAAGCAATATCTTGCATTCAGCCCAACTCTGTATGTGAGCTATATCCTGCATTTAGCCCAACTGTCTTAGTGAGTCATATCCTGCATGTAGCCCAACTGTGTTAGTGAGCCATATCTCGCATTTAGCCCAACTGTGTTAGTGGACCATATCTCGCATTTAGCATAACTGTGTTAGTGAGCCATATCTCAAATTTAGCTAAACGGTGTTAGTGAGCCATATCTTGCATTTAACCCAATTGTGTTTGTGAGCCATATCTTGCATTTAGCCCATTTGTGTTAGTGAGCCAAATCCCGCATTTAGCCCAGCTGTGTTAGTGAGTCATATCCCGCTTTAGCCAATTGTGTCAGTGGGCCAGTCTTTCACTTAGCCCATTTGTGTTGGTGAGCAGTATCTTGCGTTTAGCCCAACTATCTTAATGAGCCATATCCCTCATTTTGACCAATTGTGTTAGTGAGCTATACCTTGCATTTAGCCCATTTGTGTTAGTGAGCCATATCTTGCAGCTGGCCGATCTGTGTTAGTGACCCATATCTCGCATTTAGCCCATTTGTATTATTGAGCTAATCTTTCACTTAGCCCATTTGTGTAGGTGAACAAATCTCGCATTTTGCCCATTGGTGTCGGTGAGTTGTATCTCGCATTTGGCCCATTTGTGCTAGTGAGCCATATCTCGCATGGACGGACTGCAGGGCACAGGGAACACATCACCCATGGAGGAACCTGTATTGGTGGCAATTGCTGGTGGATACCAGTGCCGAGTTTCTATTGGCAGGCAGCACGAAACTCATTCAATTAATTGGTTGTTCCTGAGAAAGTCCCTCCTCCAGACCCGGAAACACCATATCTTTGGCTTCTCTTTTATGCGCTTATAGTTGTGCTTATGTACATGAAAGGGAGCATGCTCGGCTCCTTCTGCCCTCAATCACTGTCAGTCACACACACCCTGGCTGAAGGTCCGGCAAGTCCCCATTAGAGGACCCGACTTTGCAACGTGACTTACAAGTTAACAATTTATGCAGCTCCACTCCAGCGTGCGTGCACCTTAGATGCTCAATTGTGCAAGGCAGCTCATTGGTACAAGCATGGGCAGCAGCGCTACCATTGCTAGTTAAATCTGCAACCACTTAACGGCTGCTCTCTGCTCTGCGGGGCCATGTAAAGCATAACTCCAAGTGCAGTACTTTAATTGACAAGTGTCTAAGGGTTTCGTGTACCATTATTTCAATCGACACCTCCCACCCTACCCTTACACTCTCCGTACCCCCAGAAAACCCACCCTACCACCACTCTCTTTACCCCTACCCACCCTCCCTAGCCCCATTCTCTCTACCCCACCCTCTCTACCCCCACCCACACTACCCCACTCTCTCTACCTCCACCCACACTAACCCCACTCAATCTAACTCCACCCTCCCACCCCACCCCTACTCTCTCTCCCCACCCAACCACTCTCTCTACCACTACCCACCCACCATACCTCTCTCACATCCTGTCCACCCAGACACTCTGGCACCAGAGGGGGGCTTCAGCACAGAAGCCCACCAAAGGGCACGAATAAAGGGACCAAACCTGGTTTGGCGCGCAGAGACAAACACAAGAAGGACTTTTCCTAAAAGAAATGGCGAAAAAAGATGACCGGAGTCTGTTTTTACAGATAGGTGATTTTTAGCTACCGTTGTTAGTGGTTGGGAAATATCACGGTAGTTGATCTAAAGCACGGCCACCAGCCATTTAAAATAGGAAAAGGTAACATTTTACTGTTAAATGCGTGTTTTGACTCAGGGGAAGCTAGGCAACCCCTCCAGCACTCTATAGTAAGATAGGGTGTACTGGGTCAGTACATTTAAAGAAACTAGTAAAGTCAATTTAACTTTACATGCTCTGGGAGACAGTAGTCAGTCCCAGAGAAGGTATTTAAACCTTGGGGAGTCTGAGAAACACTGAAGGTGCTGTGAGACACACAGAAAAAGATGATGCCACTGGAGTTGTGTTAAAACTCCATAACCAAAGAACACAAAAGTAAAACACACATCAAAATACATGAAAGAGTGGGAAAAAAAGGCTCACACTCTTTCCAGGTAAAAAAATGTAATCCCAGAAATCCAGCAAAGTTGCTGGGGGTCTCAAAAGGTAAGGGAAATTAGCACATTTGGAGAATTCTCCCTAACACTCGTCCCCCCCAGACTAATCGACAGGAGGATTTAATCCACTCCTGGATAAATCTCCTTACTCCAGTCAGCCAAACATCCTGGAGAGACCATCAGCATTTTGGTGGTGACACCCTGACCTCTGTTCAATGGTAAAATCAAACCCTTGCAGGCTGATTGACCATCTCAGTAGTTTTGGGTTTTCCCCTTTCATTTGCATCAACCATCTAAAGGGTTGGTGGTCAGTTTGAATTACAAAGGTAGATCCATACAAGTATGGTCTAAACTTCTTCAATGACCACACAATAGCAAAGCGATCACGCTCAATGGTTGCCCACCTTGTTTCTGGTTCCTTCAGCTGATGACGCACATGAAGTTCTCCCTACCTTTCTCATCCAGTTGACTAAGGCCTGCACCTATATCTGTATTTGAAGCATCTTTCTGCATAATGAAGGTTTGGTTATAGTCAGGAGCTCTTAGGACTGGAGCTTGAGAAAGGGCTTTCTTTAGGCCTTCAAATGCTTGAGTGCACTCCTCATTCCACCTGACATTTTTAGGTAATTTGGGAGAGGAGACCACATTCAAGGGAGAATATATGGTCCCATAGTTCTCTATAAAGTTCCTATAGTAACCAGTGAGGCCTAGGAAGGCTCTCACTTGGGTTTGAGTAGTAGGGGTGGCCCAGTTTTGTACCGCTTGTACTTTGCTAGGCAATGGCCTGATTTCATCTCCTCCTGCCTCATGTCCAAGATAGACCATTTTACTCTAACCAATTTGACATTTACTCGCTTTTATGGTCAGATGGGCCTGCTCAAGAGCCTGCAAAACATATCCTAAGTGGTCAACATGTTCTTTCCAAGTAGGCCTGAACACTGCTATGTCATCCAAGTATGCCATGCAGAAGTCCTCCATCCCATTCAGAACTTGATTAAGCATCCGTTGGAATGTAGCAGGTGCATTCTTTAGTCCAAAAGGCGTTACCTTAAACTGGTAGAGGCCTGCTGGGCTGGAGAATGCAGTTTACTCCTGGGCATGGTCTGTCAGTGCTATTTGGCAATAGCCTGAAGTGAGATCAAATGTACTGAGGTACTTGGCTGAACCAAGTTTATCCACCAGTTCATCTGTCCTTGGTAAAGGGTGGACATCAGTCTTGGTGACTGCATTAAGAGCTCTATAGTCCACGCAGACTCTCAACTCCTTGGATCCTGCCTTTGGTGCTAGAACGACTGTACTAGACCATGGACTGATAGAGGGCTCTATTAGCCCGATATCAAGCATCTTGTTGACCTCCTCCTTTATGTGGGATCTTACATGATCTGACATCCTGTAACCTCTGTTTTTGACAGGTAAACAGTCACCAGTTTGAATATCATGCTGGCCCCAAGGGGTCAAGCCTGGTGAAAGTGAAAACAGGGAGGCAAACTGATTTAACAGAAACTTGCACTCCTCCTGTTGTTCAGGTGTCAAGTTAGAAGAGAGATTAACTCCTTCTATTTTGACATCTAAAGGCTGGCCTCTGAGGAGGTCAGGTAGAGGTTCACTCTCCTCCTTCTCTTGGGCTGAATATGCAAATAGAAGGCATGGCAGTAGAAGGTCCCACTTTCTTCTAAGGGGTTCCTCTAAAGCAACTATCATGCTCTTCATTGTACGGTTGAACCTATCTACCAATCCATTTCTCTGAGGATGGTGGGCAGTTGAGAACTTGTAAGTTACTCCATAGTTTTTCCACATGGCCGGCATGTAGTGGGACATAAAATTTGATCCCCCATCAGAGATTACTTCCTTAGGAAAACCTACTCTGGTAAAAATACCAAGTAGGGCCTTAGCCACAGCCTGAGCTGTAACAGTCTCATAGGTATAGCTTCAGGATACTTAGTAGCATGGTCTTCTACAACCAGGAGAAACCTGTTTCCTGAAGATGTGGGAAGTCTAAGGGACCAACAATGTCAATTCCTACCCTCTCAAAAGGAGCTAGGGTGCCACATTCTTGGGTCCACTCTTACCAGTGGTTTGGCAAGTGTGACAGCTCCTACAGAACTTATCTACATCAGACCCCAACGTGGGCCCGTTTAAATATAAAGAGAGTCTTTCCTTGGTCTTCTTAAAACTTAAGTGACCAGCCAAAGGCATCTCATGGGCTAACTGTAGGAACTGAAGTCTGCTTTCAAGAGGCACTACAAGTCTTCCGTAGTCCCCTGGGATAGAGTCAGTCGGTTCACTGTAGAAGAGGCCATCTTCCCAGTATAACCTATGCTTCCCTGGCTCTTGCTCATCCAGCTGGAAAGCTGCCTGTTGGTGAAGACCTTCCAGAGTAAGACACTCTCTTTGACCTCTGCTGAAATCTGCCCTACAGAGGCCTCCTTTTGCCAGTAAAGACTGCAGCTCATGATGGTCTGCAGGATCCAGATCTCCAACAGGAGCAATGTCCTCTTCCAGCTCTGATTCCTCAGCAGCTGATTCAACCACACAAGGTTGTTCCACACACTCAGCCTCAGCTGGTGGAGGAGCCACAGGTGTGACTTAGGACAGTCCTCTCTGGGAGGTTTCTCTGGGATGTTTTTGTTGGTAGCATAGGAGTGCTGGCTGGTTTCTTCCTGGAGGTTTGATGTTGCCCCTTTTCCTCCTTCTTACTAGAAATTGCAGTCAGTAAGTCCTGTGGACTGGGAGTTATAGTTTCCTCTATACTCTCCTCTGGAGAGTCCCTTAAGGTACTCTCTCTGGCTTCCTAGTCTGCTCCTGTTTCCCTTTGCTGGGAGGCCTGAGTGTGCTTGATACAACTCAAAGAGTTTTTAAGTCATTCCCAACAGGACTCTCCCAGGTACTTCACTCTGCACACTTACATGTATTTTAACAGTCATATCCTTACACTGGATGAGAGCTGGTAACTGTGGAAGCATTTGGACAGGGCCTCCAGCAAGCTTAGCTAAGATTTTGGGTGCCTTAGCAACATCCTCAACCTTGAAAAATGATTAATCAACTACAGTTATGCTGGTCCCAGTGTCTCGAATGGCAGAGTATCCTGACCATTGACAAGAACACTGTCTTTGTAATACTCTTTATTATTGCCTGGAATAGAGTTGTAAGCATCTAAATTCTGTTGTTCCCACAGACCAAGCGACACTAAAGAGATACTGGCTGAGACTTTCATGGGTTCCTCAACCAGTAAGTGAAAGTTGCCACTTGCCATTGGTACTTCATCCACTGGGGAGAAGGCTAAGGAGAAAGTGTGGACCCCTGAAGGTTTATCCTTACATCTGGGATCCTCTTTCACATGGTCAGTTGACCCACAAGCATAACATTTACCAACTAACACTCAAAAGCACCCACTACCGTGTCAGCGGAGCGGAAGTGGTGCACAAGTGTTGTTGTCGGTGCTGGTGCAGGACCCCCTTGCCGCTGCCTCTACTTTCTACTTGTTGCAAAGTCAGAAATTTGACTTTATTTTCAGATGTTTTTCCAGAAGTGAAGGCGCTGTGGAGTCCCCTTTAAGGCAAACGAGGTGGAGCCTGAGGTGAAACCAACTAACACTCAAAAGCGTCCCCTACCGCGTCAGTGGAGCAGAAGTGGTGCACAAGTGGTGTTGTCGGTGCTGGTGCATGACCCCCTTGCTGCTGCCTCTACTTTCTACTTGCTGCAAAGTCAGAAAATTGACTTTATTTTCGGACGTTTTTCCAAGAGTGAAGTGCTGTGGAGTCCCCTTTAAGGCAAAGGAGATGGAGCCCGAGGTGAAACCAACTAACACTCAAAAGCGTCCACTACCGCGTCAGCTGAGCGGAAGTGGTGCGCAAGTGGTGTGGTTGGTGCTGGTGCAGGACCCCCTTGCTGCTGCCTCTACCTTCTACTTGCTGCAAAGTCAGAAAATTGACTTTATTTTCTGACATTTTTCCAAGAGTGAAGTGCTGTGGAGTCCCCTTTAAGGCAAAGGAGGTGGAGCCCGAGGTGAAACCAACTAACACTCAAAAGCACCCACTACCACGTCAGCTGAGCGGAAGTAGTGCGCAAGTGGTGTTGTCAGTGCTGGTGCAGGACCCCCTTGCTGCTGCCTCTACTTTCTACTTGCTGCAAAGTCAGAAAATTTACTTATTTTCGGATGTTTTTCCAGCAGTGAAGTGCTGTGGAGTCCCCTTTAAGGCAAAGGAGGTGGAGCCTGAGGTAAAACCAACTAACACTCAAAAGCACCCACTACCGCGTCACCGGAGCATAAGTGGTGTGTAAGTGGTGTTGTCGGTGTTGCCGGGGGCGCCGGCACTGGTGAGTGAGAAGTGTTCGCTATACCCTGTTTCATCTCATCATCAAGATGAGCTGCTCTACGGGTACAAGCCTGCGCGGGATGAGCAACTCGACGGTTGCCGAGATTGAGATCAGGATCAAAACCAGGCAACAGGTAAGGCAGCGCCTAGTTTCTTGCCCTGCTCCTTCGACTATGAAGTCGCCTGCTCTTAGACCTAGCCTAAAAGCCCCCTTGTCCTTAAAACAATCCCGTTTGCCATTTGCCAGCAAATGCCTGGAACAGGAGGGGGTGGCTTGGCCCCCGATCTCAATGGGGAACTTGGACAATCCACCTCTGATGGACAGCCCTAAGGCTATGGAAGAGGTGCAACCTGGGGGGGGATCGGCCAACAACAAGGGGAGGGTCTGAAACCTATGGATCAGACCATGACGGAAAGTGACCCCCCCTCCCCGCCATATTAAGCATCTGTGAGGAGGCGAGACAGCCATCCTCTCCTGCTACCATACTGGATGCAATGGGAAACTCCTTGATGGAGGATATTAGCTCCCCACCTAGGTTGGGGGAGCAGCCAGGTAACAACCAGGAAGGCTTTACAATGGTAAATCCCTCCCAGAGACTAATTTGGAAGGGAGAATTGATCCAATTGCCATCAGTGACCTATTCCCCCCCAAAATGCTGCAACCTAAAATTCAAACTGAGGAATCGCAGGACTTAATGAATCCAGAAGAACAGGAAATAATTCCGAAACTAGTTGTACTGGGGCATACGCCAACATCGAATCTTCCAATCTTGGATGGAGAGCCACCAAGAACGAGCCAGTCAATCTCAAATGCTCAATTGGATCAAGGAGGCCCCTCTACTATAATTATCTCTGGGGAAGAGTGTAAGGAGCTCTTGGGTCGTAGCAAGGCCCCGGACGTGGAGGATGATATCTGGGAAAACTCATTGGACTTCCTTAGATCTCCCCAGTGTATTGACTTGACAAAGGAGTAGAATAAGATGTGGGTGGAGCCAATGATGGCCCAACAGAACTTCTGTGAGGAAGCTTGCCAGAACGAATCCCACTACCCATCCGATGCCAGGATTTCAGCACCGACATTGATGGTTTCTATGCCCCCTGTTTCACCGAGGGGGCCCCCGGGGTTAGGAACACCTTTACCATCTAATAGTTGCCTGGCCAATGAATTGATCCAAGATATCTCAAATCTCACGGGGAGAATTATGTCAGAAAAAAGGAGAAGTCTCTCATTCATCATGGATAAAATTGGGGCCCTGGATGAGGATCCACCCTCTTGCCTCTACCCTTTGACTGTAACTACTCAAGAGGCAAACCAACCAGACGAGGAAGCGAGAAAAATCTGAGGGATCTATAAGACAATCGGTGTGCAACGGTGACAAAGATGCTCCCTCGTTGATGATTGACGAATCCGCCTTAAAAAAAATCAGCAAACTCTGTAGCAAAGGAAGAATGGATGACTTCATCCATACTCAAAATGTAGTGATGGCAGCCCTTAACATCGCGATTTCTACATTTCTAAAGCTATATGAGAATACTAATGATTCACTGAATTTGGTCCATGCATCAAACCTGCACATGAAGGAGAAGATGAACGAACTGACAAGTTTCGTGAACAAATTGGATGCCCGAACCGAAAAGGAATCTGATAACTCTTGCAAGTGCAAAATCGTTTGTGCGATCTGGCACGTCAGGAGTCGAACGACAAGCAATTACTCATGGAGGCCATTTTAGAAAATCATAAGTGGATCAGGAAATCCACTGAAGCATAGGCCTCCCTTTGCAGTAATCCATCAGCTACCCAGCAAAACAAGTCCCTCTTTAAGCCTCCATCAACGAAGACCCCCCTAAACATAAGGGGGGGGCTAATGATCCTAGGGAAAGGCCTGGGAGTTGCGAGGGAAGGAAAGAAAGCATGTAATGCGAAACTGGTTGTAAAGGAACCTTAACCAAATTACTCATTGTTCCAAGACCCAAACCAATTGATCCATCCCACTAAAGGGATAGCTGAACCAATCCTACTGCCACTGATCCTGATACCTCCTCAAAAGAAAACAAAAAACAATCTATTAAACGCAAAACAAATGGTTCTCGGGCTTTTCAAAGGAATATACACACTCCAACCCAGGATGAAAGCCTACCACCAGCAAAAAAGCTGAGACGAGAAATAAAACTCAGTAAAAATCGTATGACCATTCCTTACGGGGCACCTCTGAAGAGCGGACCCGTAAACAGAAGGAACAAGGCTCAGTAGTACACCTAGATTCATCGGAATGCCTAAGTGACCTGATTGAAATAATTAAACATCACCCTGAGGGACTGGCAAGTAATAGATGAATGCTCGAATCAGGATGATACTAAGGAGAAATAAACGAAGGTAAAATACACATTGGAGGAGGAAGAAAAACGAAGGCATGACCGTAAGATAGCTGAACCAATAGCTGAACCAATCCTACTGCCACTGATCCTGATACCTCCTCAAAAGAAAACAAAAAACAATCTATTAAACGCAAAACAAATGGTTCTCGGGCTTTTCAAAGGAATATACACACTCCAACCCAGTGGTTTTGGTGATAAAACGTCATCCAAGGTGGGAAAACTAAATTATCTCCTGCGGGAACTTGAGGACAAAAGAACAATGCAAACTAAATCTCAGCGCCAACTAGAAAGAAGACCTAACCGGAAGGAAAATTAATATTTCTCGCTTACAAAAGACCGGGATGATTTGTATAAAAAAAAACAGGATCTCCTGAGAAATTTGGAGCATCGAAGATCTCAAAGACAACATGAGAGAAAAACTGATAACAGATCAACTAATAATATGGAGAAGTAGAAAGAGAAGGAGCCAGAGAGAATTCTAAACGGGGTCAATGATTGACCGTTGTGGCCAGACCACTTGAAGGAAAAAACATAAAAACATTTCAGGTGAAATTAGAATGGTCTACAAAAGATCATAAGAAGATTCTCCTTAATAGGAAAAACACACTAATTCTGCTTAACCAGGTGATTGCTTCGGGGAGTCTAAAACCTGACGATATAGCGATCATTGAATTTCCAGATGAGCGCAGAATGGATCTTATCACCATTCACTTTAGATCGCAGAAAATAATGGATATGGTGATGAAAACAAAGGACAAGTTGTGGGACCTGGGCTTTAGTCTCAAGAACTTGGAGGATGGCGAAGGAAGATACCGAGAAAAGGATTATTCTCGCCCCCGACCTTACCGGCCCGCCAATAAAACCCTACGGATGATTAACTCAACGAAATTACGGACTAGGCATCCATCTAATTCGGACTCTAACAGACCTCAATGCACCGAACAACCCCGCAATGTGAGGTCTGATAAGTACTCTGGGCGAGTTGACCAACAGAAAGCTCCCGACACCATCTTGACAAAATTAAGTTTCACTGTCGACAACTTGAGACCTAAGGGGAATCACCCAGGAAATAATCCCTCTAAACAGGTCTGAGATGAAAAGACCTCATGAAAGCCTGACAGTCGGTGGGAAAAAAAGAAACAATAGAGCCAGAAGGATGGTGTTGAAGAAAAATCTCTCCTGGCTTCCTGGAACACCAGGGGTTTTAGTCATTTCTATTCCAGGAAATGTGACTTTCTGAGAGATTTTGAAATGATCTGCCTGCAAGAATCTTGGGTTATAAAAAGACTGATATGCGAAGGATCCCAAATTTATATCAATCCCGCATTGAAAGGGCCTCTGGGAAGGCCTTGTGCGGGACATATGACCTTAATCAAAGAGGATAGCGAACTGCAGGTCCGAGTGTATCAAATCCCTAATCCATTCACTCAGGTGCTGAAATTGGTTAAGAATAGTGGGAGATATGAGATCCAACTCCTCCTTATTAACACCTACCGGAGTAGTGAAGAGTGTGAAACAGAGAAATACCACTCAGATATTATGGGAGCTATTGCCAACTCTATGCTGGAAGACCCAAACCAGTTGATTCTAGTCTGTGGAGATTTGAATCTAAAGCTCCTTGATAGAAAAAGGGAGACTGAAGCAAAGAACACTCCTGGAACCATGGGAAAACATATGGATCACTGAAATGACTATTAGAGAAATGGTAATGCTTAACGGGCAGACGCAGGGTGACATCCCAGGTGCGGACACCTGGTTTGGTAATCAAAGTAGCGCCTGCCTGGACTACTGCTTTGTGGCAAGAAACACACTTAAGTGGATTCAATTATTCACTGTTAAAAAACAGCTAACCAGTGACCATGGGTTACTGGAAGTGGACTCAAGCCAACAAATGATGTGCCCATTTGAACTATCGTGGGGCACAAACAGACTCAGAATTAAAGCCTCAGCTATCCCAAAACTCACGCAACATCTAGAAGATAATACAAAAGTTCTGAAGAATCGATGGAATATAGATGGCTGCTGAAGGAATTTGAAATTAAGAGCCACTCCAACAATTCTGTGACAGTGGTAAGAGAACATACCTATAATCAAGATCTGGTTAAAAGAAGAAGAGAACTGCGTGCTGAGTTAAGAAGGCTATCTCGAAGAAACTTGCCTAATATCGAGGCAAGAAAAAAACAATGTAAACAAAGGTACAAGAATTGGCTATAATCCTCTAAGATCTGGGGAACCCAGGCAGACGCAGAACACATGCTCGCCGCAATAATTACCGCCAATACAAGATCGCTCTGGAAAATCATAAATAAGGGCAATGACTTCCAGACCGCGCTAACTACCAGCCAGATCTCAAAGGAAGACTGGGTGAAGCATTTCACGGCTTTATTTAGAGCGTGGGAAAGTACCAAACTTTCCACGAAAAAGACTATAGCACCACCATGGATGATTGAGATCGATAGAGACGACATCCTATTTCGAATTAAACACCTGAGCTCTTCCAGAGCGGCTGGCCCTGACGGCATTTTGAACCATATTCTGAAACAAAACAGGAAAGCATGGGTGGATTTCATTCTGCCTTTGTTTCAACAGATCCTGAAATCTAGAGATATCCTGCAATCGTGGAATGAAGCACTTATAGTCCCAATTTTTAAGAAAAGTGACCGGACCAACCCGAGAAACTACAGGCCTATTGCCCTTTTAGATTCAATAGGTAAGATCTTCACCTCAATCTTACTACGAGACTTGAAAAAATTGACTATTAAAGCAGAAATTCTGGATAAAAGCCAGACGGTATTTCTAACTGGAGTGGGCACTTTGCTGAACCTTTTTCTATTAAACCTCCTAAAATTGCGAGCGCTCGAAGCAAAAGGAAATATCTACCTGGGATTTATGGACGTCTAACGTGCCTTTGATGCAGTTAGCAGAGAACAACTATGGACCAAATTTGAAAAATGGCAATGCCCTGGGGATCTCTTGGAAGCAATAGAAGCACTTTACTCGGGTACATCAATTAAAATAATTGTCTCAAAAGGAGGGGATTGCAAGGGGGTCCTGGGAGACTCTCTGCCAGGCATGAGTCCTGATTACACAAGTCTTACCCAGAGTCTTTAGCTCACTATGTTTCACAGAGAAGAAATATCCTAAACATATCAGTCTTTGTCTAAGTCAAAAGGAGGGGATACAAAGGATAAAATCCTGACGTCCAAGGGCATCAAACAGGGCTGTGCGCTTGCTCCTTTTCTGTTTATATTGTATCTGGCAGATATAAAAGAGTCCCAGGAAAATATCTGAGCCTTTCCACCAAAACTTGAAGGGACAAAACTCGCTTAGATACTCTATGCGGACGATATTGTTTTCATCGACCTAACAGCAATCAGACTTCAGCGCCGAATTGCTGAATTCAAAATCTACCTTGATATAAATAATATGAAAATCAATGCCGACAAGTCGATGATCATGGTTATGCAATCTGCCCTAGGGGCAAGGAGGAAAAGGAACACTTTCACGTGGAGAATTGAACAACAAGAGCTGAAAGTAGTGGATACTATAACATACCTCGGGGTCAAAATTAACAAAAACATCAATGAAGGGGCTCAAATCAATTTCATCAGAGAACGACTTGAAAAATGAACAAATCAAGGGAGAGCCCTACACCGGAGATATGGCACCTATTCTATGTTGCCGATTATCTCCTTTTCTAAGCAAAAGGTTGCATCCATTTTGACCCATGGCGCTGAGACTTGCCTTAATCTTTCCTGGACAGAATGAGGGAAGCAGGAGGCCTATTTCTGGCAAAATACTACGACTACCAAATTGTCTAAAAATTGAAACAATCAGACATGAGCTAAGGTTATAATCTATGGCCTCCATGGTCCTATGGAAAACTATCTCCCTCTATCACAAATGTGAATTGAACTCACCGCCTATCCCATTTGAGATATTGGCAAATCCAGGAAACAACAAGCCCGAAAAAAACTCCTATGTAATTGGAGACAGAAATGTAAAGACATACTACAACAAAATAATATCCTAACATAGACTCTTAAAGACAACACAGAAAAGGCCCAGAAACTGTTGCATGAGAAGGACTGGATTGATACGGACCTGCCCAAGGCACAAAATATCTATTGCCATAATATAATTTGGGAAAAGAAACAACTAAATCACCCCCCTCCGTATCTTACAAGATTTCCATCAGCTCACTATAGGAGCCTACTGATGCGATGCAGACTCAATTAATTGCCATCAAGAGAAGTGCAGTACCTCAGAAAACAACTCACCGTTCAAGAGGCAGGTTGCGTTTCTGTAGAAAATCCTAAATCCTAGAAACTTTGAGGCATCTAACACTTTCCTGCCCGAGATTCCAAAAAATAAGGAACATTTACTTGAAGAACACCTCGGTGCTATTGGATCCAATCGTCGAGGAAGAATGGTGGGAGCGTCTAATGACGGTTGATAAACCTGGGCAGACAGTGAGTGCCCTAAAATTGGTGGAACAGATTTGCTTGGCACTTTTGGAGACGAATGAACAACCATCAGAAGATGTGGAAAATCAGAAAGACTTTTAAAGAGACTGTATAGGACTGTAGCGTTTCGAAATTGGAATTTCTTTATGTTAAAGGTTGAAAATTGTGTTTGACCAATAAAACAAACAAAGAAAATAAAAAATAAAATAACATGTACCAAATGTCTTTATGAATGGCGGTTTGTTCTGACCTCCTTCTGGTTTGTCACCAGAAGGTATACTAGCATGATTTGGTTTCCCTTGGGGTTTACCCTTGTTATGTCTGTGGTCCTCTTTTCGAGTGGAAGTATTGGAATTCTCGTTGGTATCTTTCTTGTGCTGCTTCCCCTCATCCTTTTTCTGAGTTGCCCCAGAATCCTTGTGAGTAGCCCTGTTGGCAACCTACAAATTAGCAGCCCTTGCTAACCTCTTGGGATCCATTTCCTTAGAGTCAGCCAAGTGCTGTCTCAGCTAAGGAGAGCAGGCATCATAAATAGAGTCCAACATAAACAAATTCCTTCCTCATACCTTCACAAGTGTTCACTCTGTAACCCTTAACCCATCCATCTAGGTTTTTCAAACATTCAATCACCCAGGTAGCCCAAGGGGTACCATCATGCTTTTTGAGGGTTCTAAACCTCTTAGAATACTGAGAAGGGGTCTTCCCAAATCTAGCTATCAAAGCTAGCTTCACAGTTTCATATTCCTTTCTGTCTATATCCCCCAACTCCATTACCACATCCGTTGCAACAGGGGGTAGCCTAGAAAAAAGCCAAGGAATCAACTGATACCCTGTAATGTCTTGAATCCCATGGTTATATTCAAAAGCAGCTAACCAATCCAAAATATCAAGCTTAACCTCATACATACTTACTGCATCTTTGGGCATGCAAGGCCTCTAAAGACTGGAAGACCTAGAAGACTCTGGGAGAGAACCAGCTTCAACAGACAACTTTTTCATATCTAGTGCATGGTTCAGTCCCATCTTTCTGAGTTTAAGTTCTTGATGTTTGCATTCAGTTTGAGCTTGGATTCTTTTAAACTCTAACTCACGTCTCATTATTTCTAAAGAGCCAAATTCAGGACTTAATGTTGGAACTGGTGGGGTCCCTGTCATCAGAGGTTGAGGCCTATGAGCAGGTTGAGGTAAAACAGGGCCTACATTTGAAGACTCTTCTTCCTCATATAACTCATCCATAACATTTGAGTTACTCTCAGAAACATTATCATCCTCATCAACATTTTCCACATTTGCTGCAGGTGTGACTCGTCTGCCTCATCTAACTCATCCACAATGTTAGAGTTGGGCTCTGACATATTATCATCCTCATCAACATTTTCCACATTTGTTGCAGGTGTCGGGGTTTCAGACCCACTCCTCAGACTTTGGTATTCTAACAACTTTTCTATCAATTCAACATTTTTGCCTTTTACAGTGAGATTCCTAGCTTTACACATATCTCTCAATTGATCAACAGTTAAAGTCACTAGGGTCTCCTATCTGTAGCTTTCCATATCAGTCATGATAGAATAATTGCTTTACTAGTGTTGCTTTGCCTTGGGAGGATTATTTGAACAAAAGTAAAAGTAACATTCTAAATATAACACGTATACTTTATCCTCACCGCTGTACACCAGTTAGGCAGAATCGCCTGCAGTAACCTTTGGGAACACTACAGGTAATTAGGACTACAAGTTTAAGCACAATTTCACCTTTGGTACAAGCCTGTACTACACAGTAAAGTGGTATTGATGGCTGAGCAGCCAGACCTATCTCAAGAGTTTAAGTGAGCAGTAGAACAAGTTACACAAAGGACCAACCAATACAGTGATTCAAGTGAACACTTACTCAAGGTTTCTTAGTAAAAGAATATACATTTATTTACTCAATCATTTATAAAACATTTCACTAGCATAATCAGCTCAATATCACACACTAATACACCACAAAATCCAACCGGTAAGTAACTAAACAAGTTTAGCTCAAAAATGAAGTGTGAAGCAAAATGGCACTTTAGGGACTTAATAAAAGAGGGAAAAGACAATCATACTATCATACTACATGGTTCATGTTCGCTCACTGTGTTAGGTGCTTGTTGCTGAGATCTATGTTTTCGCTGCAGTTCAAGTACAGGCGTGGAGAAATAACGTTTTTCTCCTTGGAATTGAGAAAGTGTATACCATTAAAATGGTTAATAATTACCCTAGTGCTCCGAAGCATGACATAAAATATATTATACGCAGTTACATTAATTTCTGTTCATTTTTATGGCACTTGCACACTACCTGTGTATGCTGTTTGATTCAGACCAAAGTATTTGAGCCGAAAAATCAGTCCAAGAGGAGGTAAAGTATTATGTTTTTGTGGCAGTGCTTATGCATGCAGAGGCATTCACAGTGGTGTGTGTGTGTCGAGGGTACTATTTTAAAGCTTTTGAACTGGGCTGAAGTCGCTTACTGCCCGGACTGCTAGTGGCCTCCCTGGACATCCAAGGTGCATGATGATATATACTCATTCGCATTAACTTAACTGGCAGAAAGTACACTGAAGTTGCTGCTATGTCGAGCAGCACAGCCTGTTAGCTCCTCCCCATTGTCACAAATGATGGGTCCTCTTCTTGCATTTCATTTTACAAAAACAACATCTTAGTTTAATCATCAGTCAACCTAACAGTGAATAATGTGGCATTCATCCCCTGTTGCAGGGGCGGGAACAGTGGATAACGGCCAGGCAGCCCAAGTTATCTGCCTGAGCGAAGCGTCAGGCTGTAGGAAGGAAAATCCTTTTCCAAGATGGCCACCATGGAAAGGAAAGTGGGGCTCTGTACAGCGGCCTGCGGGAGGCAAAGTAAGGAGCGGATGCTTGGCAAAAACTGTTGCCGCCGAAATACACTAAGTAGGGAAGGACGGGTGGGGATGGAGGGTGGGGGGAAGATGCCGGCATGGGGAGCCGGCCATCAGGCGGTTTGGAACACAAGCTTGTACCGGCGATTCAAGCCAGCGTTCCTAGCCATCTGATTCGCTGGTTCCTCCCAACGGGGCGCTAATGTGTATATAAGGGAGGCAGCAGGAGGTTGTCCAGTACATGTATGAACTGGATATGGGGATAACGTCTACAACAGTGTTTTTTTAAATCGACTTCATTTTGACAAGAAAGGTGCCAGCCCAGACATGCTTTAAAATGATGCACCATTTTGATTCTACTTCATTAAAAACTTTGTGAAAAAAACCCAAACCTAACCTTTCAATTACCTTACAAATGAAACTAGTGCTGTATGTAGTTACGGCTAGGTATTGTGGAGCAGGCCCCTCCACTCAAGC
Organism: Ambystoma mexicanum; assembly: GCF_040938575.1. NCBI lineage: Eukaryota > Metazoa > Chordata > Amphibia > Caudata > Ambystomatidae > Ambystoma > Ambystoma mexicanum. The sequence continues at coordinate 1,504,107,416 of NC_090921.1, forward strand.
GCTCCTGGCACCGTCCCTGGTTAGTTGTTAATATTCCTTTATGCTGGGTGTTGCAGGGCCTGGCGCCTGTGCTGTCACGCAAGCAGCAGCACTTCCGGGGACCCTAGAAGGTGTGCGTTCTTAATGTCGTATGGCGAGGAATGTTGATCCACAGGTTTCCATGCTTGTGGGCCCTTCATCACACTGGCTTAGAAAAGATGACAACATTCTTTTAGGCCCATGAAAGACATGGTGGGGGGGGCTGCAGTTTCCATAATTTACAAGCTCTAACTTTACATCTTTACTACATGTTCTGGACTCCTTTCAACTGACATGTCTCCAGGGACATAATGTGGGCAATTACTTGACTACTCCCAGCAGGGTTTGATTGGTTGGCAGCTTAAATTGTCCAGTGGGAAAATGGAAACTGACGCATGGAGCTGTGAGTTAATGGCAGGAAGATACGTAAGGGAGGAGATGCAGTTATTACCCGCTGTTTAATGTTGATTTTAAATTGAGCAATGGCACTGTGCGTCTGGTAACTTTGGGATTTGCTTTCAAAACAGTGCCAAACATGTATTTATGTGAAGCTTCTGCCAGGTTTCTGTCACAAGCATGTCATCTTTTAGTAGCAGGGCATGGGAGTTTAATTTAGCAAAGTGATGTGCGGAAACAAATAAAAACTACGAACAACAGATATCCTTGTACTTGCCGAGGTAAGCAGCGGGGAAAAGTCAGACTGCCCCTGTGTGTCAAAACATTGCACAACAAAACTTCTATTCTTTTAAATATCTTATCATTACATTTAAGAAAACGAGTGTAAGTGCATGTCCAAGGAACAGATAGTACTCATTTTTACAATTAAATAGTGAATAATAGAACCATGCACACAAATTGGAATATAAACCCCAAAAAATGTTCGTGACCAAGAAAAAACAGCAGACTGTAGCAGTCGCTTAGATTCGAAAACATCGCGTCATCAGCAAACAGTGTTTTTGTTCAATTGGGCTCAAGGACTAGATACCCCATCATTCTACGGCATGAACTCTTCCCAGTGACCAGAGGCAGTCTAGGAAGGGGGAAAAGGGCACAAGATGTTTCTCCCTTTGGCCCTGTATACAATATGTAAAATAAAATAGAAAATCCTTCAGATTCTGTCCTGCTTGGCGGAAACTGAGTGCTGCAATGCCCGTGTGGCTTCTATGGAGATGGAGTGAGTTACTCGTGTTCATTTGACAATGTTGCACATGTGCCTGGGTGGTCATGTCACATGGGCATCCATGGTGAGTGAGTGGGAGAAGAGCCTAGGTAGTAGGCGCATATTCATACCATCTGTTGTGTGTGGACACCTCCCAGTGCTCGTGCAGTGTCGCAAGTTTGGCACACGTCCACACACCATGTGATGTCTCTAAATAAAAGGGGCGCATTGCTTCCCATGCGCCAGTTTGAACACCAACTCACTGACATCTGTGTACATTCATGGCAAGCATGTAGGAGGAGGCCTGGCCATACCAAGCCCCATAACAATGGCAACGAGGTCTGTGAGAACCCGTGTGCAGCCTGACTATGTCAGAGCACAAAATGAGGGGAGCGCCGCCACACAGAAGCTCTCACATCCCCTGTCGGATCTTGTCTGACGACCGACAACCAGGCTGGCGAGGTCCCGCAGTGCACAGGCCCCATCACTGGAGTCTCCAGTGCGGGCCTATTCGCACCATCCACTTCATGTCAGGGGCATGCCTGACGTCTGCCGGTCTGCCGGCGAGATGCAGCATACACCACCACCATCTTCACGGCCCCAGACGCAGCATTGAGGCACGGCTCCTGACTGCAGGAGCTAGTGGGAGTGGCATCCTCGCCGGAATGGAGGCACAGCAGAATGCAGCAAGCTGGGCAATGCTGCAGGGCAGCCCAAAGCTAGGCAGGGTAACTGCTGGTACCATCCGGCAAGCATGGGAGAGGGGCAGCTGCCTTCCCCCCAAGCCTGCTCCCCTCTCCTCCACAACACAGAGACACGCAGTCTCTTCGCACTACAAAGCGCAGGAAGGGTGAGGTGTGAAGAACACCTGACCCTTCCACAAAGCAACAGGGTGCTAATCACCCAGAGGAAACCAACAGGAGGCAGGAAGGAGTACAAAGACCTGCCCCCCCCTCGGGGGGCAAGACAGTCGGCTACAGCCAGCCTGGGGGCTGGGCCAGCCCCCACAGCTACACACAAAGACCCAGGGCTACCCTTGGGTCTTATATAAGAGCTGCACAGCTCACAGAAAAATACAAATTGTTTGTGGACCCTGAACGGGACCCAAACAGTCAGGAGGTTCGCTGTTCACTCAGCGTCCTCCACTCTCTTTCTTCTTTTCTTTTGCCTTGGAAGTTTGCCGTTCGCTTGGCATCTTCCTCCTATGGCAGCCTTCATTTTCAAAAAGTTCGCCTTTTTAAGTGGCGTCTTTTTTCCCCAACTTGAACATTGTCCTGTTCAAAGAATAACCTTCCGTTGGGAGAGCGGCGAGCAGAAAGGCACAAGGAGAGTTATCCAGAGGACACAGCAAAGCCAGAAAGCGGGACGCTGTGTTTCACCCGAGCGAGCAGTGGGAAGAAACAATCAGGCAGCCCGATGCAGGCGGCTTATCATTTCACCTTCCAACTAAGTGTGCCCCTGCACCGGGTTGTGAAGCAACGACAGGTTTCGGCTGGTCAGTAACTAGACAAACCCCTGGAGGCAAGCCAACAGGGAACACTCTGCAAACTTAGCTGCGTATATTTGCTAAAATGTAACAATATTTTTTGCCATAGTAAACATTATCACCATCAAGAAAAAGCAGTAAACCTGCGCATTTAAGCAGACGAGAACGAAGCATTCACTGATCCCCACCCAAATTTACTAAAAGCTGGTGCAGGAACAACGACACGAGGCGCAACGTCAGTGGCACAGCGATTACAGCAGGGCTCGACATCTCAAAACTCCAAGTTCGAATCCCTGGGCTTACCAAAGACAGATCCCCGGCAGCCTCCGAACACTGTAATGTCCTACGGTCATTGTTGTTATTGTGTTTGAGAGGAACAGTCCTCTGTTTATTGCAGTTACGAGTGGGCTGCGACCCACGTGATTAGGAAGGCGGGATTACCGCCAGTTGTGCAGTTCGAGTTAGGTTAAAGATCAGTCAAGACGTTCCTGTCTCAGCTCCTGATTTATTGGCCTGCTTTATATTGCTTTACTCTGCTTCCCCTGTTTACCGCGCTGAGCCTTGCGAAACCTTCAGCCTGACCTGCAACAATGGCGACGAGTTTTCTGCAGAACGGCACTGGAGCCCGGAGAGTCGTATAGCCACTCTGACGCTGAAACCATCTCATCACGCTTGATTCAGTCTCCGGAGCTGTTTGCAACCCACGCAACGCAAGAATCTCATCCAAGTAAGATACACCGCCCGCGTTACGGCACCCGCGCGAGCGGCCCGAGACAGCCGGCAAACGTGCTACACTCACCGCGTAATGCACGTGGGAGTTGGCGTATCAATACGCGTGCGCCCATAACGCGGTGCAGGGACATTTCCAAGCAAATCCAGTTGCAACACGTTGAAAATAAAACGGACACTGCATTATTTCACACGGCTCAGCCACGTGCGAGCGCTTCACGAACAAGGCCTTACCGTTATCTGAGAGTAATCAAGCATGTCGGAGGACAATCCAGACAGTGGAATCCTGAGCCCTTCCTCCAGCTCCACACCTCGCCAAGCCACTCATAAAGAAGATAGTGGTTCAGAATCATTACAATTACAAGCTCTGTCACCATTTGACATGGCGGACACTAGTAGTCTCGCCCCCAGATGGACCAGATGGCTCAAAGAACTGCACATCTACATCGATGCATCGGGGGTAAGGGAGGAGCGCCGTCTGAGAGGCATCCTACTCCATTCACTAGGCCCAGTGGTACGTGACATCGTTTTCGAAATGCCTGAATCCAACACGGACACATTCCAAGGTATCATTGACGCACTGAATGCCTACTTTGCACCACTGCGAAACGTCGATTATGAACGACACATTTTCCACACGTCAACACAAGAAAGCGGCGAAACCATGGATCATTTTGTAATGCGACTAAGGAAAAGAGCAAAATATTGCGATTTCGACAAATATTCAACGGATGAAGCACTAAAATCTCAAACCATTGCCGGCTGCGCATCACATGAATTTAGGAAAAAGCTACTTCAGAAAAGCAGAACACTTGAAGAAATACTACAACTCGCACGAGTTGACTCCGCTCTCATGCAGCAAACGGAATCTCTAGGTAACATCAAAATTACACAGTCTGCCCCCACTGCTTCAGTATGCCCCATCAGGACATCAAGGGACCCCCTCACCCTGCGGAACAAAAAAAGTGCTACAGGTGTGGCTTTAAATTTCAACATGTTGGTCCATGTCCTGCCATCGGACACAACTGCGACAAGTGCGGAGGTGAAAATCACTTCCAATCAGTTTGCAGAAACATCAACTTCTTCCAGCCAGGGGACACAAACAGGGACACACGGAGGCAGCAAGATCAAAATTCGGCAAGATAAAGCTCAAGATCCTGCAAGAGACATTCACCCACAGCCTCCAGACATAAATCTCAATATTCATCACGCGACACCCCGCGAGAGGAGAGAAGGCGGGAAGAAAGTAGAGAATATTCAAGACATACCAGTACCAGACATGATTCACAACGACGACACTCCAGACAAAGGATCAGATATCTAGAAGATTCGCCTCACAGAAGACGGGAGTCTCAGTCGTCCTCATCCAGCGGAGACAGGAAAAGGGGATACGTACACGCTATCGGGAACAGCATAGCAGCGGAATACAGCCCCACTCTGCTACTACAAGTAAATGGACAAAACAGAGAATTTCTGATTGACACAGGAGCGACAGTCAATGTCATAAATGATGAAACATGCAAATTACTCACCCACAAGAAGGCACTGAAAGAAGCAGACACATTGATTTATCCGTACGGTTCTAACAAGCCACTCAATTGCCAAGGAATGTTTACTGCCCACTGTCAATACAAGGACAAGAGTCAAAGGATCAACATTTATGTCATAAAAGGAGATGTACCAGGCGGCAGCATCCGAAGCTTCAAATCGGCAATTCAAATGGGTCTCATTCAAATAATGTATCAAATAATGTCAGCATATACGACTAGCCCAAAGGACATGATGACAAAAATGTTCCCGTCCCTGTTCACAGGCCTAGGAAAATTGAAGGACAAACAAGTCAAGTTGCATATCAATCCGCAGGTCCCTCCTACAGCACAACATTACAGGGGCATACCCCTCAACATGTAGAGGATGAAATTCAGTCACTCTTAAACCAGGACATCATAGAACCAGCATGGGGACCAACTCCGTGGGTGTCCCCCATTGTGCCTGTGCCGAAGAAGGACAACAAGGACAGCATTCACATATGCGTCGACATGAGGGCCCCAAACATGGCCATAGAGCGAGAACGACACCTTGCCCCAAGAATGACTGATATGATGCACCTACTACATGGCTCCTAAGTATTTTTTAAGTTAGATTTAAATAAGGGATACCATCAGCTGGAGTTACACCCTGACTCAAGATATATCACCACTTTCTCAACCCACCTAGGTTTGTTCAGATATAAAAGACTCAGCTTTGGGGTATCTTCAGCTGCAGAAATCTTTCAAAACGAAATACACCAGGTGATAAAGCACATTCCCAATTGTCTAAACTATTCGGACGACATACTGATTTTCGGCACCACGCAAGACAGTCATGATGACACACTAAGGAGAGTCTGCATGGCGTTAGAGAACGCCCATCTCACACTCAATCCAGACAAATGTGAGATTAGCAAATCCACTCTCAAATTCTTCGGACATATCTTCTCAAAAGATGGACTAAAACCAGATCCGGAAAAGGTCCAAGCACTGGTAGAGACCCCTACACCCACGTCAGTATCAGCAGTACGCTCATTCCTGGGAATGGCGAGCTACTGTACCAGATATATCCAGGACTTTTCTTCCGTGAGCACGCCCCTACGTCTGCTCACTGGGAAGAACCAAGAATTCCAATGGTCTGACACCTGCGAAGAAGCATTTCAAGAAATCAAAAACGGATTGCAACAGCCTCATGCATGGCTTACTACGACCCCGATCTGGACACGGAACTCACAGTAGACGCCAGCCCGGTTGGTTTAGGAGCCATCCTAGCGCAATCCAAACGCGGAGCATCACCTGACTCCCCGAGGAGAATAGTAGCCTATGCAAGCCGAAGCCTCTCCACCACAGAATGTGCGTACTCCCAACCTGAAAAGGAAAGCCTGGCAGTAGTATGGGCATGCGAACATTACCACTTATTCCTATATGGACGACCGTTTACCATAATCACGGATCACCAGGCCCTCACCACCATCTATGGCAGACCAACAGCCAAAATGCCACCACGCATCGCCAGATGGGGTCTCAGACTACAAGAGTACTCATTCAAAATAATACACCACCCGGGCAAGGACAACAATCCCGCAGACTTTCTGTCGCGATATCCACTTACAGCTCAAGATAAACGGCAATCACATAAAGCAAACCAATATCTACACTATCTGATCAACAGTGCACTACCCAAGTCCGTCACCACAGCACAGCTGCTGGAGGCGACACAGAAAGACCATCTGCTCCAGACGGTACAGTCATGTCTAAAATCCAACCAGTGGCAGAACAGACAAAGAGGGGCATCACTCTTGTCCACCGAGGAGGAACAACACTTTCGCACATTTAAACTCGTCCGTGACACCTTGTCCACATCACCGGAAGGCCTACTGCTAAAAGAAAACAGAATAGTCATTCCTGCAGCCCTGCAGAACCAGATATTAGACATTGCACACGCTGGACACAGGGGGATAGTATCAACCAAAAGACAATTAAGAACAAAAGTGTGGTTCCCATCCATAGACGAGCGGGTGGAACAACTACTAAAGAAATGTCTACCGTGCAAGGCGGTGGCACCTCGCACATTTCCGGAACCAGTTCAAGCATCTGTGATGCCTCTGCAGGTGTGGGACGAAGTAGCAGTGGACATGTTTGGGCCTCTGGCAAACGGCAAATATGTGCTAGTGATCATAGATGAAATGCCGCGATTCCCAGAGGTTCACCTGATCCACTCGACTAGTGCACAAGCCGTCATACCAGCACTGGACAAAACCTTTGCGGACTATGGCATTCCCTCCAGAGTCAAATCAGACAATGGACCTCCTTTCACTGGAAATGACTTTGCAATGTTTGCAGAACACCTAGGATTTCAGCACCACAAAGTCACACCACTTTGGCCACAAGCAAATGGAATGGTGGAACGTTTTATGGGAAATCTCAAACGCACGCTCCAGATTTGCTCCATCACAAATGGATCGTTCATGCAAGCCATCTGCACATTGCTGCAGGAATACCGGAATACGCCTCACAGCTCGACAGGGGAATACCCATCAATGCTAATGTTCGGACGTGTCATCAAAACAAGGCTCCCTCACGACACACGAGCCAAGGCTGAAGACTTGCATGCAAAGAACGCCAGAAGCAAAGACCGAGAGAGCAAAGACAAAATGAAGAAGTATGTAGACACAAGAAGACAGGCCAGACCGAGCCAAATCGGAGTTGGGGATCAAGTCTTGGTAAGACAAAAACAAGTCACGAAGGATATGCCTGCCTTCAAGCCGGACCCCCTGATAGTAACCCACATCCAGGGCTTGATGATAACGGCAGCCAACTCACAAGGCACGGTCACCAGGAACTCATCTTTCTTCAGGACATTTAATAACACGGACAACCCCATCAACATTTCAACAACACTGCCAGATGACTCTTCAGAGATAGACTCTGAGTATCAGGAAGAGGACAGAGATGCTGACGATAGCGGCAGTGATAGTGACGGCACCCCAGTGAACCAGGCCCCACCTTTGCGCAGCCCATCCAAACGGGTCATTCGCAGACCCATGAGATGGATTGAGGAGTTCAACTGAACACTAGTAAATTGTTTGTTAAGGAGGGGGGAGATGTAATGTCCTACGTTCATTGTTGTTATTGTGTTTGAGAGGAACAGTCCTCTGTTTATTGCAGTTACGAGTGGGCTGCGACCCACGTGATTAGGAAGGCGGGATTACCACCAGTTGGGCAGTTCGAGTTAGATTAAAGATCAGTCAAGACGTTCCTGTCTCAGCTCCTGATTTATTGGCCTGCTTTATATTGCTTTACTCTGCTTCCCCTGTTTACCGCGCTGAGCCTTGCGACACCTTCAGCCTGACCTGCAACAAACACACTCCTGTTTTTCAATCACAAATATAAAAGTAGCAAGGTATAATCCATGCCGTATGGAACAGAGTTAATTTTGTACACTTTGAGCACGATTTTGTAAAGGACCCTGGGCAATAATAAGCAGCGCTCAGATACCTAAGTTTTCAATTATTAAGGACCAAATTACAATGGACCGTAATTACACTGCCCTGGTCCATGGAGCTTAGGCACAAGTTCGTGACTATTATAAAAAGGACCCTGGGTAATAATAAGCAGCGCTCTGATACCTAAATTCTCCTAGCACTATATAAACGCTAAATTACTAAAGTCCAAATAACAACGGACCATAATTTAAAATGCCCTGGACCATTGAGCTTTGGCACAAGTTTGTGACTATTTAAAAAAGGACCCTGGGTAATAATAAACAGCGCTCAGACACATAAGTCTTTCATGGCACTATTCAAGTGCTAAATTAGTAAAGACCAAATAACAACAGACCACAATGTACACTGCCCTGGTACATTGAGCTAGGGCACAAGTTTGTGACTATTTAAAGAAGGACCCGGGGTAATAATAAACAGCGCACAGATACCTAAGCTCTCGTAGCACTATACAAATGCTAAATTATTTAAGGCCAAATAACGAACGGACCATCATTAACACTGCCCTGGACTATTTGAGCTTGGGCACAAAAAATGTGTTAACTTCCTGTAAACATGATATGACAGTAAGCTTGGGGACAGTGCAGCGCCAACACAGAGTTCTGGGGAAAAAGGCAGCCCAGGAACAACAGGGGTTTCAAAGCCCGCACCCGCCACACGGGGCAAATATGAAATACACATAAACTGAATGCAAAATTTTGCAAGCATAGCCTTTAGAGTTCCGTGGCGCAACATCAGTCAGTTACCCAACACGGGCTACAGCATAACAAACCTTGAGAGTCGAATTGCAAGGAGCAACAAGCAAACCTTGTTAGGGAGAATTCTCATTTATGGCTAATTTCCCTCACCTATTGAGTCCCCCAGCAGCTTTGCTGGACTTCTGGAGTTTATTTTTTTCCACTTGGTAAGAATGTGAGCTTTTCCCCCACTCTTACCTGTGTTTTGCCATGTGTATTGCTCTGTTTTTGTGATTGTGGACTCTGAAGTACACCACTTCAGTACCCCCCTTCTTTTGTGTGTCACACAGCACCTTCAGTGCCGTGGCACTGGGTTGTCTTTGAGACTTCCCCCCGACTCCATTTCTGAGGCTGACTGCAGTCCCCCAGAAAAGGGTAAAGTTACCATTAACTTAACTTAGTCAATCTACCACAGATCCAGTACACCCCATCTTCCATGGAGTACTAGAAAGGGTTAATTCATATCCCTTTTTATCTGTACCTCCTAGAGCATTGTTTTGCTCTTTTAACATTTAGACTTGGCTGGTGGCAGTGGTATCTACCCTAACTTTTCTAACGCGATTATATTAGATAAACGTGGTATTGTTCTTGGCTATTATATTAGCCTCGAACATAAACCCACTTGACCAAAGTGTCTTTCTTTTGGCTCCGTTTGGGTTTATTCGCCATTTCTTTTTGTTAAAGTCCTTCTTGTCTTTTACTTTGCGCGGCAAACTAGGTTCGCCTTCTTTGTTCACCGTCCTTTGGCGGGCTTCTGCTCAGAAGCCCTGCACCAGGCGCCTGAGTGTCTAGGTGGGCTGAATGTGAGGGTGAGGTGTAGTCACGCGCTGCACAGGGTATCCTAGGAAACCCAAGTCGCACTTTGCCATGATTGGCTGAGGTGGTTGTCCAGGCTGGACAACCCCCCTGCTGGTTGATTGACAGCCAGGCTGTGTGAATGGGGGTTTTGCGCATAAAAGGCAGGTCTCTTGGGCTAGAAGTCAGAGAGTCGCCACTGGAACTACAAGGAACCGAAGAGAAGCGGATAGAATGACAGCTGCTGCAACTACCCCGTCCCGGTGAAGCCCTGCTGCAGTCCTGAGCTATCTACCCTTCAACGACTAAGAGAACATCCAGTCCGGAGTCTTCTTCCCTTGAGCCTGGTAGGGATAACCAGCTCATCCTTCACAGCCAGAGGATAATCTTCCTTGGTCGAAATCGCTGCACACTGCTGTAGTGGTCCGGATAGCCATTTGAAGAGCCTCTCCTGTTTTTAAGGAGCGCACCTTTTATTTGTTGTCGCTGCTGCCGGCTTCATCCCTGTGTGGTGCAGACCCCTTTCAGACGTCCTCCTTCACAACGAAGCTCCAGGAATCGTGGGTCTGCGGGAAACCAACAGGAACAACTGCCAGGGCACCAGCTGCACCATTGGAATAAGGTACTGTGTTCTGTTTGAGGAAACTGGGTGAACCCCTTTTCTTCATCTCCAATGCTTGCCCTTGTCTTCCCTCCTTCTTATAACTTTTGCTTCCGAACATTGACAATATTGAAGTACTCTTGGCTACGTTGAATCGTGAACTATCTGACTGTGTGATCTTCGGCAACAGGCCTCCGGTGTCACTTGACCCTGGCTCCGGCCCTTTGACTCTTGAACTCCTGTCTCTGAGTGTTTCTCGATTCTGTCGGCCTAACCAAAATATTGCCTGTGATTTTTGCCTCCAACTCCCTCTGGGTATCTCAGGTGCTAAGTGTGCTTTTGACCCAGTAGCATTTCATGTCACGGATACGCGTTTATTTAGTAGACCGAGCTGTCAAAAAGTGATCGCAATCGTATTTGCGGTAACGTGTTTAGTGCAGAACACCGGTTCATCCAAACACAGGGTACTTACCTTGAGACATACTGTACAAAGTGAATTGGTTAGTTGTAATATATTCGATGTGTGGTTTGTGTTTAAGTTTATTACAAGTGTTGTGTTTATAACAGATGGTTTTAAAAAAATGTACTTATATTTTTCTACCTGAAACCTTGAGTCAGTGTTTGCTTGAGTCACAGTAATTGTGGTCCCTTTGTGTAATCTCTGCTACTGCTCATATACTCTTGAGATAAACCTGGCTGCTCTGCTACTGCTACCACTCTGACATAGTAGTACAGGGTTGTACCAAAGGTAAAACTTGTATTGCCACCTGTGGTCTTAATTGTGTGTAGTGGTCCCTAAGGGCACTGCACAGGATTCTGCCTAACAAACCTACATGGACATTTTTATTTAACAAAAACAGCTGTCCAGTCACAGTTCCTTTTATGTTATATTCAAACAGCGGCAAGCCTGGGTTTTTATTCCGGTACAGGCAGGCCCAAACTCATCTTTTTAAATAAGAAGCCTTGTGCTCAGACGCCCGAGGGTCGCAGCACTAGTTAAATGCAAATTACTACAGTGATCATATGCCCGAGGGTCATAGCACCACTTACATGCAAATGATTACAGCGCAGGGTTATGATGAATAAAAGACGAGGGAGGACACAAAAGCAAGGGGCCGACGTCTGAAGTTAAATAAAGAAAGAATGGTAGTTACACCATAAATATGCTTTCGTGGAAACACGGGCAAGTAAGCACCAAAACGCGATGCAATCTCACAATAGCAGAGCACGTTCTATTTTACAAAATTACGGCAACATCCACCAGTACCCCGATGCGGGGCACGGCACATCATTTAGCTTGACACTGTCGAAAATACTGTTTTTTTCAAACTACTGGTTGGAGAGCACAGCGAGTAGAACGCTCGTTTGTGGCATCCGCACAGAGCCTGCCAAACGCAGTTTAGAATCCCACCAGGCGCCAAACTCAGCCTTTTATCAGGGCCAAGCTCAGCCTTGCATCAGGGCCAAACTCAGCCTTTCACCCTTCCGAGGTCGATAAACAAACATCACACACCTATGGGCATAAACAGCGCACAGAGGCCTGAGGGCTCTCAGTGCCATATAGATGCCAAAAACAAACAAAATTAAACAATTTGTTATCATGCCTATGAGAAAAGGGTTAGTTATCTACATACCAGTACCCTGATTAAGGTCACACCAAAAACATAGAACATGCCACCCAACAAATGGGGTGAACGCGGGACAGCACACAACAAGCCAAATTACCACAAAATCTTGCACAAGCACTACAAATCTGTGTAATCAGCCATGAGACAAGTTTATATCTACAACACAGTACCCTGATACGGGGCGCAGCAAGGCCTGGAACATGCCACCCAACAACAGGGGTAGGCCAATGGACAGCACGCAATAAGCCAAATTACCAAAAACAGAACAGTTTCTCGAATAGCCAATGTGTTGCAGTACAGGCAGCGACAAGACACAAGCTTCCCGCATAACACAGGAAGTTTGAGGGTGGAGCAAGGGACAAGACGATACCTTGGACCTCAGGAACGAATTGCGAAACCACCTGTACAAAACCAGTATAAGCACTAACATTTTTTGTAAACCCGGACAGATCATACTGGTGCAGTTTTGAAACCTGGCAGAGACAACACACAAGCCAAGGCGTATCAGCATCAGCCTGAAACAAGGCCACAAAAAAGAGAACCCGTTGAAAGGGATCTCCAACTAAATACAGCTATCCAAAAGGGAGCTGGCTAAATATTTCTGCATACGCAGAATAAACACAAAACCCTGAAACGGGGTCCGCCTGAAACAAAGGCCACAAGAAAGAGAACCCGTTGAAAGGGATCTCCAACTAAATACAGCTATCCAAAAAATGGAGCTGGCCAAATATTTCTGTATACGCAGAATAAACACAGAACCCTGAAACGGGGTCCAAAACAACACACAACTAAGGAAAACCTGTACTCAGGGGACCCAGTTGCAACAACACTAGTGAAGTATTGCAACAGATCCAGACCACAGGCACGGAAGGGGGCAACGACAATACAACAAAAGAGCACAGAAGCATCCAGGACATCGGGGGCTAGCAGTAAGATGCCAGGTGAAGAAGGGGCGACGACACCAAAGCCACAAGGCAAGGTAAGTAAGATAGCACCCTCACAGGGCACTAGAAGATACAGATCACGCACACCCTCCAATGGCACAACCAGCCAGGGTCCCGAAAGACACACACAGGCATGCAGACAAACAGCGAGCCAGCCCCACAAACAGTTCAAAGAGCTGAAACAAACAGCTAGGACAGGACAGACAACCTAACCGTCAGGTAACACAGCAAGCAGAGCGTCTTGCAGCCACAACTTGCACTAGAGGGTTGTCCCAGAGCCCAGTCCAGCTCATACCAAACACAGCCCAACAGCCCCCAAACATCGAGTGATGTACAGTCTAATATGGAAAACCCGCACAGAAAAACAGAGCCGGGCCATTTAGTACAACCATCGTCACACCTCAGGGCAATAATAAATATGCAGAACCAAAGTGACAGTCGAACGATTATAACAAAACCCAGAAACCAAGGCAACAACAAGCGAGAAGTGGTCCAGAACCATCAGGACCCCCCGCAACATGCAGGTAGTACTCAAGCGGATGACCAGTTTCCTCAGCGGTTCGAGGTGGCCGAGATTGGTACAGAACAGCATCAACACAGGTGACAGGACAAACAAACACAAACCAGGGCCCAGAATTAAAACCCAGGCTTGCCGCTAAGGGCAGCCAAGGTAACAGATAGAAGATATATTCCCAAAACATAGTCACACCCTCCAAAACGGTACAGCGCGTCAGATAGCACAGCAAGTAGAGCGTGCACCCTGATATCAGGGCGGGGCCTGCTGATGCAGGGTCAAACCCCGGCAGGGCCGAACTCAGCCTTTCATTTTTCTCCAAGGTCGATAAATGAGCACCACACACCGTGGAAAAGTAGCAGCACTCAGATGCCTGAGGGTCTGTAGGACCATATAAGTAACAAATACAAAACATGTGATGCATATGTGTCCAGAACAGAATAGAGAAGGAAATCAAAAGAGGTAGCGGGACATACAGGAGAAAAATGTGTATTTGGCAAAAGAAAGACCATTAACACATGGGTAGCATCACAAGTCAGGTTGACAGTACAGTACACCATGATTTTTGGGAATAGGGCCACAGGCTACTAGGCAGCAAACATATGCAGAAGAAAACACAAGCGAGAAATACAAGAAGACAAAAAGCCAACAACCGAAGGCTGGGGCCTGAAAACTGCAAGTAGCACTGAACCCAAAAACGGGTTCTACAAAAATAATAAAAATAATAAGCAGTAAGGAATAAACACCGCACAACACAGCAGGCCGATGCCCAAGGGCCAAGGCCAGAGTGCTGCAAGTAACACATAACCTGAAAACTGGTTCAACAAAATTAGGAGGCAGTGGGGAACAAACACCAATTAGCACAACAGGCCAACGCCCGGGGCAGGGGGCCAGTTTGCTACAAATAGCACGGAAACGGAAAACATGTTCAACAAAATTAATAAGCAGTGGGGGGAAAGTACCTGGGTGGACAGACACCACACGGCACAGAAAAAACAGGCCAACGCCGCAAAGGGTCGTGGCCTACATTTCTAAAAAGCATAAGAAACTCAATAATGTTTGTAAGATAAATAATCAGGCCAACACCAAAAAGGGCCAGGGTCACGCTTCTAGAAGCCCAAAACTTAAAGTTTTGAATAGACAAACAGGCCAACACCACAAAGGGCTGGGCCACGCTTCTAAAAACGTTCCAAAACTCAATAAAGGTTTTGTAGATAAATAATCAGGCCAACGCCACAAAGGGCCGGGGCCACATTTCCAGAAGCCTAAAACTATAAGTTGTTATAGACATACAGGCCAATGCTCCCACAAAGGCCAGGGCCAGTAAACAGCCAAGCTAGCAGATTACTTAAACTGTTTTTGGACGTATGAACAAAACAGGGGAAATCCAAGGGAACCAACCAGGGCTCCCCGGCAACATGCGCAAAACACTAGCATAAGTTGGTAGGCAGCTAGGACAAAGCAAGCAACAACTTTTGGGGGAAATCTGGACAGCCGGTAACCCATCCAGGTTGTGACGGCACGGGCCAGAGGGGGTAACCTCAGGACCCGTGCCCAAAAGTATGATATTATTAGGATATGCGATTATTGTTATTGTTTCCATAACCATATCTGTAACAATAAAATCCTATGGCCTTTTATTGCCAACACTTGACAAACGTGTGGTCTAACCTTTCTCTGGGGAGGGAAAGGGTCCCCGGTAGCCCACAACCACCGTTACGAAAAACACTAAGGTAAGTTGTGTGCATATGGGTCCAGCAGTTATGGGCAATGCTTCAGGGCCGCCCAAAGCAAGGCAGGGTAACTGCTGGTGGTTACCAGACATTTGATCAAAAAAAATTGGTCGACTGGACAAATGGTCGAACCAATTTCGTCGAAAACCAAATGGTTGAATGTTTTATTTTTTTATTTTTACCCCTTTTTTTGGGGGGGGGGTCACCTCCCAGCCCCCTTTTTTTCTAAAAAACCCTTTTTTCCCTAAACTACAACCTTAAAAAAATATATATAAATAAAAAAAAAAAATCAACCATTTGGTTTTCGACGAAATTACGTCGACCAAATGTCCTGTCGACCAATTGTTTTCGATGAAATGTCCGGACACCACTGCTGGTACCATCCGGCAAGAATGGGAGAGGGGCAGCTGCCTTCCTCCCAAGCCTGCTCCCCTCGCCCCCACAACACAGAGACACGCAGTCTCTCCGCACTACAAAGCGCAGGAAGGGTGTGGTGTGAACAACACCTCACCCTTCCACAAAGCAACATGGTGCCAATCACCCAGAGGAAACCAACAGGAGGCAGGAAGGAGTACAAAGGCCTGCCCCCGATCAGGTGGGCAAGACAGTCGGCTACAGCCGGCCTGGGGGCTGGGCCAGCCCCCACAGCTAGACACAAAGGCCCAGGGCTACCCCTGGGCCTTATATAAGAGCTGCACAGCTCACAGAAAAATACAAACTGTTTGTGGACCCTGAACGGGGACCCAAACAGTCAGGGGGTTCGCTGTTCACTCAGAGTCCTCCACTCTCTTTCGCCTTTTCCGCAAAACCCTCCCACCCTAGAAAAGAAGGGAGAAGAATAAGGAAGAGAAATACTGGACACCGTATGGTGACCACAACAAGTCGTGGGACAAGAAGGCGGCACGGGCCAGAGGGGGTAACCTCAGGACCCGGTGCCCAAAAGTATGATATTATTAGGATATGCGATTATTGTTATTGTTTCCATAACCATATCTGTAACAATAAAATCCTACGGCCTTTTATTGCCAACACTTGACAAACGTGTGGTCAAACCTTTCTATGGGGAACGAAAGGGTCCCAGTAGCCCACAACCACTGTTACGAAAAGCACTAAGGTAAGTTGCGTGTATATGGGTCCAGCAGTAATGAGGAACAAGCCATGCGACCTCTCTACCACAAGAAATAAATACATCTGTTGCCTGGGGAATGGAGGAAAACACCACAAGACCATCGAAGCAAACTTACTGCGGCCCCACCACTCCCGTAATTACTCCTGCCTGGGGGATTGAAGGAACAGCGCAGCCTCTGCTGCGGTCATAAAAGCGGTGTGCGGTCATAGTGAAGCAGGTGAAAAACCTTCCTGTTTTGGATCGACTCATAGCACCACCACGAAGCAGACGTGGCCACCGGTTAGTCCAGGTGCAGTTTTGGCTGGATATGGGCATAGAGTAGCATCTCTCCCGGCGTTGAACCAGCAAAGAACTATTGCCCAAGTGGTGGGTTAAGTAACCTTTGATGTGCTTTGGTGAAGCCGTGTTCCTGCGCTATCATCTGCCTGTAGGCTTAATTTGGGCTCAGTAAAATTGGACATTAGTGGTATACCATCTTTATTGACTAATAAAGCTCATTGGTATGTGTGCAAATGCCCTGGGCCAATTGGCTGGGTTTTGTTTAATATATGTGCTTTTATCTACCCAATCCTAAGTGTGACCACGGAAACAAATAATGTGCCGATTAAGTGTTTGGCGTTATGTATAATCGTGCACCATGTCATTTGTTTTAATATATACTTGGCATGGGATGTTGTGTCTGGACCCCTCCCAGTGCTTTTGCAGTGTCACGTGTTTGGCACACGTGCACACACCATGTGATGTCTCTAATTGAAAGGGGCACACGGCTTGCCGTGCACCAATTTTAACACCAACTCACTGGCTCCTTTGTGCATTCATGGCAAGCATGCAGGAGTGGGCCTGGCCATACCAAGCACTTTATGTTAGCAGCTTTAGATTGATCATTATGCACTGCTTCAGATAGGAATTATGTTTAGCAGTGCCTGATAGATTTGCTTTTAGAATTTTTCTGTGTTTATATACATGTTACGATGTTATTGTGTGAATGAATTTTATTCTGTTGTGAATTTTAATAATATTAAAATATGATTATATAATTGAATACCTGACCGAGTCTTCTCTCCTCCTTACACCTACCAGAGTCAATTACAATTTGAACAAATTTGTGCAGTTATCCGTGTGACCACCTGCCTTTGCCTTTTGAATTGCACCATAACACCATCCACAGCCAATGCACGCATTTGAATCGCAGACTCTGTGACCATGGATGTTAATGTTGGAGTTGCTGAGGCACATACACTTGACGTCTGAGCAGTTTATCTTAATTCCTTTTTGCTGATGATGTGTCCATAACTTCTTGTTTGTTTCTCGGTTTGAACGTGTTAGAATGCTTCACGTGGTGAATTTATGGAACACTTGTGAGTTCATTACAAAAATTGTTTAGCAGCACCCTGAATAGTACCATCATTTTTGGTAGTTACAGTGATGGCTGTTGGATTGTTTGTGGTGCTGTCTTTCGGACACGGCTGACAACACACACAGAAAGATGTAATAAAAGTTACTACTTATTAGGGTATCTAGTGAAAATGTTACCAGCAAAACAGAAGTCAGTGAAAAAGTCATGGTGAAAATATCTCTGTAGTGAAAAAGGTATCAAACAAAATGTAGTCAAAAATTGCAGCTGAAAAGTAACCACAAATGTAGTGCTGCTAGGGCTTTGTTGGGGTGAAAGAGGTTTTGTGGGATTGGGATTGCCTGGTTTAGGGCAAGGATAGGGTAGGGGTTAGAGTGAAGATTCTAGTTAGAATTAGGGTAAGAATTAGGGTTAGGGTTCTTGCTGCAGAGTTAGTGATGTTGGGGTTTCGTTAATCGCTAGGTTGTCTGGGTAAGTGTTAGGATAGGGGTTATGATAAGCAGTGCTTAAAGTGGGCCGGGGCCTGCCGGCAGTCTCCAAAAAGTGGGACTGACCCGGGGCCCTGCCGGGGCCCCCTATCCCACACAACATTGGCGGGATGCATTATCCCGCCGCGGCTGCAGCCGCGACGGGAGATGCGCCCGCCAGTTTAATTTCAGGTGAGCTGACAGAAGTGCCAGCCAGGCACAGCATCGCTGAGGCTGGCTGGCACTTCTGTCAGTCACTGTAACTTCCCTGATGACCCCTCAATTGAGGGGTCATCAGGGAAGTTACAGTTCCTTTGTTTGCCCTCGCCAGGTCACTGACCCTCTGTGAACCTGCAGGCTCCATGATCTAATATGCAGATTAGATCACGGAGCCCGCGGGTTCCCAGGGGTGAAAGGCGCCTCAGGCTCAGTGATCTATCTGCTCGGAGCAGAGATCACAGAGTCCGAGGCGCCTTTCTCCATCCGCAAAGCTTTATAAAAGATGCCTTGAATTGTATACGTTTCAAGCCATCTTTTATAAACATAGAAATATTTCTATGTTTATAAAAGACCGCTTGAAACGTGCACAATTCAAGGCATCTTTTATAAAGCTTTGTCCTTCCTCAACGCTTTATAAAAGATGCCTTGAATTGTTTACGTTCTCAAGCCATCTTTTTGAAACATAGAAATATGTTATAAATCTCTATGCTTATAAAAGGTGGCTTGAAAAGTGCACAAACCATAGTAAGGTAAGCACACAAGTGTGCGTAAATTACTATGGTTTGTGTGATGTCGGGTCCCTGGAGGTGTGTGTGGGGCCCGACCTTGGGGGTAGGCCCGGCGTGGGCCTGGCTTGGTGCGCCGCTGTGCACAAAAGAAAGACGCGACCACATGTTCCACTGCATAAACCCGGACTGGCGTTCTAACGCCAGTTCCGGTGATTCCTTTATTTTTGGTGTGTCACATGACCCGGAAATAACTGGGCACGTGATACCACATTCCTCCCCAACTTGGAGGTGTTTACACTACTATTAGCAACAAAACATTAGAACGGTACCGTGCATTCAAACTGACTCTGAGTTCATCTTGGCTGGGTTTTCTGTAGGTAAACTCCGTCCACCACGTATCCCTGGAGACGGGAAGACGGTCTCGGCCTCTCTCTCAGGAGGTATCGGGTGTTACCTCTCTCTGGCGTGTCCGCCCTTGGGAGCTCAGGTTCAGTCCTACCTTCTTGCTGGTGTGTCGTCTCAGGGTCTCTTGGCGTGGCATAGGTTCGGGGTGATACTTGGTCTCGGGGCGTGCAAGGTGCCATCGTCTCTCTTCTTGGGGACGCTGGGCCCTCTTCCCACAGTTCGGGTGGTACTTTCCTGAAGTGTGACACATTCCTTGTCACTGTTTCGCTCCCTCAGGTGGCGGTAACCATGCTGTGGTGTGCCGCACTGACTGTCCGCGGTTGGAGTTCAAAATTGAGGGACATCTTCTTGGGCGTAGCCTGGTTTTTGACGATGACAGTGTCGTCTGGCGTTAACTCTCTGTGACTGGCTCGCCTGGTAATGCTTTCTCGTTCATTTCGCCTCAGTCGCATGGCGTCTATGGCCGGGATGTCAGGTTCCGGGGCTACCCACTGAGGGTGTATGGGAAGCTCTGCCTGTATGGGTACCCCAAGCATGAGAGCAGCAGGGCTGATGCCTGTGGAACAGTGTGGGGTTTGCCTGTGGGTCCTCAGGAAACGATATACCGCTCTCAGCCATGGATGTCCTCGTTCTTTGGCGATGCAAATGACCTTATTGAGTGACCCCATGAATCTCTCGGCGTCGCCGTTTGCTTGGGGCCATCTTGGGGTGATTCGCTTGTGTTTTACATTTATGTCCTTAAAGAAGTCGCGCAGCTCTTGGCTGGTAAATGATGGTCCGTTGTCGCTCTTTATCTTTCTTGGTATTCCGTGTGTTGCGAAGATCTTTTCTAGCGTGAGGATTGTGGTCTCCGCTTTGGTGGATGCCACGTGTTCTACCTCCGGATACCTGCTGAACTCGTCAATTACCACGAGTAGATATCCTTCGCCGGCAATTGTACAGTGGTCCATGCTGACTGCATCCCACCGCTTGCTGCTTCTTGGGGCACTACTGATGGGCTCCGGCTTCTCAGGCCTTCTGGAGGCTTGGCAGGCTGCGCAGGACCAGCTCCACTACCCGTTGTTGTATGTTGGGCATCCACATTCTGGACTTTAGGTATGCCGTGGTTTTGACAATGCCCTGGTGTCCACTGTGAGCTAGCCGTAGGGCTCTCTCCTCTAGTGATGCTGGCAGTATGATTCGGTGGCCTTTGAGGAGTACCCCTTCAGGGGCAAGAGAGAGCTCATGTCAGATCCCGAATATTGCTCGGAGTTTGGCTTGAGCTGACGTGGTGCGTTGGGCCATGGACGTGAGGTAGTTCTTCCAATTACCTGACTGGATGGCGGTGGTGGTATGTTGCAGGATGGGATCCGCTTCCGTTTCACATGCTACTTCTTGCAAGGTCAGGGCTCATGGTCGGGCGCAGGCGACTATGTGGCACACATGTTTGTCAGTTTCGTTTGCATGGCGTTGTTCTCCTTCTGTGGCAGGCCTCGAGTGACGGGACAGGTAATCGGCTGGGTTGTCTGTCCCTGGGCGATATTCAACTTCGATATTGTAGGGTTGCAGTTGCAGCATCCATTTCTCAATGCGTGCTGGTGGGTGAGGAGCCGACCCTCGGAATATCGGGATCAGGGGTTTGTGGTCCGAGAATACCTTTGCTTGCTTGCCCAGCAGGTACACTTTGAAGTGACGGCATCCCCACAGGATAGCAAGTGCTTCTTTCTCTATGTGTGCATAGTTCTGCTCAGGTTTGGTGAGTGCCCGACTGGCAAATACGATGGGGAACACGTTGCCTTCATTGTCTGTCTGGGTTGGTACCGCTCCCAGGCCAACCGGGCTGGCATCTACAAGGAGTTCGGTATGCCTTTCTATGTTGAAGAATGCCATGGTTGTGGAGGCTGACAGTGAGTCCTTAATCTGTTGAAATGCTTGTTGGTGGATCGATGTACATTCCCACTTCTGGTCTTTCTTCATTAGTTCTCGGAGTGGGCTTGCAATACTGGCGAGGTCTGGAATGAACCGCGCGCAGTATGTCGCCATTCCCATGAAGCTCCTTACTTCAGTGGCAGATTGAGGTGCCTTGGTGTTCTTTATGTCCTCCACCTTGGAGGGGTCAGGTGATATGCCTTTTGCATTGAAGATGTACCCAAAGAAACATAGTTCTTCCTTTGCGAATTCGCATTTTTCTGCGTTTAGCGTCAGGCCTGCTTCTTCCAATCTGCCCAGGACTGCTGCCAGGCATTTGTGGTGCTCTCTCTCGTTTGACGTGTACACAAGGATGTCGTCGCTGATGTTTGTGGTGCCCTCTAGGCCAGCAAGGACTTTTCGGATTTCGTGTTGGAATACCTCCGCAGCTGACGATACCCCGAAGTTAAGCCGTTTGTACCGTCTTAGACCGAGGTGAGAGGAGAATGTGGTAATATATCTCGACTCTCTGGCTAGTCGGAGCTGGTGATAGCCGGATCTGAGGTCCAGCTTGCTGAATATTGTTGCTCCTGTGAGGTCCACAATGAGCTCATCTATCGTTGGAGTTATGTGGCGTCCTCTTCCGATTGCTGCATTGGGAAGCCTCATGTCTATGCAGATTCGTACTGCGTTCGGTTGTTTGGGTTTTTGGGCAACCATCATGGGGGATACCCACGGGGTTGGGCCTGACGTCTTTTCTATTATTCCTGCTTCTTCGAGCTTGTCCAGTTCCTTCTCCACTGCCTCTCTCAAGTGGAACGGTATCCGTCGGTGTCGGACGGCTTTCGGCTCGATGGTAGGGTCTATGTGGAGCTTGATGGTTCGGCCTTTCAGGCATCCGATGCCTTGGAATATCTTCTGGTATTGTTCTAGTAGGCCATCGAGTTCTTTGTGTTGAAGACTGAAAGTGAAATGTATTAATTTCAGTTTTTCCACTGTCTTGCAGCTTAGCAGCGTTTCACAGCCGGCATCCACGACATATATGCGTGCCCGGCAACTGGTGTTATTATGAGAAAAGTCTGATTTAAAGGATCCTTGCACTGGTAGGGGCTTCTTGCATCCGTAGGCGTATAGTCAGACCTTCTTCTCATGGAGTTTGGGCTTCGGGCGGAGCTTGCCGAATGCTGTCGTTGGCATTACATTCACTGTTGTGCCAGTGTCGATGACTACTTTTAGTGGTTCTCCGTTGGCGATGACTGTACATGAGGGTCTCTTCCGTTGTCGGGATCAATGTGATTCAACGGCCGAGATGAGGTGCACCCGGTGTATCCGCTTGTTCCCTCTTTTCCGTCTGTCTTTGTCTCTCCTATCAGGGGATTCACTGTCATCGCTGTCGTCACTCTCGCTTGTGTCCGGGGATCTTTGGGAGTGATCAATGGCTCTGGCCTTTCCTTTCTTGTTAGGTTGGAATGGATTTTTTCTGGGTGCAAACGTTTTCCGGCGCTCTTGCCCGGGTTGCGGAGTTGGTTCTCTGTCATTTCGGTTTGGCGGGTTTAGGCAGACTGCAGCGTAATGATTAAGGCGGTTGCATTTTCGGCATGTTTACCCCCATGCGGGACAGGATTCACCTTTATGCCACGGGCCGCCGCACCATTTACAGGCTTTTTCCTTCCCTTGCGGCATGTGGGCCTTTTGCTCAGGCTTCACACGAGTGTTCCGGTGTCTGGATATGGCTGCAACGTCTTCTGTTGGTCTCGGGCTGTCGAGTGGAATTCTCTGGATCGCCGCCTCGATCACCGCTACCTGGTCCTCCGTCTACTCACGAAGGCGCGCCATTTCCAGAATGCGGGATAGGCGTACATTCCTCTCTGAGAGGATAGCTCTCCTCAGTTTTTCTGAGGATATGCCGTTGATTATTTGGAGGCGGATGGCGAACTCCTCGTCAGGGAACTCGCAGCCGACCGCCATCTCGCGCAGGCGTGCATGAAATTTATCAACTGTCTCGGTGTCTCGCTGCCTGGCCATGCAGAAATGAAAACGCTCATAGTCCGGGTTGAGGTCAGGTTTGAACATGTTAGTGAGCACAGTCTTCGCAGCGTCGTAGTCATTTCCGTCTCCGCAGTTTGGGATGGTGTTAAACAGGCGTAAGGCGGCAGCCCCGATGTTGAGCAAAAGGAAGGGGCGTTTCCTCTTTGGTACCGTGATATCTCTTGCGTCAAGGTGCATTTCAAACTGTTGTAGCCAGATTTCCCAGCGAATGGCTGCTCCAGTGGTGAATGGGTCAAACGGAGGCATGAGCGTGGTGAGCGCCGGGTCGGGGTGATCTGTGGAGATGCTCCTTCTGGATGACGAGCTAGTGTTGACCCTCGAGGGGCTTGACTCTCTGCTGGACATGTTGCGTTACTGGGGTGATGGCGCAGCCAAAAATTTTGCAGGCCTGTAGGGCTTCACTCACCCGTGTCGTGATGCAGGTGCCTGGGTGCTTGAGTGATGTCGTCCGTTGACTTTGATAGCTTGGTTGTGCCTCCTGATATTTTAATTGTTCAATAGGAGAAAAAAAAGTTTTTTTTTTATTTTTTTATTTTTTGAAAAAAAACCTAAATTGTTCTTGGGTGAGGCAGGACTTGCTGCAGCCACTTTGTACCGAGCGTGATGCTCCTAGAACGTTGGGGGGCTGAGAACGAGGCTTCCAAAGTTTCCGTCGGGCCTGCGTGTAGGTTTGGAATGTTGGGGGTGTGAAAACAAGGCTCGGATGCTGCGCGTGTTGATATGCAGCTCCGCTCGCGGGCTCTTCTCCTTTCCCCTTGTCGCCAGTGTGATGTCGGGTCCCTGGAGGTGTGTGTGGGGCCTGACCTTGGGGGTAGGCCCGGCGTGGGCCTGGCTTGGTGCGCCGCGGTGCACAAAAGAAAGACGCGACCACACGTTCCACTGCATAAACCCAGTGGTCAAAGTGCACGAAAAGAAGTAGTGGAGCTATTTTCCCTGCTGGCCTGCACCCACTCCCCACAAACCCCTTCACCACGCCCCCTCCTACGCCCAATACAAACCCCCACACACATGTGCCAGCTGTTTAAGGGAACGTTCAGTTCAGTGCAGTGCACTGAACTGCACGTTTCAACTTCTTCTAACACTTTTATTTTAAAACGAAACCGTTCCGGAACGGTTTCTTTTTAAAATAAAAGCATAGGAGCTGTAAAAGCTAATTTTAAAAAGTAGAGGAGCACCGCTCCCAACCGCTCCCGCTCACTTCGACCACTGCATAAACCCGGACTGGTGTTCTAACGCCAGTTCCGGTGATTCCTTTATTTTTGGTGTGTCACGTGACCCGGAAATAACTGGGCACGTGACACCACAGTTTGTGCACTTTTCAAGCCACCTTTTTATAAACATAGAAATACGTAACATTGGTATGTTTATAAGGCTTGAAAGGTACACAAACCATAGTAGTACGCATACAAATATATAAATGCTCACATACATTTATATATTTGTTTGCGCACCTTACAATGATTTGTGCACGTTTTAGGCCACGCCCACAATGGAAGCCACGCCCCCAAACGAGCCCCCCCCCCTCAATTTCTTACCCCACTTAAAGCACTGATGATAAGGCTAGGGCTAATTGAGTAATGGTTTGGCTTAGGGATGTCTCTGCCGATCCACGCCGTGACAAGCATCTGCTGTGAACCCCATCCACTGGCTCCATTCATTACACAAACTTCAGATACTACGGCAAGATGGACGCTGCCATCACTACCACAATGAATGGCTCTCTACATGCTGTGTGCTTGGAGCGATCTGATTGGGTAAATTTCAAACCAGCAATCTGCATTTTTGTGGCAGGCGGAGCTGGCCTGTTCTAAAGGCTGCTGTCTAAGGCCCGAAGAACTTGTCTCTGACGATCTCCACCGGGCAAGCCAGCAAGCCGGTTCCCCTACACCACGCAACCTCATTGCCTCAATATGCTCAGAATCAGAAGGTAGGCCAGGGCTTGCTAGGGTGCATCCTCGCAGGATGCACACTATCCTACACTTCAAGTGCTAGGTAAACCACTTGCCGCCCTCCACCTTCGCCCACTCCTTTCCTCCCGCAGCTCCATCATGGTCTCTTAAATAAAAATAATAATTTAGCATTTATATAGCACTACGACCCCTCAGCTGTCTGAGCGCCGCTTATTATTACCCACAGTGTGGGGTGTTCATTTATCAACCTCGGAAGGATGAATGGCGGAGTTTGGCCCTGCCGGGAATCAGGCTCTGCATAGATGTCAAAGCGAGTGCTCTACTCGCTGTGCTACCGGCCCAGCAAATATACCCAGCAAGACCAGGCAATATCCACATACCTACCTCACAATTACCCAAGCTTATTGTTCTTTCGCCTGAGGACGACACAAAATTTGACTTTGCAGTCAAAAAAATCACTTTCCTGATCTAAGCTTTGCCGCTTATCCCCATGCAGCTGATGTAGCCCCCAGTTCATGCTGGGTGCGGCTTTGCCAGCTTGCACTGACTTATTTTAATCTTCCTGGCCCTCTTCATTGCACAACTCCCAATATCCTACATCATGACTCTACCGGAGCATTAATCACCGCTTGTTGTCCCCCTTGCCTGTTTGATGGGAATCCTGCACGCCGTCTGTGCACTGATATGAACCGCGCAAGAGGGGTTTGCCTGCCGCGATGAAATGATAACATTGATTCTCTATGACTTTCCTCACTGCAACATGACCAGTGGCTCTTTCTGGTATCACTATTAACTTATTTACGTTTTATCATTTCTCACACCTGCATTTTTGTCACTATAACCTCTGCGTTCCATCATTCCCTAAACTTGCCTTGCAATGATCCTGTACGTAGATCGTGCCTTACCATGGACCTAGCAAGTGGGGGTTGCATCCTTTTGAATACTGTCATCATTTCTGCTGTCTGTAGCTAGAGACACTGTTGACTTCATACGTCTGTGCATTTCTTACACCCTGCAATACTTTCGAAAATACTCCCTCTGGCTCACTATTCCCCTTGCTGTGATGACGCTTCACTACCTGCCTAATACAGATCCAGCAACTGGGTTTTTCTTGTTAAGCTGAATATCATACATTTCCTTTCAATCTAATTCTTCATTTAATCCGTCTATGACTGAAACTAGCGCCTCGATGCCTCAGGGATTTGTGCGCTGCTATAAAAGTGAAAAATAAAAATAAAAGAAAGAAAGGGATAGGGAAGTTGGAGAGTGCTGGTGATGTTTGCGTAGCATAGGGGTTAGGATAAACCTAGCGGTTAGAGTATTTCGGTAACTGTCAGAGTTGCAGTTAGGGTAGGGCTAAGGTTAGGAGTAGGGCAAGGGTTTAGGGTTGTGGCAATGGCTGTCATTTGTGGAGAGCTGGTGATGGGGTTGGAGTTCGGCTCACTGTTCTTTTTACATTGATTTTTTATTGAGTAAATGCAAATAAAATGCTTTAGTGCGCTGAAGGGTTATTGTTCTGTAAGAGTTTAGGGTGGCAATTAGAGTTAGCAGAAGGTTTGGGAACTGAGGGCCCGATTCTGATGTTGGCATAGTGAGCGTGCTAAAGAGCACGAATCACTGCGCCAAATCTGGACGCCCAGGCTCCACTCCTATTCTCAAGTGGGCCTGGGCTTCCTTGTAGTGCACGACAGTGCACCGCCTTCATTGCGCCTGTTTCTGGCTGTAACGGGCACAATGGAAAAATCTCTGCAGCACTTTCCTTAAATAACATAATCGTTATTTAACAAAAGTGCTGCCGAGAAAACTATAGAGGAAAACCATGCGCTTCTGGAGATACTGCAGCATGGAATGGGACATTTTGTAGCTTACAGAATGTCATTTTGAAGCACAAAAATGTTCTTTGTGCTGTATTTTCGCAGCACATTTTTAAAAAAAGTTTGAGGTAGTGCTAGTATGCAGGTAAGAGACAGGGTTCAATGCAATTTTAAATGTAACAAGTGTCCCAACCCAACCATTAATTTTTGACCACCTACCTGTACTGCAACCAGCTTCCAGTGGCACTCCTCCACAATAGCGGCACCAAAATGGTACCGTACCAGCAAAGGGCGAATGTAAATGTTAAGTAACCGTGGGGACAGGGAGGAGCCCTGGGGCACTCCACATTTAATTGGTAGAGAAACAGAAATAAATGTCCCCAATTTAACCTGCTGGGTTTGATTAATCAAAAAAGATGTGAACCATTGCAATGACTCATTTCATGGCTGAGCCACTGTAGAAAGTCTTGAAATAAGAATCTCAAAGTCGACTGTGTGGAAGGCTGTCGAGAGGTCCAGCATGACTAGCATGCTGATTTCACCCTCATCGGCAGGCTTCAAGATATCGTCCCAAACTGACACAAGTGCTGTCTCTGTCCCATCTCCTGGCCTAAATCCTGATTGGTGCAAATACAGTATCCCCTGGTCTTCCAGGAATTCTTGTAGTTGCACCGTGATGCTTTTTTTCCAGGAGTTTAGATGGCCAGGATAAACCTGCAATAGGACGATAATTTGCAAATACCTTGTGGTCCAATGTGTTTTTCTTTAATAGAGGTGTAAGATAGGACTTTTCCAACTCCATTAGAAAGAGCCCCTGAGTTAATGAGGCATTTATGACAGATAGAACAGGCCCACTTAGAGCTGCCACATGTCTTTTAGCTAAATAGGCAGGAATGGTGTCATAATTATGATTAGCGGTCTTTAGCTTAGACATGAGGTTGGAGACTATCTCCAGATCCACAGCTTTAAACACAAACTTGAGGCATGTCTGATCTTCCTTAGCCTTCATCTTATTATTAGATATGTTGAAGACGAGAACTCAAGATCAATATTTTTCCTAATCTGATCCATTTTATCTGTAAAAAACATATGAAATTCGTTTGCCAGGGACAAGGACGGAGTGAGATGCGGAATTGTGCACGGCAGGCAGTAATTCTTTTTTTACAGTTGTAAATATAGCTTTTGGTCTATTCTGAGCAAGATCAATCTGTTTTTGAAAGCACGCGGTTTTGGCTAAAACAATACTCTCCGTATACACTTTCAGTGCTAATTTTGAGTCTAGAAGGTTTGCAGGAAGTACACCCAAACCATATAACAATTTAGGAATCACCTTCCCACGTTAACATTTAGGGCTAGTAATAGCGAGAATTTACCCATTTTTCTTACTATTGCACTCATTTGTCGTGCTAAGAGTAGATCTGTTTTTTAACCATTCTCTTAAGAACATTTTATTTGGATGAGCCAAGATTGGAATGCTAAGATACACAATTGACTATACTATTTCCAATGCTGCCCATCAACATACCAACAGTAGCTACTTCTTTTCTTTGTTATGCAAAATGTAAATACTTTTGACTTTGCTGGATTAATTTTCAAGTAATTATTTCCCATATACTTACTAAAGGCATTCAAAAGACGCTGACGCCGAATTGGAGTTCTGTCGTAAATAATAAAATCATCATCATATGCAGCTCATGTTATACGAGACTTCCCAAACCTAGGACTCACAAAGGCTGCCTTCTCCAACAAAATATGTGTTAAAACACTTGTGGACAAAGAGATATAGGAAACTGGATGATGTCTTTCAGAAAGAAACAATATATATGCCTCCTTTCAAATCCCACCACCACAATACCACCTGTGTGTGCATGCTTCCAGTCTTTCACCCCACTAATCTTCAACACTTACATGACACCTCCCTACTGGAAATGATCAACAACTCGGGCCTCATCTGCACACCAACTGTATACAAATTAACACAGATGTCAATCAAAAATCGACCAGACATTATTAATTCACTCTCACAAACAGACTTGTGGATGACAACCAGTAAACTGAAAACCAACCCAGCTAAATGATCTGCAGCACCAAGACATCACACCACACAACTATTTCATCACCAAATAAAATATGAGCATGCCTCAAACAACCTCAACAGTCAAAAATATAAATTTCTGTTGGATAAACCCCTCACTCTTAAACCACAAGTAAAAGTAAAAGCCAGAAATTACTTATTTCACCTAAGATTGCTTTGTTGGGTTGTACCATACCTGTTCTTCCCACTGAGAAACCTGTCAGTGTTTTCCTAGTACTCTCAATAATTGACTAAGCAACACTTTTACCTGCAGCTCCTGGACTACCTGTTTAACTATCTACAAAGAGGACAACGCAGCAGCATGACCACTTCTGAGACTAGAAGGATGGGACCATATCACCATAGCACTCCAACCCTTCAAGTGAAATGCGGATCCACTTCAACACTATCTTCATCATCCACCAACTCTTCGATGGTGAGGAACCAAAACCAATATGTTTAACGATGTTTCAATCCAGTAGGGTGGGTCTAGTAACAGTCCTGTGCTTCAACTGGAAACATCAAGCAGGGTCCTCCTACTCAGTGCTAGCAACCAACCTGTGGTGTTCCATAGCAAGGCAATGCCACACTTTCAAAGAGCACATGACTTTCACAAAATGCCTATAAACTTGGCCACAATAAGGCCATTGTACTCACATAGTATTGGTATGGTATGGTATTGTCTATTTATAAAGCACCTATATACAGGCAAGTGTTTCAAAGCGCTCAAGGAGGGTGGGAAAATGGGGAAAACAGTCACTCAGAGCCCTTGAAATTCTGAGACGATAATAGTCTGCACAGGCAGAGTAAGTGAGTATGGTCCATTTAACAGTTGATATACTGCAAATAGGCCTGACGACGATTCTGCAGTTTTACCAAGTGCACATTAAGGGGTGAAGACAAGGGAGTACACACAGATGATCTTCAGGCAAAGGTGCATTCGGATCATACGAGTGCACAGGCGGTTGATGGCGGTAGGTCCAAGTGCACCTAGTCGGTGGAGACTGGGGTAAGTGCGGCGAGAGCAACTCCCTTGGGTTAAATCTCAAGTGCATTGAGGGGAGGTGGGGTGCAGGGCCCTGAGGCAAGTATAGAGAGGACTGGCGAGGGTTCCCGGGACCTGTGAGACTCTGAGGTACACCAGGCGGACGGTCGGCAAGCTGTAAGGAGGAGAAGGGAGAGATGGAAAGAACAAAGAGCTACTTTTGCAGGGTAGAGGGAGAGGAGGAGGAGAATAGGAAGGTCTTGAGGAGAAACCTAAGAAGATCGGGCTCAAGACGGAGGGTGGCAGGGAGGCTGTTGCAGAGGGAGGCACCTGCTGTGGATAAGGATTTCCCTCCAATTCTCTGCTTGGAGAACCGGCTCACTCATAGAAGGTTGGAGATAGATGAACGGAGGGCTTGTGAGGGACAGTGTTTAGGTAGGCAACGTTGAAGGTAGACAATGCAGAGGGTCTTGGACTTGATCCTTGCAGCCCAGTGAAGGGATTTCAGCACCGGAGATATGCAGTCCATGGGCTTCAGGCCAAGGATAAGTCTTGCAGTTCTGTTCTGGATGAGTTGTAGAGGGCGCAGGGCAGAAGCAGGGAGGTTGAGCAAGAGCCTGTTGCAAAAGTCCAGCCTGGAGAGAACCAGTGCTCTGGAGACAGTGAGCGGCTGGGGGAAAGTGAGAAAAGGCAGACTGCCTCTAAGGAGGTATAGCTGATAGTTAGACTTTTTTGAGATGTCCGGAATATGAGTGTAGAAGGAGAGAGTGGAGTTAAAGATGACCCCAAGGTTTTTGGCCTTGCATATGGGTGCGGGCACAGGGCCAAGGGAGGCCGGCCAAAGTGAAAGTGGGAAAGTGGGAGCAGAGCTCCTAATGTAAACGATCTCAGTCTTATTGGCGTTGAGGCAGACATCGTTTGCAGTACACCATAACTGAATAGCAGACAGACAGTCAGATATGAGTGAGGGGGAGGAGATGGCTGAGGGTAGTCTGAAAGATAGTTGAGTGTCCTCCGTGTAACATTGGAAGTTTGCGGTGAAAGTAGCAATCACATGTGCCAAGGAAGACATATAGACGTTGATGAACCAGGGGGATAGGTTAGATCCCTGGGGAACACTGCAGGTTGAGAGAGCGAAAGTCGAGAGAAAGGCTCAGAGTTCCACCTGGGATGGGCGGTCGTAAAGAAAGGAGGTTAACCACGCCAGAGCCTGACCTGTGATTCCCAAGGTGTCACAGAGACGAGCAATCAGGATATTGTGGTTTACAGTGTCAAAGGCAGAGGAGAGGTCAAGGAGAATGAGGACAGAGGGAGAGTTAGTGTCAAGATTTGAGAGCAGGTCTTCACAGGTGTTCAGAAGAGCAGTTTTCATGCCTCTGGATGCTCTAGAGCCAGACTGATGGTCATGGAAGCAACCAATAGATTCAATGTGGAGGGTCAGCTCAGAGATAGCCAACTTCTCCAGGAGTTTGTCCAGGAAAGGAGTGATAGAGATTGGGCGGTAGTTTGCCGGAATGGAAGGGTCGGCAGAGGGTTTCTTGAGCAGAGGATGCACAAGGGAGTGCTTAAGAGCAGTTGGGAAAACTCCAGTGGAGAAGGAGAGATTGCAGAGATAAGCCAAGGATGGGGCGAGGGAGTCAATATTGTACTTAATGGTTTTGGAGGGGCAGCGGTACACTGTTTGGATGAGGCCTTCATAGACCAGATTTGTCTAGGGACCTCATTGGGTGTGCTGGGTGAGAGAGAGGAGAGGGAAAGTGAAGGGGAGGCATGTTTTGGTGTGGAGGAAAGAGAGGAAAGGGTGTCTTGTTTTTTTTTATGAAGTGTGCAGCCAGGGCCGATCAAAGGTCCTGGGTTGGTGTGATGGAAGAAGAGGCTGCTGTAGGATTGCAGACTTTGAAAAGTTTGGCCGTGTTGTTTGATGCCACGGAAATGCAGGCTTGAATAAAGACTTTTCTTGGAGCGGTTGCAGAGTCGCTATTGCCTTTGAAGGAGGCAGCAGGCCAATTTGTCAGATGGTCCACCCGACGAATTCCATTTCTGCTCAGCTGCCCTACACTTCAGTTTAAGGGCAGCCAGATCAGAGTCGTACCAAGAGTTGCACTTTTTGCAAGGCTTCAGACGGACCTTCATGACAGGGGCAAGAGTATCAAGAGTGTTGGAGATAGAGAGATTGAGGTTAGCAGGGCTGTGTCAGTGTGGGAGTCAGCCGCAGGAATGGGAGCAGGAGAGTAGGTGGAGGAAAAGGCAGCCACTGTCACTGTTTTCATGGGTCTGGTCACTTTGAAGCTGAGTGGCCGTGCTGGGTGTGCCACTGCAAGAGAAGAGGAGAGCTTCAGGTGTGTTAAGAGAAGAGAGTGGTCAGTCCAAGAAAGAGAGGTAGTGAGAGGGATAGAGAGAGGGATATCAGTAGCGATGAAAGTATCCAAAGTATGGCCTGTGGTGTGTGTGTGGAGCCAGAGGGTAGGATAGAGAGGGAGAGAGAGTCGCATAGGTTGCGGAAAGGCCCTGAGGAGTCAGGGGAGTCAAGATGGATGTTGAGATCACCCATGAGGAGGAGTTGAGAGGAGGAGGAAAGTAGAGAGGATGCCAGGTCAGCCCATTCTCAGAGGAATAGAGTAGACTGTCCTGGTGGCCGATAAAAGGTGGCCAAAAGGAGAGAAGATTTAGGAGAGAGTGAGAGCCTGCAGACAAGGCACTTGAAGGAGAAGTAGGCCTGAGTAGGGATGAAGGACACAGGTATAAATTCTGAGAAGATCAACGCCACTCCTCCCCTGTCTTCTTTGGCCTAGGTGCAGAGAGAATTTTGTAGCTTTCGGCGAGGAGTGTGTCAATGCTTGTGACAGAGCCATCCTTGATCCATGTCTCTGTGATGGCGAGCACGTCAAGGTCCATGAGTTCAAGGAGAGTACAGATGTCAGATGAATGTTTGACAGCGGAGCGAGTGTTGAGCGTGGCAATGTTGAGCAGCTTGCCATCTTTGAGGGTCTTCTGTGGGGGGCGCAGAGGACGATGGTTCCCCCGAGGGTGGTAGGAGGGCCAGCGGGATAGTGGAGGATGGCGAAGGAGCCAAGGCTGACAAGGGAGCCAGGACAGTGCAGCAAGGCAAGAGAACCAGTGTAGAGGAGGGAGGCACAGTTGGCAAAGGTCCCAGTGCGGTAGAGGAACAAGACACAGTGGGCAAGGGAGCTAGTGCAGAGTAGAAAGGCACAGTGGGCAAGGACAAGGGGGAGCCATTGTGATAATGGACACTACATACTATGACGGCAAGATTGAAGAACTATTGAGAGATGAAGGAACATATTTGAAAATCGACCAAGATCCCACAACTCAAGTAGCAGCAGTAATTCAGACGACCCTGGATAAAGCTTTAGAACAAGGTTGGATATCAGACAAAACAAAGAAATACTTGACAAAGGAGCATCCCATAACACCTGTTTTTTACAGGTTACCAAAAATCCATTAAACTTTGAAAGCGCCACGGTTAAGACCTATAGTCGCTGGGACGGACAGTATTTTTAATCCATTGGCCATTTATGTGGACAAGGCCCTACAATAATTAGTACAAGCTACATCCACATACCTAAAAGACACTACAGACTTTCTGAATAATCTAAAAACACTACCAAATATCCTAACTAGTGATCTCCTAGTGTCATTTGACATACAGAGCCTGTACACCTCCATTCCCCACCAGGACGGATTTGAGGCACTGGAGTGGACATTGTTGAGGTACAACTGTGAAGCCAACAAAATCTTCATATTAGAACTGAGTAAAATCATTCTGATTAACAACTATTTTAGACATGGGAACCAGTTCTTTTTACAAACCGCCGGGACGTCCATGGGCTCCTCTATGGCCCCGCCCTACGCAAACCTGTTTATGTTCGTTTTGGAGAGTACACAAATATTAGTGGAACCAAGATGGAGAAACAACTTAATGATATGGAAAATATTTATAGACAAATGTTTTTGTGATATGGAGAGGGGCTAGATAAGATTTGGAGAAATTCTTGGAATTTCTAAATTCTGTACATGGACGAATCAAATTCATGATGGAAGTTGGTACTCCGAAATTACATTTTTTGGACGTTGAATGGGAAATTGGAACAGAAGGAATTACAACCAATATTTATCATAAGAAAACTGATGTCAACAACTTGTTACACTATTTAAGCCACCACCCAGAACATCTCAAACACAACCTACCTTATATCCAATTTTTACAGCTCAAACAAATTATATCAACACCAGCAACACTTGTTGATGAGAACATGACAATGACTGAAATATACAGAAAGCGGGGATCCCAGAGAGACATCATTGAGAAAGCCAGAGAGAAGACTGAGAAATTGGATAGAAATGTCCTTTAAGTCCCAAAACAAAATCTAAAGATATCCCCTTCTTATATGCACTGATTTTCGGGCCAAAGCCACCGCATCACAAGATTCATCAAAACAAAACTGGCAAATTATCAAACTGGATCCACAATTGAATAGGCCTTTTTGTGACAACAGAATTATATGCTCTAGAAAGACATGAATCTTTATGAACATCTACTACCCCATATATGAGGTACAGGTGTTTTTATAACTATTTTGGATCTTTTTAGAAATTATCAGATACCTACCCGATAGGATACAGTTAGAAGAAGATTTAAATCGGTGGAAGGACACATACAGGTGATTACAAAATACAGAATCATGACAGAGTGTGAATAGAATTGTTTACTTGAGTATTAACTAAAGCTTGATTATTAATCATCCATTATAGATATCAGAACATGGGATAGACAACTCCTGAAGAAGGGGAACACAGACCCTGAAATGCATAGAGAAGTACACAAGGATTACATTTACCATCTCCACAATACATTTTTTATGAAATCAGATACTTAGGGTGACTGTTGGAAATCCTGAGAGTAAAAATTGCCTACCAATGTTAAAAAATGTAAGCTTTTACTTTTGAAAAGTTAAATATATTGGTTTATGCTACAAACTCAATGCTGATATGAATTGAGAAAATGGCCACATGATCAAATTGTAAATTGTTTTTCACTTTGATGTAAAATAATTGATACTATGCTTGTATAAAATAATATTTTATGAAAACATCATAGTGTGAGAATTGTTACAAAAATTGAGGGCAAATAACTGAATGTTTGGATGTATATACAACATAAATTGGGTGTGCAGGGGACGTGAGAGTCCCCACAAGAGTGTGGACTCCTGCTGTTTTCTACAGTGGGCAAGGGGCAACTGCAGAGGATGAGGAAGGAAAAGTAGGCAAGGGAGCCACTGCAGAGTATGAGAAAGGCAAAGTGGGCAAGAGAGCCAGTGCAGAGGATGAGGAAGGCAAAGTGGGCAAGGGAGCCAGTGCAGAGGAGGAGGAAGGCAACAGATGGAAGGGGAACCTGGCCGGAGTAAGAGGTGAGGTTAGAGAGGTGAGGGAGGGAGGAAAGACAAGAAGGTTGGGTTGAGGACCCTGAACCATGATGGTTCCATTGAAATAGACATTGATGATGACTCTGGAAATGGCGAAGAGGTCAGGGAGAACCTCCCAGTGAGTGCTACCATTAATGGGAGAAGAGGCAATAGGAGAGAGAAAGCCGACCATGTAACGAGTCCATAGGTCAGGTGCGTTAACGAAAAAGAGAATGTCTCTGAAAGTCTCTCTGGCAGAAGTCGGGACATAGGTGTCTGCAATAGGAAGGTCTGGTTTGGAGCCCAGTATGTCCTTCTTAAGTTTCTTCTGGACAGATTTAGTGATAGGAGAGGGATAGGAGATAGTGAAGCAGTTAGAGAAGATAGGAGAGATAGATAGCAACATAGTTGGCTACAGTGGTGGGGGAGGCACCAGTCTGAAGCACTGTTGCACACACAGGACATGCTCAGTGCAGAGTCTGGACCTAGTCAGGCCAGTCTCATTCATTGGCCTCTGCAACAAACATGGGACACAAAGGGCTTTCCTCAAGAACAGCCCCAGGCTTGGCTAAGTACAACTAGAACACGGCTGACATTTCACCACAGATTGAAAAATGCTTACTAATACCCCTTACCAGTGCACACTGCCTCCAGCTGAGGAATGCAGAGCTTGTTGTGACATACAACTTTACCTGAAAATATCATCCATCAAAGACATCTACCATCCCAAGGCATGCCTCGCCCTGAACCAGGTCTGGATGTCCAGTGTCTATCTCAAACTGAACACCTTCAAGACTGAATTCATAATTCTCACTTAAAACACTCAACACGCCCACATACAGACATAGCAGTCCACAATGAACCTCTAGGGCTTCCCCCACTGCTAACACACTGCACAAATTATATCGGATTCTGCTAGGCAGCCAGCTCTCACTCAAAATGCAGATCGCAAAAATCTTCAAACAGCATCGTACCAACAATCCCTCCTGTAGAAAATGACACTGTTCCTACCAGTCTTCACATTCAAACCAACAGTACAGGCCCTGGTCTTATCTCGCCTGCATGGAATAAATACCAGGCACACCAGCCTTTACACCACCAGCCAGGTACCTGTGAATAGAATGTTCTATGCTGCTTCCCTGGGGTGTTACTTGCTAGGTCTCCAAAAGATCTGGGGCTACGCTAATGTTGGGCCTGTCGGTACTCTGAGCTAGCAAGCCTTTTGTTTCTAGCCCCTGAGCTTCTATCTGTGGCTACAACCAAAAGACCCAGGGCTATAGGTCCCGTCAGCCCCCATTAGCAATGCCTCTACTGCTTCCCATCTCATCAAAGATCTTCATAAATACCAACACAACACTCACATTCAACAAACTTCACTGACTACCCCATTAGGATGCAACTCTTTCAAAATAAAGTGTACCATGTACAAATCTTTCACCAGGCACACTGCATCCCACCTGGCAGACAAAGTCACGGGCCTTATTATGAGTATGGCGGTAAAGCAACAATGGCGCCGGTATCGCTACCGGCACCGTTGCTACAGTACTGCCATACTACGAGTTGTGCTCGTGGGTCTCGCTCTGCCCGCCAGATCCAACCTGGCGGGCAGTGCGGCACCCGCGAGCACAACTGGTGGATGCACCCACACTGTTATGAACGGTGCCGGTGCATCCAAGCTCCCCATTCCCATTCAGCCATATGGAGTCGATTGGGCATGGAGAGTTCCTTATTGCCGGCACCCGCCTATGGGCAATTACCGGGTCCGCCGACTTCGGCATGACCCGGTAATTGCCCATTCGAGGGTCCCGGTAAAATCACGGGTCCGGCGGCAGCCGTGCCTTTGTTACAGGCACGGCTACCACCAGACCCGTAATGAGGCTCGGAGTCAGCGCATTACCAGATGCCAACATAGAGCAAAAGACATGAAAAAGGAACATAGCAGGGACGAAGCATTCTCGAGCTACATCTCAAGACTAAGGACCCTGTTTCCTTTAATATTACACTCTTCCCCAACCTAGTGCAATCCAGAAAGTAAGTAATGGTTCTTCTTATCGGTACACACCACCCCAAACCCACCTATGCCAGTTTGTATCCCCCTGATGACCACCCGTTGTAAACCCCCTGTACATAACCCATGCCTCCTCTCAGCACTGTTACATGTTGCCCGCTAACAGTAAATGTTAACAATTCGCTTCCACCTTGAATTGTATGCTGCAATAAATGCTATCATGTAATGATTGTTGCCCCTGAAAGCAAGCTCTGAAACCCCTACTGACGTACAGCACATCTGTTGCTCCAGTAACTAGGTTTGCTCTGAAAAATGATGAGCGATAATAAACTGGATAACTCTGATTCACTTCTACCGTTTCACCACACAAGCATCCCACCCACAACTGCCAAACCCTCCTAGTGGTCCTATCTATTGAGCCAAGCTAATTAGTAACCTTGGGCTCCACCTCTCAAAAAACACACACACGCACTTACACAAACTCAACCACACCTCAAGATACCAAATACCAGAACAGTGAAAACGTGCGGGTGCCTGAGATTACCGCTCATCAACACTTCACGATTCACGCGTTCGTCCAGAACCATACGCTACCAAAATGGAAGACTTCACGGCATATCAGAGCATTTTACATTACACCAACTTGCGCAATTTATACTGGGCAGCCATTCCGTTGCAAGCTCCCTTAAGCACGGTAGATATTCTCCTGATTAATGAATACTGCGGACCAGGGGCGTTGCTAGGGGGGATAAGGGGGCTATAGCCCCTGATCTTTTGGTTATAGCCCCGAATAGAATCTCAGGAGCTACGGCCAAAAGACTAGCTAGCCCCCAGTCCCAACAGTTCTGACATCAGTTTAGCCCCGGGTCTTTTCCAGACGTACCAACTCCCCTGCTACGGACTATGTATGTTTGTTTAGTTCTATGCTCAGAAAACATATTATTGATTTACATTTCATGGCAATCGTCAAAACATTAAGCAAAACCGTTATTTAAAGGGGTTCTTAATAGGGTTGTGACAATATCCGTTTTAACGGCACATCAGTGAGCCACACGATTTTAATGCAGAAACGCACACTTCAGTCAACAAACAACCTTGTCTAACCAAACTAATGAAATCTGAGAGGGCACGAGACACCTACCGAAACTGACCAACTTCTGAATATGTTCAGAGAAATTCTTTCTGTGAGATTTCATATCAATTATACCTATCAATTTGATCAATTATGTCACGAATAATGTGTAAAAAAAAATGCAACCCTTGGGGTGTCAAGCAACATGTTTTCGAACTGTAACACTAGTGTTTTATTGTAAATATCTGCGTTTACCAGGTGTAATTTACTAGTCCAATACCCACATTCTAAAGGGCAAAACCAAACTAAATGTGTGGCATCGGTACAGGTGTGCTGAGAAATTGATCTTATAATAAAAATACATTTTTGCAATCATGTTGAAGAATTCTAGCAGATTGTAATAATAATAATAATGGAGATTGCACCCTAGAGGGGCTCTGCTGCTTTGCCTCTGACTTCTGTGTGTCCAAGGAAGGCCATGGTGTCACCCACTAACCCCATGGGACACTCTGGAGACACATACCTGCACTTCCCCAGCAGTGAACAGACCCAGCACAGCCTGTCCCGCTGGCACCTCACAAATTCTTTACATTTATTTATCACACTCTTTCTTTCAGAGCATGAACAATTGGAGGCTATTTAAGTGAAGGGGACCAACCCCTTCGTGGACAACACCTCCCCCTCCTGTATACTTGCTCCTAATTCAATTTACCAAAACTTAAACAAACCCTATACCTGATGACCCAGTGCTGCGCAAGTGGATTCTGCCTCTTGTGCCCACCTTTCGGCTTATTTATAAGTGAAGGTTCATTTCGAAAGTACAAGTTGTTTTGGACTATGTTTCTTAAGATTTTGGTAAAAAGAATTGTAATGGGCAATTTTTTATTATGAAAGCACAACAACCCACCAGTTAGTTGGTTATACCTAGCCAATTAAAATATGCCATGGTTTTATTGGGGGAGGAGAGAGGGAATGTCACATTTTCCTCACCTAATACATCAAGCAGGCTTTGGTCAAAATAATGAACCAGACAACCCTTTCAGACATTATCTTTAAGTCTTGAAAGTATTTACAAAACCCACAAGCTATAGTTTCCATCTTACTGAATTGCATTGTGTTATTTGTAGTTTTCCATTTAAGATGGGGGAAATAATACTAGAATGGCAAGGATTAACATATGTGTGAACGTACTTTACTCTGATATCTGTACTTTTCAAGTCGTCTTTATAAAAGAGAGTAGTGATTAAAGTCAACCATGAGGCGAGGAGATCAAGGAGAAGGCAAATGGGGCATCATTATTTATTCGGTTCAGGGATGTGGGAAGAAATGCTTCTCTCCTAGAGACCAGAAAGGTTTTGTCCTTGGTCCCAGCCAATCATATGCTGGCTTCCCTAACATGTGAAGACGTGCGAAATCGCGTACACTCACTTTCCTGAAGAACTGGCCTGTAAATGGGCTCTGCTTTGATGACATGATCAGTTCATTCAATTGCAGAAGCACTCTGCCCTGCCTGCCCCGGTCCCAGTCCTTGACCTTACCGGACAAGGGTTAAATACTCAAAAGCATACAGGGGACAAATGAGTAACAGGATCAACACACTTTGGGGAGTCCCCCGGATGAACCATTCAAAGGAAAATTTAATGGCCCAGTCTTAACACATACTGGGTCCCACTCCGTAGGTTATTAACATCACCACACATAATGTAATACACAGTGCACTGAATTTTTCATTTAATATAAAAAAAATTGTAGTTTTATTACATAGGCCATGGGTCCTACGTTTCACAAAATAAAACAAGCCACATATAGACATATATTAATGTGGAGGATGTATATATACATCTAATAGCATTTTTGTGGTTAATTCATAAAAGCTAAAGGTGACACAGCCATAATTCTCTAATATGGAGGAGTACGGGCACACATGCTGTCTTCCTGGCCCTATCTGGCTAACAAGTCACAGAAATGCTCCATAAAGCAGTGTCACCTAATTCAAGTTCTAAAATTGATTAAACATGGCGAAATAAATTACTCCTGACCAAAAAACACACATCCCAGGTCAAGAGGCAAGAGAGCCAACAACTTAGAATCCCTACAAACAGCAACAAACTGTCGGAATCTTACCGCACAAGGGATAAATACTCAAAAGCATACAGGGGACAAATGAGTAACAGGATCAACACACTTTGGGGAGTCCCCCGGAAGAACCATTCAAAGGCGGGGGGGGGGGGCAATCAGATAGAGTAATTTAAAAAGCAGCCTGGAAGGATTTGTGAAAAGGGAGGGCAAAAGAGAGACACTGGGTGAGAGCTGGGCTGGTAGTCTGTGGAAGAGGATGCACAACGCACCAATCACCTGAGTAGAGTAAGAAAGGTTTAGCAAGATATAGGGCTGGTGACTGAAATGATGATGAACGCTAAAAACAAACGACATTGTCTAGCGCGTAAGTAACAGGCTTCCAACAAGAGCAATCCGTTCTAATCCTGGCTTCCCTAGGTGATCAAATTGTGTGATCCCGTGCCTGTCACTTAAGCTGCCTGTGTTTTATACGGGCTTACCTTCCAAAACGGAGCCAAACAGAAATGTAAGAGGCCATTATTAAATAATGATAGGTAGGTAGAGAAATAATAGACAAACAACTATGGTGTCTCCTCGTAGTCTACAAATCTGTGTAACCTTTCATGAAGATGTTGTGCATTAATAGATATGTCACATAGCATAAGCCAGACAGTGAACAAGTAAGTCTATTGCACTGTCCAAGCAGCTGGAAAATATCACTTCTCAGTAATGCGACACCAGAGCCTGTGTGCAGCGTCTGGGGGAAACGGATAAAACATGTTAAAATAGAAGATATTTACCTTTGTTGCGAAACGATAGTCTTCAAATGCTGCGAGACTTGAACACTGTATCACTTTTAGCCTCGTCTGGCGCCTTATAAAGAGTCTGGCGCACACACCCTATTTTGCTGACAGGTCTTGGAAGCAACTTGTCATCTTGAAGGAGGGGCCCGAACAGGGGTCTCATTTAACAACCTGTGGGTGAGGAGAGAGTGAAAGGAAAATGTATGACGTAGCCGAGAAAAGGAATGATGTAATTAGTATGAATGAATGGTGGAGAGGTAGAACGTGGCCGAGAGGAAAAAGGAGTGGAACTGATAATGTGATACAGAAGTAAGCATCTGGCAACAAGTTCATGAACTATTTCCAAGTACCTGACATTCCCTGATTTAAGACCTGGCTCTCTGTGCGCCCTCGTCCCTGGCAATGAAGCAACATGGCAATCCGATACACGGATGCTGTTGGCTTTATGGATTACCTCGTTTTAGAATCACGCGAGATTCTATGTCAGATAATTTCCATATTGTTCAAACTGAAAGATGTTTGGCTTAATTATAGTAATTCATGTTTTCGGACAGATAGCCAGCAACATGTTTCCCAAGATTATTTAGGAAACTTGAATCAGATATCTGAATGAAGAACCTTTTACATGCAACAGAGTCTTCTTTGAGACTGGGCAATACAAATGTATTTATAAACAGAACTGCTTTGCATTGACAAAGCCTTAGCGTTGGTGGATTTAGATGCAATCTTTAGGTATTTTGCAAGAATCTGCATCATATGCTCACCCACATAATTCGCCAGAGAATAGTATTAATATTATTATGTCATGCTATGTTATGCTATGTTATGCTATGTTGATTTTTACCACACACTGCTGCCATTTAAATGGTCTCCAAGCGCTCACATGGCTCTGTAAGAAATGTGGGCAGGGTTGGTTAGCTAAAGAGAGTGGGATAGGTGCCGGGTTTGGTAGATTCCAATATATCTTGTAAGGGTTTCCAGGTCAAATCATTTCCAGGTAAAGTATTTTCTAGTTTTGTTTGTCGCAAGGATCCTTATGTTTGTGGCATCATGAGGCTCAGAATTTTGAAGCGCAATGGGATGATGAGATTGGTACCGGTGGGGCGGCGGTCGAGAGTCCATCACTGCAGAAGATTGCATCTTGAGTGTCTCCAGTTCTATGGTTGGGACCATTTACTATTTGTTTGAAGTGAAG
Source organism: Ambystoma mexicanum (assembly GCF_040938575.1). Lineage (NCBI taxonomy): Eukaryota > Metazoa > Chordata > Amphibia > Caudata > Ambystomatidae > Ambystoma > Ambystoma mexicanum. The sequence continues at coordinate 1,504,150,153 of NC_090921.1, forward strand.
CGTTTCCTGTAGGGCACAGAGGGAGTTTAAAGTGTTTTCATTTTCTCTTTCAAACCAAATGTTGAAGTCCCTCTGAAAAATTATGTTGTCGTGATTTGTGGAGAGGTTTGTTATGGCGTCAGTGAGATTTGTGGCGAAGTTGTGGTTGGAGTTAGGCGGTCTGTAGATCAGAAAGAACAGTAGGTTGGATTGGTTGTTGATTTTGAGATTGACTATCAGATTGCCATGCAAGGATTACATTTTGCTTCATTGCCAGGGAGCACAGTGTAATTTTGCCTTAGCACAGAGAGCACAGTCTTAAATTATAGAATTTCAGCGGCTTAGAAATTAGTTTGGGAACTTGTTTCCAGCTGCTTACTTCTATATCACATTATCATATTCACAGTCTTCTATGTCGGTTGCGGGGAGGGGTGTGTTTGTTTTCGCTGTTAGAATCTATTAGTTTGTAGTTGGCAGATATGGCTTTGTGGGGGATTACTTTGTAGTGTCAGATAGGCATGTTCCACCTTCGCTTAAGAGGTCGTACATTTCTGTTTTGTGCTTTGCCAAAGATTGTACATTGTGTAGGCTGCAGTGTAGTGTGTCTGAGGTGACTTGTGCTGTGTTAAGTGTAATTTCTCGTGTTTTGGTTGGGGCAGTGACCGTTGAGCCTTTGTCTCTCTCTTGGGCCAGCTTGTTTTTTGCTGGGTGCGCAGTTGAACCCTGTGTCCATTCGTTGAGGAATTCCATTAAGTTGCACAATGGGTTTCTCTGTTCTGATTCATTGTAGTGTAGTGGTTGTCTGTGTGGTCCTTTTTCCAATCTCTGCTTATGTAAGGGGGATGTATGGTTAGGGATTCTAGCTTAGCTCTGATTCTTATAGGTGTCTTTCCGAAGCTGTTTTCCACGTTGCCTGGTTCTGTGCATTGTGGTGGGTGGTGTGATAGCCTGGTGGTGTCCACAATAGTATTCCTTGGGTACTTTGTTGTGGATTGTTTGTTTTCCAGTGTAGTTGGCGGTGGAGCGGTAGCGGGAGATGTATGATGTCTTTGTTCTTGTCTTTGTCTGTATCTTTAGTTTGTTTAGAGGGGGTTGATGGGGTTTTGAGGTATTGCAAATTCTGGTAGGTAGTTACTGTTGCGCAACGGAGGTGAGGTTTCATTCGTCTTATTTGTTCTGTCTTCCATTCTCGGTTCCTTGTCCTTCTTGTATGAGGGGATGTTGCTGTGTTTCATGGCTGTTGTGGGTCAGTGTTCTACTGCGGGTCTGGTTGTGCATTAAGCTGTTTTGGTAGTAGGTCCCATAGTTGGGAGGCTATCTCTTGTTGATAGTTCCTGTTGGTTTAGATCACGGTAGATAAGCTGTAGTGTTAGACGATTGTTGACTGGATAAATCCATTTAGGGCTGCACACAGTGGCGGAAGCCTCGCTGTGATTATAGGTTTGTGGTGGCTTGCTTTGTCACAGAGATCTCAGATTTGTCCTTTGTTGTATGTTACATTAGCACATTAGTGCCACATTCCATTGTGCCAAGGGAGCTCAATATGTCAGTTTACATTATGCACAATTAGCACAGACAGCGATACACCTTTATATTGAGTTAGCACTGTGTGGCCAGTCTCCATTGTAACCATTTAGCATAGGAGTGCTAAATTCTATTATGCCCAGCACAGTAAGGCCAGATTCCATTATTTCCAACAATCACTGTCAGGCTCTTGCCTGACAGTGATTGTCACTGCAATTGGCAGTGCAGTGCCTGATTCCAATATGAATAGTTAGTACACACAGAGCAGATTCCAATTAGCTTATTTAGCCAGATTCTAATAGGCCTATTTAGCAACACAAGACAGCATTTAATTGGCTCGTACACCAAGGTGTGCTGTGTGGCTGTGGATGTCGTTGCTTTGTATTTTGGATCCGTGATTTACAGATTTCAAATCAGCAGGTATACACAAGAACAATTTCATACGACCTATCAGAGACTGTGGCAGACTATTAATAACAATCATTTTTGTTTCTTGTAGAAATATACCTTGATTCAAACTGTTTACTTGGAAAAATAACATTAACAACTGTGGTCTCGCCTCCAACCACCTAAACTCTTTAAATACAGCTGGGCGCACGCACCAAAGAGTGCGTTGTCGCTGTTTGGCAGTGGGGCGATGCAGGGGCACTGTACAACTCCTGCCAAGAGTAAACAAGATTGGTAGTTGCTGTACTAAGAGTGCTCAGGTCCCTTGGAGCCTGCTTGTGTGATAGGTACTGTAAAGGACCAGAAGGGGGTGTCTGTACTTCAGCTCTCTATATGGTAGAGGAGAGGCACAGAGGACCCCAGCCAAGATTCTCTATTATTGGTACGTGGTCGAGCAATCAAAGCCTAACTTCTTAGGAGGTGATGCAGGTTGGTTCTTAAGTACAGTGTGGTCCCCAAGCCCCCACAAAGGAATGTCCACACACTGTATTACTGAAAACACAGTATTTATATAATTAATATTCAAAGGTATGTACACTATCACAATAACGCACTTTGTACTCAGAAATCCACAATGGTAAATATATACAATTCTAAAGTGGTACCACCAATATCATCAGATCTCATTAAAGTGCATCAACTATACTGTTAGAATGTCACACAGATCAATAACAAGGAAACCAGCAATAGAGATAGGAAGGAAAGCAAGATGGTTGACACAATTGGCAGAATACTGGCCCCTACCACTAGACACAGTTCTGTGTGGAGATCTTCCCACCTGGGCAACCTGTAAAATAAAGATATATAGCACAAGCCCAGTCCATATATTGCTCAATAGTCTTGTTCTCTCCTATAATGTTTTTACCCCACCAATGTACCTGGTGGAGTAAAGTTCTTCGAAGAAGCGTCGAAGGATCCTTCTTGAGTGACCCCCTTTCAAGCGGGAGTCACGGATCGTCGAGAGGCATCGAAGAAGGTGAACTTGGCGTCGACAGCGTCGATGAGAAATTTCGAGGGTGCCGAGACCACGGCGTCGATCCAGGTGGTGCTCGTCGGCGACGTCCTGCGAGGATGAGGTGTGCGGGGCACCTCAGCGATTGATTGTTCAGAACCACAAAGAGTTTCTGAAGAACTGTGGCCCAGCAAGGGCGTCGAGTCGTCGAAGTCTTTGGGGTCTCTGGGTGGCGGGAAACCCAACGGCGGATTCTCCTCGGCGCGTCAGCGGTCTTGACTTTCTCCGGTGGGACAAAGCGGTCGATGTTGCGGTCAAGGGAGTCCTTCGATTCAAATGTTCTTAGGCAAAGCAGTGGGCGACTCTGGTCGTCGGCGGCATGGCGTCAAGCGGTCCCCTCTTCTGGGGCAACATGACTTTGATGGGCCTCCAGCGGTTACACAAAGCTGCGAACCCTGGTCAACGGCAATGGACTTCGACAGCGGTGAAGCCCTGGTGCTTCACTTCGTTCTCCTCAGCGGTCCCATCTCGGGTCGGCAGCCTTTCGGGGGTCTGAACTCCAGGGAGCTTCGGCAAAGGTCAGCGGTGCTCGATGGTCCCTCGGAGCACGGGAAGAGGGCGCCTTACCAGGTCCTCTCTCTGATCAGTCTTCGACGAATTCGGCATCAGGTCGAAGCAAATGCAACAGCAAGTCTTGTTCTTCCAGCTGGGCGTCGAGGTTCCAGTTACTCTTCAAGTGTAGACACAGCTTCTGAACAATTTCCAGTGGTGAGAGGTCCCCAGATATACTATCCTGTCTCTCATCCACACTGCTGGGTCATTCTCAGCAGCCAATCATACAGAAGGGCATTCATGCAGTCAGTCATCCAATCAGGCACACAGTACATTCAGGCCATCCTCCTCCCTCTCAGACACTCACAACAAGGAATGTGGATTGGGACAAGTACCAAGCCATTCAACACTACACACTGAATTCAGGCCAGTTTCGGGCAGGGCTATCTCAGTCTTTGTCTCTCATACCAGAAACCAGACAGCCACAACAAGAAGTGCATATTGGTCACACACTCCATTCACCCAGGTCCCACTCACAGGGTGTACCCACAACATGGTAGGCTCCAGCCAGTCTGGACTGGACTTCACAACAACACCATAGAGGGAACTTCCACCCAACAGCCAGTCAGGGGGAAGGGACAAAGTCAGGGCTTCCCAGGACTTTGGGAAAACAAGGTAACAGGCAATAGAAAGCAAGAGGCCACAGGGGACATCTTGTTTTCCTTCAGAAATCAACTGATTCCAATGGCAGGGTCTGGGTATCCCAAAATGGAGGATACTCAGAGACCCTGTCAAATTCAGCATGGAACTGCCACCAGCCCATACCCTGCTCTGTGGGACCCCCACAGGTGCCCAAAAACATACACTAGGGGCACAGGGTTGTAACCCCACCCATGGGTGCCATTAGGCTATCCCATGGGTCTGTACACCAAACCAAAAACAGGAAGAGCGGCACTGCCAGGAGTCCCACATGGACTCCTGGGCAGAAAATAATACAGAACACAATGAAAAAGGACTACAGGACAAGGACAGGGAGGCCAGGTCCCTCCAATGCATTTCCAGCATCACAGTCACCCCCTCCCAGACTGAGGTTAGGGTGCCTAATCTCCCACGAGACAGACACCCTCATCCAGACGGTCAACAGACCTTCTGGAAAGGCCATCTGCATTATTGTGACTCTTCCCTGGTCTGTGCTCTATGGTGAAGTCTAGCCCTTGCAGGCTAATGGACCACCTGAGCAGTTTCGGGTTCTCACCCTTCATCTGCATAAGTCACTTCAGGGGCTTATGATCTGTTTGGACCTTGAAGGTAGACCCCATAAGGTAGGGCCTAAAAGGCCTAAGGCTCCAAACTATACTGAAACATTCTTTTTCAACAGTAGCCCACCTAAGTTCTCTACCCTTGAGTTGTCTACTGATGAAGATGATAGGATGTCCCTCCCTTTGTCATCTAACTGGGAAAAGACAGCTCCAATTCCAGTGTCGCAGGCATCCGTCTGGACGATAAAGGGTCGGCTGTAGTCAGGTGCACACAACACAGTTGCCCTACACATACTTTCTTTCAAGCCATCAAAGGCCCTCTGACAGTCTTCAGTCCAATTAACCTTCCTAGGTTGTTTGGGTGAAGTCAGAGCTGTCAAGGGTGCAGCTATGGTTCCATAGTCTGCCATGAAATTTCGATAATACCCAGTGAGGCCCAAAAAGGCTCTCACCTGGGTTTGAGTAGTGGGAGTCTCCCAGTCCTGTACATCCTGTACCTTACTGGGGAGAGGTTTGATTTGACCCCCTCCTACCTCATGACCAAGATATGTGACTTTCCCCTGAGCTATCTGGCACTTGGTGGCCTTGATAGTGAGGTTAACCCTTTTCAAGGCCTGCAACACCTTATCCAGATGTGTCAAATGCTCTTCCCAGGTGGAACTGTAGACAGCAATGTCGTCTAAGTAAGCCACACAAAAGGCTTCCAGCCCACTGAGCGCATGGTTGACCAATCTCTGGAAGGTGGCAGGTGCATTCTTCAACTCAAAAGGCATGACCCTAAACTGGTACAGTCCCTCTGGTGTTGAGAACGCCGTCTTTTCCTTGGCATGGTCCGTCAGAGCTATTTGCCAATACCCTGAGGTGAGGTCAAAGGTTCTCACAAATTTGGCAGCACCTATGGTGTCCATGAGCTCATCAGCCCTGGGCAATGGGTGCGCGTCTGTCTTGGTGACGGCTTTGACTCCTCTGTAGTCCACACAGAACCTCCAATCCTTGGTACCTGCCTTGGAACTTGCCCTGGGGACAAGGAGCACGGGACTGGACCAGGGACTGGTTGAGGGTTCAATAACACCCAGATCCAACATCTTGGCAACCTCAGCCTGGATGTGGTTCTTAACAGTATCTGACATACGGTAGCTCCTGCTTTTGACAAGCACACTGTCACTGTCACTGTAAACTAACTCCATTAATTTCAGCCTCCATTTTTTTTATATATATACATATGTCACAGTGTTTATGTTCCATTATAATAATCAATCACCCCTATTTTATTTCTCTGCCGTTGCCCCCTGACTAAACTCATTTATCTTATCTTCTTTCATGTATTTAAGGGACTTTATCTGTTTCTACATGCTCAAGTCGTTTAACCTCATGTCTGGGGTGCCATGGTTTAATTTGATTTACATGAACAAACTGTTCTGTTGCTGTGTCACCTTCAGTTTTCAAAATTTTATAAACCACGGTAGAGACTTTATCTATAATTCGAAATGGCCCCTGCCAGGCTGCTAGAAATTTAGAATGTTTCTGTTTACCTTTTCCAAAATGAAATTTATACACCTGATTGCCCACACAATACTCTTTCATTGTTCTCTTTTTATCATAATATGACTTTGCACTGTCAGCAGCTCTTTCTAAATTTCGCTGTACAAAAGCAAATGCATGTTGTAAATGCCTCCTCAGTTCATCAATGTATTCATGAACTGTGGATACGCTCACAAGTGTCTGCTCATGTGTTCTGTATAGCAGGTGTTGTGGTAACACCATTTTCCTACCTTTCAAAACCTCATGGGGGCTAATACCTGTTGCTTTGGCGGGAGTTGATCTGATTGTCATCAAAACCAACGGTAAACGTAAATCCCAGCTGGAACTTGCTTCTGCTACAAACTTCTTTAATATGTCCATAATGGACATATTACAGCGTTCAACTTCCCCAGAAGAAGCCGCTCTATATGCAATATGTAATTTCCTTTTCACTCCCAGTATTTGCCATACCTTACTCATTAGAGCGCTTGTGAAATGTCTTCCTCTGTCTGATTCTATTCTTTGTGGTAACCCAAACCTTGAGAATACATGATTCACCAGTAATGTAGCTGCTGTTTGTGCACTACAATCTGGTGCAGGAATACACTCAATCCATTGTGACATCAAACATACCACACTCAAAATATAACGGTTCCCCCTGCTCGACCTCTTTACAGGCCCTACATAGTCTATTTACAAATCTGACCATGGAAGAGTTAAGCCTCTTTTCATTAATGGGGCTCTATGCATTGGTGAAGCAGGTTTAAATTGGGCACATACTAGACATCCTCTATTATATAATTCCACATCTTGGGACATATGTGGCCAGTAAGCATAATCTTTCAGTTTCTCCAATGTTTTTTGTGAACCTCTGTGGCCTGCAGTTATTGCATCATGCTCATGGTGTAGCATTAGCCCTCTGAATGAACGGGGTACCACCCACTGTATCTGTCCTGTTATGGACTCTCTAATCATGAGTCCATCCTGTAGTCTAATTCGTTTTTTATTCTTTAATAGCACCCTCAACTCTTCTTTTACCCTACAATCATTTTCTGTTAAAGGGTTTTGTTCAGGATCTATCAAATGATTATAATAGATTCCCAAAATTCGATCATCCTTTTGTGCCTTAATCAAATCCTGATCTGGTGTATCATAACTCCATTGTACCACTGGTTGCTCTGTCTCCTTTGGTGTTTTAGAGCGTGTTACTGCATCAATTTGTATTTCACCAAGTAAATGTTCAATAGGTAGCAATTCTCCCATCACAGCCCCAATTTTAGCTAGGTGATCTGCCTTATCATTCCCCTCCTTTATCCTCTCCTGGAGTTTTTAAATGCCCACAAATTTTCCTCCAGTATATTGTTAAATCATTCTCTGATACCAATTTGTCTATGGCTTGTATCATTTTTCCATGTTTAAGTAGCTTTTTGTTGTATGTAATCATGCCTCTCGCTTTCCAGCCAGGTAAATATTCCACAAAGCTATTTCGTGCATAGTCAGAATCAGTCACCAGGACTATTTCACTAAACTTATTATCAACTGCAGTAGCAATTGCTTTATAAATGGCTGCCAATCCCGCTACTTGACTGCTCCTAGCTCGAATTCTCATCCCTATACTGGGGATGCCTTCACATTTCAACCAGACATTTCCTATTCCTGACACTTAGGGGCCGATTCATAGAATTCGGCGCACAAGTGGCGCACGCGGCTGGCGCACAGTGTGCGCGTGCGAATCCCTGCGGCAGCCGCGTGCGCCAAAACCCATTTCCGCGCAGGGCGTATTCATGGATTCCAGCCACCAAAACCAGCCGTGGCGCATAGTGGCGCAGCGACCTTGCAGCAGCGCCAGTTACGCCCCCAAGAACGCCTTCCGCGCAGGGAAAAGCCATCAAAATCCCCAATCCAGCGCAAAGGGCTGCGCTAACCCTGTACCAGCACGGCAAGCGGGCTACGTGTATTCCAGGGGTTCACGTGAAGTCACTCACGCGATCGGGCCTGGGGGAGCGGGCTACGTGTATTTCAGGGGTTCGCGTGAACTTTTTCACGCGATCGGGCCTGGGGGAGCGTGCTACGTGTATTTCAGGGGTTCGCGTGAACTTTTTCACGCGATCGGGCCTGGGGGAGCGGGCTACGTGTATTTCAGGGGTTCGTGTGAACTTATTCACGCGATCGGGCCTGGGGGAGCGGGCTACGTGTATTTCAGGGGTTCGCGTGAACTGATTCACGCGATCGGGCCTGGGGGAGCGTGCTACGTGTATTTCAGGGGTTCGCGTGAACTTCTTCACGCGATCGGGCCTGGGGGAGCGTGCTACGTGTATTTCAGGGGTTCGCGTGAAGTTCCACACGCGAATAGCCTGGGCGCGTGTATTTCAGGGGTGCGCGTGAAGTTCCACACGCGATTTCAGCAGGGTACGTGTATTTCAGGGGTGCGCGAGAAATTCTACACGCGAATAGCCTGGGCGCGTGTATTTCAGGGGTGCGCGAGAAATTCTACACGCGATTTCAGCAGGGTACGTGTATTTCAGGGGTGCGCGAGAAATTCTACACGCGATTGGCCTGGGTACGTGGATTTCAGGGGTGCGCGAGAAATTCTACACGCGAATAGCCTGGGCGCGTGTATTTCAGGGGTGCGCGAGAAATTCTACACGCGAATAGCCTGGGCGCGTGTATTTCAGGGGTGCGCGAGAAATTCTACACGCGATTTCAGCAGGGTACGTGTATTTCAGGGGTGCGCGAGAAATTCTACACGCGATTGGCCTGGGTACGTGGATTTCAGGGGTGCGTGAGAAATTCTACACGCGATTGGGCCTGTGCGAGTGGGGCAGTGTATTACGTGGGTGTGCGGGAAGTTGAAGAGGTGAATTGCCAGTGTGGGTCCTCCCAGGTCTCCCCTCTACCCCCTCCACGACCTCTGCAGGCAGCCCACACCACAGGGGACTACCCTGCACCCCTGGTCATGTCCCGCAGGCAGCACATCCACCATGGGCATGCCCCCCAGCCAAGCCACATGTCCCCTTGCACCCCACCCCCCAGCAGGCCCCCACTCATGTCCCCTTGCACCCCCACCCCCCAGCAGGCCCCCACTCATGTCCCCCTGCACCCCTACCCCCCCAGCACTGTGGGGCACCTGCCAGCAGGCCCCCAACCATATCCCCTTGCACCCCCACCCCCCAGCACTGTGGGGCACCTGCCAGCAGGCCCCCAACCATATCCCCTTGCACCCCCACCCCCCAGCACTGTGGGGCACCTGCCAGCAGGCCCCCAACCATGTCCCACTCATGTCCCCCTGCACCCCCACCCCCCAGCACTGTGGGGCACCTGCCAGCAGGCCCCCACTCATGTCCCCCTGCACCCCCACCCCCCAGCAGGCCCCCACTCATGTCCCCTTGCACCCCCACCCCCCAGCACTGTGGGGCACCTGCCAGCAGGCCCCCAACCATGTCCCACTCATGTCCCCCTGCACCCCCACCCCCCAGCAGGCCCCCACTCATGTCCCCTTGCACCCCCACCCCCAGCAGGCCCCCACTCATGTCCCCCTGCACCCCCACCCCCCAGCAGGCCCCCACTCATGTCCCCTTGCACCCCCACCCCCCAGCACTGTGGGGTACCTGCCAGCAGGCCCCCAACCATGTCCCCTTGCACCCCCACCCCCCAGCAGGCCCCCACTCATGTCCCCTTGCACCCCCACCCCCCAGCACTGTGGGGCACCTGCCAGCAGGCCCCCAACCATGTCCCACTCATGTCCCCCTGCACCCCCACCCCCCAGCAGGCCCCCACTCATGTCCCCTTGCACCCCCACCCCCCAGCACTGTGGGGCACCTGCCAGCAGGCCCCCAACCATGTCCCCCTGCACCCCCACCCCCCAGCAGGCCCCCACTCATGTCCCCTTGCACCCCCACCCCCCAGCACTGTGGGGCACCTGCCAGCAGGCCCCCAACCATGTCCCACTCATGTCCCCCTGCACCCCCACCCCCCAGCAGGCCCCCACTCATGTCCCCCTGCACCCCCACCCCCCAGCACTGTGGGGCACCTGCCAGCAGGCCCCCAACCATGTCCCACTCATGTCCCCCTGCACCCCCACCCCCCAGCACTGTGGGGCACCTGCCAGCAGGCCCCCAACCATGTCCCACTCATGTCCCCCTGCACCCCCACCCCCCAGCACTGTGGGGCACCTGCCAGCAGGCCCCCAACCATGTCCCACTCATGTCCCCTTGCACCCCCACCCCCCAGCAGGCCCCCACTCATGTCCCCCTGCCCCAAGGTCCTGACGAAACGCAATCATGGCAGTAATGGCCAGCATACCCAGCACAAACACCCAGCCAAGGATTGCATCCACCCACATAGTAGATGCAATTACATGATACAACCCCAATGGCAAGTATGTAAATGAACACATGTCCGTCACACACACATACACAATGGGTGCAAGTGAATATCAAAACCCATATCATGACATGCATGAAACCAATGAGAAAATTCCACAAATGTAAGTTATAAATATATGTATTAAAGATGAAAATGAAGTAAAGAAATAAAACACACAACAATGGGGATGACAAAACTAATGGTCCATGTCCGAGAACTAATAGAAAAAATCAAAAAACAAAGGAATCCAAAAACTAATGTAGTCCAAAGCAAAATAATGGGGGGAAAAAATAAGGAAAAACCATTGCCTCATGGTGAACGGAAATATAAATCCAACAAATGTTTTCCAAACATCAAACTATGTACAAGAAGATCCCAGGGTCCATGAGCCCAACACCATAAATAAAACCTACTACTACTAACTAATGAAAAAAATATATACAGAAAAGTGGCCATTGTCCGAGCGGTCCAAAATAAACTTAAAAAATAAAGGAAACCTAACACTAACTAACTAAAGGACTATATACAATGGCAGCGGGCAAGTCCTGCGGCTCACTCTGTGATGTTGCCGGCCAGGGCATCATCGAACTCCATGTCGATGTCCCGGAGGCGGGACTCTGTCCTGGCCCCGAGGTCTCGCAGGGACAACCCCGTGTCCACCTCAAACTCCCTGCGAGCTTCCTCGAGGCACTCAGCCCGCCTCAACGCCCGACGCATGGAGAACTCCGCCCTGACCATGGTGAGCCGCTCCTCTTCCGCCCGCTGCCGCTCCGCACCTATCCGCTGGACCAACTGCTCCCACACGGAAGACACTGCCATCCCAGGGTTCACCTGCCCTCCGGCCGATGCCTGCCCCTCTGATCTTGATGGCCCCGAGCCATGATGCCTCCCACGTCGAGCCTGCTGCTGCCTCCGACGCCACTGCCTCTGCCAGCACGACGGCATCCAGGCTGATGGAATCCACCGATGCCGTCGTGCACGTGCCCTGCCAGATGATGCCGGCACATCCTCCATCTGCAGGGGGACAGTTGCTGGTGTGTCCACCCCTGCTGGACCTTCGACTCCTGACTGTGGCAGGGATGGGGTCCCCACCGAGCTGGCTGCGTTGGTCGGGGCAGGTCCACAGGGGGCCCTGGTGGCATCTGGGCCGGAAGACGGCATGGAGCACGACTGGCGCATAGCCCCCACAGAGGAGAGGGTCGCCAGAAGGCCACACACATGTAGGAAACCCCCGACCATGGCGGCTCCCAAATGGTTCACGTACGCACGGTGCTCTTCGTGATGATGTGCATGCTCCTCCCGGGAAGCATGCACCTCATCACGAATGCCAGCCGTGCGCAACGCGACACCAATCAGGACCCTCTCCACACGGCCAGGGGTCCCCTCGTCCGCAGGTAGAGGAGTGTCAGATGACATGGACATCTCCCCTACCTGCGGACGGGCCTGGGATGGGGCATCCCTGCTGGTGCATGGTGGTGCAGTCACAGTGTCAGGGACAGTGACATGCACAGGCACCTCCACGGCGACCTGTGCTGCCTCCTGCCCCTGGCCCTGGACTGCACCACTTGCACCAGCGGGGATGCCCCCACCAGGCCCCATGTGTGGCTCAGTAGCGGCCTCCTCCCCCTCTGTGGAAACCACCAACCTGGATGTCTCCACGCCGTCTTCCGCTGGTGCAAGCCCCTGTGGGGGCTCACCCACCCCTTCCGCTGCAGCCGTGGCGGCATCCCCGCCGCTCTGCTCCACAGCGCCTTCTCCGCCCTCTTCTTCACTTGCCACTGTGTAGAGGGAGACATAGAACACAAGCATCAGGGTACTGTACAATGGTCCCCTAGACAGGAAGCAACAGCAGATGAGTGGCACTGTCATACATCACTCCCATCATGTCCCTCCACAACACATGGGTCAGTGCAGGCAAAACACATACAGTAACAGGCATGGGGCAGGCCATGGACATTGGCATACATGACCAAGGGACTCATGATTCATACAATGTTGGTTTCAAACTCACATGCATCATGGGTCTTTCCATCACATGCACACACCTCACCGTAGTTCCATCCATCTGGCCTCGTGCACCACAGACGCAGTGGATACAAGGATGACTAGGCTGCATCAGTGAATCTGAACATTGTCACAGACATGTGTCATGCATCCATGGCGGTGACAAGTCACAGACACGCAAGTCAGACACACACACATGGACACCATACGTGTACATGGGACCAGCACCCATCCCTCACCCCCACCCATGTCCAGGAACAGAGACTGCCATGCTTCCATGTGTCCATTCCGCACAGAGCCCCCCATGTTGCAATAGAACACATCACTGTACTCACATGCCTGACCATGATGTCCCTGCACACACACATACGTACATGGCCTATGTCACACATACAGGCAGGTATCAGACAACCAGCACACTGCAACATGCCCTGTCTCACACAGCAATGCTTGGCCACTTACCGGCCAACTCCAGATGGGTCTGCCTCCGAAGGATCTGGGCGTGGAGCGCTGGGTCTACGCGTTCCAGGACCCTCATCTGGATGTCACTCAGGCGTGCCCGGCCCCCCTCCGCGAGGCGCCGGGCCTTATTGAGGGTCCTGGACCTCAAGTCCTCCCAGCGCTTCTTGATGTGCTTGATGTCGCGGGTTGCCACCCCCTCCGCAACCACTACATCGTCCCAGATCCTCTCCCGTCCTTCCTTGTTGGCGCGTGGTCTTCCGAAGAGGGCATCATAATGCCCCAGGACATGCTCCACCAGGACACCAACTTCCTTCTCACTGAAGCTGGTGGCCCTCTGCCTCTCTGGCTGGGGGTCGCCACTGGTCTCAGATGGTGCTTGCCCCGACATGGCGACCCCCGAGGCAGGCGTGGGTGGGCAACTGGGTCCTGGGGCTGGGCTGTGGAGCGATGGTTTCCCAGTCGGGAGTCTACTGTTCCAGCAGGGGTGGACACAGCAACTGGACCCCTGCAGATGGCTGATGTGCAGGCACCAAATGGCAGGGCACGGTGGCAGCAGGCAGGCAGGCAGGCAGGCAGCAGCAGATGGCACGTGGGAGGCTGCTCGGGGCACTGGGGGGGCAGTGATTCGGCCTTCTGGGCAGGAGCGTGGTCTTCCGTGTGTATTCGCGTGGCCAGCTTGATACGGAGTGATTTGGCACGTGAAAAATTTGCACGTCAGCGTGTAATTCGAGGAAAGGCCCTTAGCGCGTAAGCGCGTCTGCACGCATACGCATTTTCATTGGACCAAAGGCCCTCAGCGCGTGAGCGCGTCTGTGACGTGACGTGCGGGTGTATCCCTCATTGCACGTGATGACAGAACACACGTGGATTTCAACCAATCGCGTGTGAGAGTTCACGGCACCCCGGAACACACGTACCCAGGCCAATTGCGTGTAGAATTACTCGCGCACCCCTGTAATACACGTACCCAGCCCAATCGCGTGTAGAATTTCTCGCGCACCCCTGTAATACACGTACCCAGCCCAATCGCGTGTAGAATTTCTCGCGCACCCCTGAAATACACGTACCCTGCTGAAATCGCGTGTGGAACTTCACGCGCACCCCTGAAATACACGCGCCCAGGCTATTCGCGTGTGGAACTTCACGCGCACCCCCAGAATACACATACCCAGCCCATTCGCGTGTAGATTTTCTCGCGCACCCCTGTAATACACGTACCCAGGCCAATCGCGTGTACGCTCGCTCCCCTCCAATCACACGCGATGACACCCGAATACGGGAAACACGTGCACGGCAAAAGACGTGCACAGGCGTCAACGAGTCCGCCCACACGGAGGCGTCCCGCGGACAGCATAAAAGTGCGCGCAAACAACAAACGCGTATATACAGCGACGATGAATGCCCCATTTGTTGCTGCACTGATCGTGGGACACCGCAGGAGGAGGAGAATAGCCAGGGCACGCATTTTTGCACCACGGACAAGCCTTTTTGGGATGCCTGACGACCAGGTCTACGGCAGGTATAGGTTTCCACCCCATATCATCCTAGACCTGTAAGGTGGGTTTTAGGCTCTAGGAGTGGAACCTGCCAGTGCTAAGCTCCAATTATATTGTTGTTGCAAGTTTAAGCAAGATCACAGGAGCGGTCTTGGGGTTTAGCCTAAGCCCCAGTTTGGTAAGTTAAAAGAGAAAGGTTTGTTGCTCCCGGCTATCTTGCTAATAGTTTATGAAATAAATTTTTTCAACACTTTGGTTGGTACGAAGTTAGTTCGTTTATTGTTCGGTGTTTTCCGGTGATTGTTTCTAAATACATGTGTTTATGAGAAACACTATTAAGAACTTTGTCAAGCAAGTTGAGGTCAGCCGACACGTGTTTCGACCTTACGGTCGTCCTCAAGGCTGAACAATATTCAATTAGTGATCAGATAGTGACATATTACAATTTTTCAGTCGTGGTGTTTTAGGTGATGTGCAAACATAGTGATAGGTAACAACATGACATCAAAACACATTGATGTGTCGATATATATACATTTTGAAAAGGGAAGAAAAACATTGGAAGAAAAGGAGAGAGGAAGAGACGAGAGAGGTAAGTAGCTGATTAGAATTGGGCTTGTGGTGAAATAGATTGAGGTAATTGCCTCTTACCCAGTTGCGGTTTGCTGTGTGCCCTCCGTGGGGTTCTGTATTATAAACTGTCCTTTACGGCAGTCCTGGCTCCTGTTGGGCCCTGAGAGAGAAGGAAATGCAAGGGGTTGAAGGGATAAGTGGGATCTTGAAAAGGGGAAGGATCCCCCCATGGTGCGTCACAGTTCCTATTCATTGATTTTAAGTTTAAGTTGGCTGTGATCATTGCGTCACTGTTCCTATTCGTTGATTTTAAGTTTAAGTTGGCTGTGATCATTGCACAGGAAACCGGTGGAACACATCAAGGGCTTTTCCAGAATAGCCCTTGTGTAGTTTCACCTGTTGTGCGCGTTGGCAGTATTAATAGTAGTAATATCTAATTGGATGGTCCTAGATGTACATCAGGGGCCCTTTGGACGAGTGCTCCTGTGTGTACCCAGCCATAGATAGATCGCAGTTATCTTTCTGTTGTTGAAAAGTGAGAAATAGGGAATATTTTTAAAAAACCTGCGCTAATGCTAAACATTGTCCTTGGGTGAGCAAGGATGCGTACTGTCCCCATGTTGGGAGGCTCACCTGTATGCTTTATCTGGCGTCCCCGGCGGTGCTCTGCTGCTTCCGCACACCGCACCGGGCGGCGCCATAAGAACTGTTTGTTGACTCACGTTGGTCTCCGGCCACGCATGCGCGAGGGGTAGTGTCTTGGCGCTGGTCCCGGCGCATGCGCGTGGTAGTGAGCGGAATGCGCATGCGCCGCGGATCAGCGAAAGACCTCGAGAGTGCTTATGAGTTGGAATAGGGGATCGGGGGTGGGTTGGTCCTAGCCAATGGCTATGTAGCAGAAGGGATCTGGGTGGAATGACTTGATTGATAGTGTATTGAAAGTCTCTGGGGGTCGAAAGGTGGAACCTGAGTGGGTAATACCTTGGAAAAGTGAATATCGATTATGCCCATTGGTGAAGTGCATAATTGTAAATAAGCGCGTATTGTGGCTTCAGTTGCTAGTTGCCCAATTATGGGGTCAATTTGGATTATGGTGTGTGGCATGGTCGCTTATTGGGCCGTGTTGTGCCCATGACTCCTGTGGGGGTTGGAGATTAAAAGTCAGAAGTCAGAAAGGATGTAGGAAAGGAGGAGCATAAAGTTTACAGGAAGACATTTAAATCATGGTCTTTGTTAAGGCCGTTTTTCACACATCTGAAATGACAAATTAAACGTGCTTCCTCTTGTCTCAGTTTTCGGATTCTGTCTCCTCCTCTTGGGCCCAGCCGGACCGTCTTTAGTCCGATGAACCTTATGTCACTTTTGTCTTCCATTTGGTGGTTCCTCTGCCAGTGGTTGGCCAATGGCAGTTTGGGGTCCTGTGAATATATGCTGTTCATATGTTCTCTAATCCTGAAGCGTGTCTCCCGGATGGTGCTGCCTATGTATATTTTGTTGCAAACACAGATAATTGCATATATTACAAATTTGCTTCTACAATTAATGTGTTCAGTGATGTTGAAGATTGGGCAGCCTGAGAATTTAGCACATTTAGTCTGTGTCACATACTTGCACATTGAGCATGTCCCGCATTTCGTGAAACCTATTGGTGTTGTTTTACTGAGCCAGTCCTGTGCCGTGATACGTTTGTCTACAAGAAAGGAGGGGCTCAGTAAGGTCCTTAGTGTTGGTGCTCTGCTGTATGACATGCTGGGAAATGTTTCTAATTGCGGCTTGATATGCTCGTCCATGAGGAGTAGTCCCCAGTGTTTCCTCAAAATTTTTTGTAGTGCATAACTGTCTTTGTTGTATCTTGTTACAAATCTGATTGTTGGTTTGTTATCGTGTCTTCTGGGTTTTGGCGAGAGCAGTGTTGATCTTTCTAGTAGACAGGCTTGTTTTCTTGCTTCTGCCAGGTTTGCATGGGAATAGCCCCGACTACCGAATCTTTCATCCAGCAGGTTGCATTCTTCTATGAATGATTCCTCTGTATTACAGTTCCTTCTTGCCCGAATGTATTCTCCTTTCGGAATATTGCGAATGACACTTTTTCTGTGGCAACTTTGTGCATGGAGGGTGGAATTTACTTCCGTTGGTTTGCGGTAAGTTCTGGTAATGATTTTATTCTCTTTGATTTCAATCTTGAGGTCCAGGAAGTCAATTTGAATATTGCTAATGTGGCTGGTTAATTCTATACCAAAGTCATTGGTATTGAGATAGCCCATATATTCATTTAGTTCTTCTTTAGTTCCCTTCCAAATTAAGATGATATCATCTATGAATCTGGCCCAATTGACAATTAGCCTGGTGAATTTGTCTTCTTTCATTGCATGTTTGAGTTCATAGGAGTGCATAAAGCAGTTGGCTAGTGCCGGAGCATAGCTGGCTCCCATTGCGATCCCTTTAGTCTGCTTAAAATATTCTCCATTGAATATGAATATATTGTTCTTGAGAGAGAAGTTCAGGAAGGCTTTAGTCATTTCAACCTGATCTAGGTGTGAAGCTGATTCATGTCTTAGTAGAAACCCCATGCTGGTTATGGCCAATTCGTGGTCAATCGATGTGTACAGGGCTTTAACATCAAGCGTAGCCATTAAGAAATGCGGTTCCCATTTGATTTTGGCAAGGATCTCTAAGGTGTGCATAGTGTCTCTCAGGTAGCTCGGTATTTTCATTACCAATGGCTGTATTACATTATTGATGTAGCGGGCTAGTGTTTCCGTAATTCCTCCTATGCCACTTAGGATTGGTCTGCCTTCTGGAATCGTGTTGAATGCTTTGTGGACCTTTGGCAGAAAATAGATGGTTGGCATAGTGGGGTGGTCTGTCCTAAGGTAGTTGTATTCCTCATCTGTTATCAGCCCCGTTTTTTTGTAGTTGGTTAATAGTTCCTGATGTTCTTTCAGAATCTTAGCCTGTGGGTTATTGTCCAATTTGACATAATTTCCGGGTGTTTCCAGGTGGTTGAGTGCCATTTTAATGTAATCTGATTTGTTCATTATTACTATGTTACCACCTTTGTCCGCCTCTTTGATTATGATATTGGTTTCTTTTCGTAGGTTTTTGAGTATGATCTGTTCTTCCTTGGTAAGGTTGCCCTTGGTCTCTGTTTCGTGAGTCCGTTGATCTTCTAATTTGTGTAGATCCGTGGTTACTGCTTGGTGAAAAGTGTCGATATAATTCTCTGCATAGAGTTGCGGCGTGAATCTAGATTTGGTTTTAAGTTCTGGAGTCTTCATTGCTATATTTTGGATGCCCAGTTCTTGTAAGCATTCTTGCTTGCTTTTGTCGTTTTCAGCCAATGTGCTGAGGAGATGAATGTCTTCAACATCCCCGATGGTCAGTGGGCTTGGTTTAGGTATTATTTCCGGTGGTTTGTATACCGATGTCTTGGTAGCAAAAAATTTTTTAAGTTTAAGGCGTCTTGTAAATTTAAATAGATCAATTTGTATGTCTACAAAATTGTTCCTGCTGGATGGTGAGAATGAAAGTCCTTTGTTGAGCACTTTCTTTTCAGGATTTGTGAATTCTCTGTTAGACAAGTTCATGATTAAATTTTGTTCTGTTTCTGCCCCATGGTTTTCTGTGCCTGGGATCTGGTCTGTCTTTGCTCTATTTCTTCTTCCAGCTGTCTTGCGTCTTCTGACTCTTCTTCCTCCTCTGCTTCTTCTTGTTGGGTTCCTGTATTTATCAACGGTTTTGCGAAGGATACCGTTTTTTTGTTGTTTATGGGTTGTGATTTCAGACGACTTGCTTTCTTGTGTAGTTTGATTTGATCTAAAAAACTTCGTTTTGTTGGTGGTACCTCTGTCGTTTTTCCACACAGATCTGGTGTTTCGTCTGATTCACTGTCTATTACGGAGCTAGCCCCTGAGCTGTTTGGGGTGCTTTCTCTGGATTTAGGCTGTTGTTGGTTCTGGTCGTATTTGGGTTGATAGGTGAAGACTCTGTGTGTTCCACCGGTTTCCTGTGCAATGATCACAGCCAACTTAAACTTAAAATCAACGAATAGGAACAGTGACGCAATGATCACAGCCAACTTAAACTTAAAATCAATGAATAGGAACTGTGACGCACCATGGGGGGATCCTTCCCCTTTTCAAGATCCCACTTATCCCTTCAACCCCTTGCATTTCCTTCTCTCTCAGGGCCCAACAGGAGCCAGGACTGCCGTAAAGGACAGTTTATAATACAGAACCCCACGGAGGGCACACAGCAAACCGCAACTGGGTAAGAGGCAATTACCTCAATCTATTTCACCACAAGCCCAATTCTAATCAGCTACTTACCTCTCTCGTCTCTTCCTCTCTCCTTTTCTTCCAATGTTTTTCTTCCCTTTTCAAAATGTATATATATCGACACATCAATGTGTTTTGATGTCATGTTGTTACCTATCACTATGTTTGCACATCACCTAAAACACCACGACTGAAAAATTGTAATATGTCACTATCTGATCACTAATTGAATATTGTTCAGCCTTGAGGACGACCGTAAGGTCGAAACACGTGTCGGCTGACCTCAACTTGCTTGACAAAGTTCTTAATAGTGTTTCTCATAAACACATGTATTTAGAAACAATCACCGGAAAACACCGAACAATAAACGAACTAACTTCGTACCAACCAAAGTGTTGAAAAAATTTATTTCATAAACTATTAGCAAGATAGCCGGGAGCAACAAACCTTTCTCTTTTAAATCATCCTAGACCTGGTCAGGGAGTGGGAAGATGACCTCACATCCCCCACCCTTTGCTCCCAAGCATTGAGCCCCTTGGAGAAGGTGCTCAATGTCTTGCATTTTTTGGCCACTGGGTCGTTTCAGCGGACCACTGCCATAGTGGGGGGGGTCTCACAGGCCACGCAGTCACGCTGCCTACACCAGGTACTGGCAATCATGACAGCGCACCCCTCAGTCCGCAGGCACATATACATTCCCAGAACACCCGCAGAAAGGCAGGCCGTTGTCCTGGATTTTTACAGGGTGGCACACTTCCCCAAAGTGCTCGGTGCCATAGATTGCACCCATGTGGCCCTACGTCCACCTAGGGCCACTGAGCACATCTACCGAAACCGCAAGCACTGGCATTCCATCAATGTACAGGTGGTATGCGATGCAAAGGGAATCATCACCTCTGTCTATGCAAACTACCCTGGCTCCACCCATGACAGTTTCATATACAGAATGTCCGCCCTGAGCCGGGCCCTGGAAGTTGGGCAGCATGGCGACACATGGCTCTTAGGTGAGTACAAATGCCCTTGCACATGCATGCAAGTCACACACAGACAAATATCCAAACCCTAATAATCTCAATTATTATCACCTCCCCAGGGGACAGTGCCTACCCTCTGAGCAAACACATGATGACGCCAATCCGGAACCCCACCACACCACCCCAGGTAAGATACAACACTGCCCATATTGCAACCAGGGGCATAGTGGAGCGCACATTCGGAGTGCTCAAGTCACGTTTCCGCTCCCTTGACCGCTCTGGTGGGCAACTACTCTATGCACCACCAGTAGTGTGCAGGATCATTGTGGCAGCATGTGTCCTGCACAATGTTGCAACACGGCAGGGCGTCCCGGTGGACATGGTGGTGCCCCCACATCCCCAACCACAGGCACAGGCGCTGCTCATGGGAGGGGACAGGGCACGTGGCGAGGAAGCCCGAACCCAGCTTGTGGCCACATTTTTCACCTAAACTCCCACCCCTGCGGAGTGCACACAGGCCTGGCACATACCAGGTGACAATCGATGATGACAAAGTGACAGTCAACTGTCACAACCCTACCACCCTGAGATAGTTGCCATGGAAGTGCCACATCGTCTGCATCCCTAGCTACTTAAACACAAGCTATCCTGTGCAACCAAAATGCACACATATGACATGTGAGATGACATGGGCCATACACAAGTATTCCAAGGCGCAATGAGGCAGGGGGGGGGGAACAAGGGAACACAGAGAACGGTACTACTAGGCCAGGTGTCATTGAGATTGTGCAAGTGCAGGGGTAGGGGGAAGGGAAAAGTGCAAGGGGAAGGGTGGGGGGGAGTCCAGTACATGGGAAGTAGGCCAAAAAAATAATACATAGGTCGCCTGGTGGCAACTGCAAAGGTAAGTGCAGACAAGTGCTGGGAAGGGAAGGCTGTAGGGATGGAGAGACAGTACTGCAGTGCAGGGGTTGCCAGGGTGGCAGTGCAAGTGGACAGTGGCTGGGCCAGGGACCGAGGTTGGTGAGAGTGTCCCAGTAGCAGCTCCTGTGCAGTTCGAGTGAAGAATTCTGCAAGGGAGAGGCAGAGAGTAAGCAGAAGCAAAGAGGAAGGTCTTGAGGTGCTTCCAGAACTGGAGATGGTTCCCCTCAAGTTCAAGTCAGGCAGGAAGTCTGTTCCAGGGGGAGGGCCCTGCTGCGGAGAGAAACCTACCCCCAGCTAGTTGCTCTGAGAAGCGGATGACCTGGACATGCAAGGTGTGCATCACACACACCTGCAAAACAGGCCATGGCCATCACTGTCATGTCAGTCAAACCCTCCCAAACATCAACATGACATGGCAAGCAATACCCATACACCGACGCAGTAACGATAAGGTACACATTGCCATGTCCTAAATGTACAGTGGCATCGGACAATGATGCCTGACCCGGAATCAGATGAAATGACAGACCAACAAAATGTCCCACCCAAAATAAGTTGTTTCCAAATGCATTGCAACAGTCGTAGACGTAACATCACAATGAATGCCTGTCTATATGCACATTATGCATTGCAAAATCAACACTGCAGCTCATGTGTGCAGTGTCCCACTCCTGCATCACACTGCTCAGCGCACAGCACAGTGAACAGCCATTGCGTGTGATGCACACCCTGAGCATCACATCTAAGTGACAGACTACATCAAACATCAAATTAGGCATGTACTGGAACCATAATCGGTCACAGAACATGTGCTGCCGGGACACAGTGGGCACCAGAAGGCAAACAGTGTACACGTGGATATGCAAGGGTGGGAGTACATGGAGTGCATCCGAGTGCAAGTGTGTGGTTCTGCAGGGACATACACTCCACATATGCATGTGCACTCAAGTGACCATCAGTGTTCCCTACACATCACATGTGAACATCCACCATGTGTACACCCCAGCATGTCAAACCACAACTATCCCCTCGCACCTGAAAGGAAAACAAAACACATGAACAGGCATTGATCAGCAGAACACAACATGTACATAGGACAACAACATTACAATGTCAGAGTTCCCATCACACTGCAGGGCAATGCAACTATCAACAACAACCCCCCCCTCCCGCGCAAATGACCATGGCCCACTGAACAACTGCACCTGGGTCATGGAGCCTCCAACCCTCATTTCCACCCGGCCACAGGATCACCTTTACCCTTCGTGTCCATCTCCCACCTTGTGTGTAAAAAGATGCCTGAACCCTCAGAATCCACAACCATTTCCAAAATCACAAAATCCAAGGCATGAAAACGAACCCAAACACCCTCCAGTAGATGACTTGACGAAGCAGTACCTCACAAACGCCAAGTACTACCACAATGATGCAACAACCAAGGTAGCACAGCAGAACAATGTCACGACAGGATGTGAGACATGTGTGGTACATGACATAGGATGATGCACCATGAATGGATGTGTACTGTTACAGGTCCCCTGTACAGGCGCGGGAGTCTCATGAAACAACCACCCACACCATGTCCCGGGTGCCTGCAAGGTCAAACTCACACAGGCCCCTGAGATCATGGTGGGGAATGAGGTTCAGGCATATGCAGTCGGGACAGGTGTAGACACACTGGATGACTGGAATGAGTGGCAGGTGAGGGGAGGAGGAATGACACATGAAACTAGGGAATGCACGAATATGTACAACCTGCATGAACACATACACAATCCAAAAAAACTTGGACATCATTGTCATGGCCTTCTGTAGTCCAGGCTCAGGAGTGGTACGAACTAACCACCCCCTCTAGGGTTTTAGCGCCTGCAAGTTCGGGGCTTACACAGGCATCCGCAACCCCAGTGGGGAAAGAGGGTCAGGGAACGTTGCTTGGATAGGCACGGGAAGCAGGAACACCGGGTAGAGGGCACAGGTTTCATAATTGCATAGGATCACGGGTGATTAGGGAAAAAAACATACCAAATCGGACCACACATACATCCATGCATCAGTACACTCCACAGCAAGCCTATGCAGGGCAGTTTGTAAGGAAAACAACAAGACACTTAGCTCTGGTTTTGAGTGCTGGCCTCCTGCCTGCACACTCTCAGGGCCGGTTACAGGAGCACTGCAATGCTGCAAAGAGAGACACAGTCAACAACCTGTATGTGCCAATTACACTAAAACACAACACAAAACATGCCCCATAGCAACAAACTACTCTACAAACAGACAATCAGTGCTCGATGCTTCGTAACCATATATAACATCACCCCTGTGACGGGTCATGCACAGTCAATGCAGTAAGTCAGGCGCTGGTGGGTGCGTGGCAAATGGAACACCAATGTGTCACAATTCACACAACATGCAATGTTCCCTGGGTAAGCAGACAGACCCATATGGCAAGCCATGACTACAGAGCAAGTTGCGTACCACCATGACCAAAACAAAGTTGGCAGTGCATTTATCATGAAGTACGTGGAATAGACATGCACTGCACCCAAGTATGTCCCTTGCTGTATGTCCCTGTGAGCTGCCCCTTTCCATGTCTCGGAAGGCTACATGGTTGATACAAGTGCCTCAATGAACCTTGTTGTACCGCAGGGTATGTGCCACTGCCCCTGCATGTGTCCCAGACAACCCTACTATCAACAGCCATCAGTCCACAAACACATCTGAGCTGCATTGTGTGCTTCAACACCAATATTCGTCTAAGCTCACCCTCAGTGCTGTGACTAAGCCCCCATGTGCAAGTCGCCTGGTGCAAGCTTTGCTGTGTCGTGGCCCCCCTGTGCTGCTCACCTTGCCAGGAGTTCCTTGGAACATGTCAGCAGTTCTAGGATGTGGGTCTGCAATCACTGTGGCTCTGCTCGTGCACACATGTGCATGTGGGCACCAAGAAACGGGTCAGGAATTCCGTCGTCCAATGGGCCATGTCTGCTGCCAAAGGTGCTCTGGTGCCTCATCCCCCTGCAGAAAGTGCATGAAACAAATGATTAATGCATCAAAGTGATCTGTGTGTGTCTCATCAGGCATCTCATTACTTGACCATGTCAGAGAGTCACATCACAAATCACACCATCAGCCCGTCTTTGACTTCCAAAGTGTGGAACACTATCTACAGCATGAATTGCAACAGGCACGTGTACAGGAAAGATATGAGACATAATACACAATGCATAGCAATCAATGTCCACATTAATCATGACACACCCCATCTAGCAAAAGCTGAACAGTGGACAATTACACCCAAATCATCCCCACTAGGGGTGTCAACACAAGTCACAAAGCACCAGACATGCCACAGATATGACAGTCCAAAGCCCTTGTGTAAAATTCTGTAACACCGAACCATCCTTGCGAGCCCATGGATAAGGGAGGCAGGAGTGGCATATGTGAGTCAAGGAACCCAAGCAGCAAACACATACACAAGACAACCATGAAGGGCCCAGCTGGAACAGACAGTGGATGCCTTCAAAAACCACAAGGCACCGCACTGTCACATGAAAGCACAATAGACTACAAATTTTAAACTAACTCAACTATTAACTAATTACACTGACTATGGAAAACCTACATTACCTATTTAAACTAACTATCAAACAGAAACTTAACTAACTAAACTAAAAGAAAAATCAAAAATGGCCACATACGACCCGGGGGGAGGGGAGGCACCCAGGAGGGGGGAGGTACAGGGTGCTGCTCAACATCCACATGCGATGATGCTGAGCCAAAAAAAAATACCTCCATGGGCTCAACGCCTGCACAGCACGACCTATGTGGGAGATAGTTGGTCGTCCGAGTCTGGCTCATCCTGGAAAGGAGGACGTGGCACAGTAGCCTGGCCACGCCTAGCCGCAGCTTGCCCCTCGTCGGCAGCAAGTCTGCCGGACAGGTGAGCCTGGTTCTGTGTGGCGATGTTACATAGGTCTGCATGCAGAACCTCACGTGATACACGTGCTTCCTCTTGCAAGGTAGCACGTGTAACACGGAGTTCCTCCTGCAAGGCCTGGCTGGACAACCGCTGCACCTCCCGGCAAGCCTGTAGCTCAGCCGAGATGGTGCGCTCAAGCTGTGCAAACCTCTCCTCTGCCTGCTGCCTCTGGGACATCATAAGGACACCCAGAGTGGATCTGAGGGAGGCATACTCCTCCCTCAGGGCATCCATGTGCGCCTCTGCGTGAGCAGCAATTGCTTGACGCAGAGACGACATTTCAGCCTGGCGTGCCCTGTCTGAGGCCGCCATGCCCAGCCTGAGCGAGCGGGCCGTGGACCGTGCCGCCTGCTGCTGGAGAAGCACCTGCCTAGCAGGGGGGAGCACAGATCGGGCCACACGCTCCATGCTGTCAGCGATGTTCTCCATTGCTGCCCCCTGCCGTTCGGAATTGGCAGTCATGTCTTGCTCCCACTCAGTATACAGCGGTTGCGCGCGGCGACCGCGTTGCCGGGCTTGACCTCTGCGGGACCCAAGGACCGGGGGTCCTCGCTTTGTTGGCACCGCCTGCGGCTGCACGACTACATGCCCCCGTCGATGTGATGTCCCAGGCACATCAGTGACTGGTGTGGAGGGTGACCCTGCGTCCCGATCCACCACGGGCGGAGGAACCAAGACTGTCTGATCCCTCAGTGCAGGTGTCGCAGACAGAGGAGTGTACACATCAGAATCACTCACCCCTGACACATGGACTTGATGCTCATCCAACTCAACATGGACGTCAGAGTCGTCATCAAGGCTGGACTCATAGGCAGCCAGAGACAGGATGGACTGCAGCACTTGGGGGTTTTCGTGGCCTACCACCCCACGACCCCCACTAGTGCCGGGTTGATGTGGTCTTACCAACCCTGTGTCTGGCATGAAAAATAGAGAGGAAAAGGTCACTACACATGTCAGAAGCACACAACACACACACACACACCGACAGCAAAGGCATCCGGCAGACATGTGACACACAACATATGACCTGGCATGCATGCTGGGTCTACTTTGATTAGCTACTGTGATCAGACCTGTTGAAAGGTGGCAGTTTGCATCGAAGTGGGTCTATGCAATGCTGAAAATGTGTACGCCACTCACTACCTACATGTACAAGCACTCCATGGTTTGTGCCAGGAAATGTGAAGGCAGTGCAATGTCAAATTCAGACATCACGTGCATTGTGTATTCAATGTGTACCATGTCTAGCAGCCAAGCACCCCTCCACCCCAGTACCAAAGCAGGGATGCCTAGCATGGTATCAAAAGGCTGCCCATACACCTGTGTATTGACAAGCAGTGTTGACTGGCATCAACAGCTTAATGTGATTCAAATTACAACACTGCAAATGATGCTGGGGCAGTGGGCAGGACACATGATGGAAGATCCGGAGGCCGGCCACGTGTGAAGAAGACACGACAAGAGTTGGACTGAGTCATTGGCCATTGAACAGGCTGAGGCCTGTGAGCCACACAGATTGTCAGAGCCTAAACATGTGTGCAACGCAGGACTGAGCCACAGTTGACATGGGGAGGCCGATAATATGGCAGGCAATGTATGTAACCAAGGACTCATATTACAGTGATCATCCAGTCAAGGTTACATAGGGGCATGCGTGCAATGCACATGGAGCATGAATGGGCACTCATGTCCCTGCGGGACATCTGACCCATGCACAGTACAAGTGGGATACCCTGCATCGAGTACTAAGGCTGTACCACACGGCATATGTCTGGCAGTTTCTGAGCTGCAAGTTAGCATCTACACAGGACACATGAACAAGAAACTACACATTGGCAAGAATGTAGCAGACCAGTGCAAAGGTGGAACTGGGGTGCAGAGTGGCGGAGGAGGGGCAAGGGAGCATGCCCACATGGAGTCCCGCATGCAGGCAGAGGAGACATGCATGACGGTAGCATTGCATTACTTACACATCAGAACCATGTACACGTCACATGTAGCAGCAATCATGCACAACACATCCCACAAGTGAAACACACACGTCCTCAACAACTACGCATCAACACTCACTGGACTGGGCATCAAAGTCCAGCATCTCTCCCACACCTTCGACCAATTCTGGTGGTATGAACTCCGCAACGAGAGCCTCATGCGGAGTGAGTTCTTCCTCCTCTGGTGCAGGCCCACCGCCAGTCACCAGAGTCAAGTTGTAATTTGAGGCACGCTTAGCCTTAGTGCTGCGCTTGATGTCATTCCAGCGCTTTTTGCACTCCTGCGCCGTGCGCACCTCATGGCCGAATGAACTGACATGTTCCGCAACATGCTTCCAGTGGGTGTCACGTTGGGCAGCCGTAGTCTGACTATTGGCACCCACTAGCATGTCACGGCTGTGTCCCCGCACATAGTCCACGAGGAAGTCCAGTTCCTGCTTACAGAAAGGCTTCTTCCTCGACGTGCAGGAGGTCGTGGCTGTGTGTGGGGTCCCAGCCTGTGCTGCAGGTGCAACCTTCCTCCTCTTGGACAGTGGCGCAGACCCTGGCTGGCTAATGCCGCCCTGACCAGTATGGCCAGTGGGTTTGGTGGATTGAGCCGAGGGAGTGGCAGGTGGAGGGATGACCAAAGGCCTGACTTGTGTCAGTGGCAGCTGGGTGCCCACTAATGGACCCTGCGCAGCAACATCAGCTGTGGCAGGGTCATTGACCGCAACGGTCCTGGTTGGCAGACTCACAACCGGGGTGCTGTTGGGTGCATCTGCCCCTGCACTTGCCAACACCCGGCTGTTCGGGGCAGCAGATGACATGACTGCCCCAGGGACACGTGTCTTGGTCTGAGCAGCCCGGCGTGCCCCTATGGTTTCCCCCCTGGCCTGTTGGAGATCTACCAAGGGCTCTTCAAGTGCCAACGCAGCCTGCGCTGGCAGACCCTGAGCCTGGGTGGCGGTGTCCACAGCTGCACCTGCAGCTATCGCTGCCCTTGGGCCCGTGGCAGTCGATGGAACGGACTGCCGGGTCATACGGGTGCCAGTGCCAGATGCAGGAGCTGCATCCCCCGGAACCACAGGGGGTGGTGGCATGGCTGCACCAACACATGGCACAACATTGTGCTCAAGTGGCGCACCCCTGCCTCTTCCCCCTCTGTGGCTGCCCTGGACACCCTGGAGTCCCCCTACTCCCTGGTCACCACAGCCACGTCCCCGACCACGCCCGCCACGAGGAGTACGCCCAGCTGAGGCGCCCCTCACCTTTGGTGGCCTCCCAACCATGGCACAGATGTAATAGTGCTGGCACAGATGGAGTGGTGCCAATGGGAGGTGTACAGCACAATTGACCTGGGCAATTGGGGTGAAGGGGGTGGGAAGCAAGATGTTAACAGCCCCCCTGCACCTGCAAGGCTGTATGTGACCCCGTTGATGTGGTGACGGGTCACGCAACGCTCAGGCACCCCAAAACTGCAGTAAAACCGTGCACGCAACCCTGCAGCCTACGTGCGTGGATTTAACCTCCCGCAGTACGCGGTGGCACCCAGTAACACGAATAACGCGTACGCGTGAGACACGCAGGCTACGATGACATCGAAAATGGGTGCAATACACAGGGGCACCCGCAGTGGGAAAAGGAGCGTTTGCGACTCACCGTCTGACTAGCGCGATGCAGAAAAACACGCGTAGCCAATACCCCCGCCAAAAGAAGAGATACGTCCTTGAGAGCTGTGAAGTAGATGGCGCGCGAAACAACTGGAAGCAGCAACACACGTCGGTCTCCACGGAAGGCACGTACAGCGAACTGCTGGGCCCGCTCACCTTTAACCCGTGCTGAGGGAAACGCACGCGCGCGTCACGTCACATGCGGACGTGCAGTTTTTCACGCGATTACGCGCATTACACGCGGACGTGCAGTTTTCCACACGCGATTAGCCTGGGTACGTGTGTTTCCGGGTGCGCGGGTAGTTCCACACGCGATTGGGCTGGGTACGTGTATTACAGGGGTGCGCGAGAAAATCTACATGCGAATGGGCTGGGTACGTGTATTCCGGGGGTGCGCAAGAAATTCTACACGCAATTGGGCTGGGTACGTGTATTACAGGGGTGCGCGAGTAATTCTACACGCGATTGGCCTGGGTACGTGTGTTCCGGGGTGCCGTGAACTCTCACACGCGATTGGTTGAAATCCACGTGTGTTCTGTCATCACGTGCAATGAGGGATACACCCGCACGTCACGTCACAGACGCGCTCACGCGCTGAGGGCCTTTGGTCCAATGAAAATGCTTATGCGTGCAGACGCGCTTACGCGCTAAGGGCCTTTCCTCGAATTACACGCTGACGTGCAGATTTTTCACGTGCCAAATCACTCCGTATCAAGCTGGCCACGCGAATACACACGGAAGACCACGCTCCTGCCCAGAAGGCCGAATCACTGCCCCCCCAGTGCCCCGAGCAGCCTCCCACGTGCCATCTGCTGCTGCCTGCCTGCCTGCCTGCCTGCTGCCACCGTGCCCTGCCATTTGGTGCCTGCACATCAGCCATCTGCAGGGGTCCAGTTGCTGTGTCCACCCCTGCTGGAACAGTAGACTCCCGACCGGGATACCATCGCTCCACAGCCCAGCCCCAGGACCCAGTTGCCCACCCACGCCTGCCTCGGGGGTCGCCATGTCGGGGCAAGCACCATCTGAGACCAGTGGCGACCCCCAGCCAGAGAGGCAGAGGGCCACCAGCTTCAGTGAGAAGGAAGTTGGTGTCCTGGTGGAGCATGTCCTGGGGCATTATGATGCCCTCTTCGGAAGGCACGCGCCAACAAGGAAGGACGGGAGAGGATCTGGGACGATGTAGTGGTTGCCATCAACGCGGAGGGGGTGGCAACCCGCGACATCAAGCACATCAAGAAGCGCTGGGAGGACTTGAGGTCCAGGACCCTCAATAAGGCCCGGCGCCTCGCGGAGGGGGGCAGGGCACGCCTGAGTGACATCCAGATGAGGGTCCTGGAACGCGTAGACCCAGCGCTCCACGCCCAGATCCTTCGGAGGCAGACCCATCTGGAGTTGGCCGGTAAGTGGCCAAGCATTGCTGTGTGAGACAGGGCATGTTGCAGTGTGCTGGTTGTCTGATACCTGCCTGTATGTGTGACATAGGCCATGTACGTATGTGTGTGTGCAGGGACATCATGGTCAGGCATGTGAGTACAGTGATGTGTTCTATTGCAACATGGGGGGCTCTGTGCGGAATGGACACATGGAAGCATGGCAGTCTTTGTTCCTGGACATGGGTGGGGGTGAGGGATGGGTGCTGGTCCCATGTACACGTATGGTGTCCATGTGTGTGTGTCTGACCTGCGTGTCTGTGACTTGTCACCGCCATGGATGCATGACACATGTCTGTGACAATGTTCAGATTCACTGATGCAGCCTAGTCATCCTTGTATCCACTGCGTCTGTGGTGCACGAGGCCAGACGAATGGAACTACGGTGAGGTGTGTGCATGTGATGGAAAGACCCATGATGCATGTGAGTTTGAAACCAACATTGTATGAATCATGAGTCCCTTGGTCATGTATGCCAATGTCCATGGCCTGCCCCATGCCTGTTACTGTATGTGTTTTGCCTGCACTGACCCATGTGTTGTGGAGGGACATGATGGGAGTGATGTATGACAGTGCCACTCATCTGCTGTTGCTTCCTGTCTAGGGGACCATTGTACAGTACCCTGATGCTTGTGTTCTATGTCTCCCTCTACACAGTGGCAAGTGAAGAAGAGGGCGGAGAAGGCGCTGTGGAGCAGAGCGGCGGGGATGCCGCCACGGCTGCAGCGGAAGGGGTGGGTGAGCCCCCACAGGGGCTTGCACCGGCGGAAGACGGCGTGGAGACATCCAGGTTGGTGGTTTCCACAGAGGGGGAGGAGGCCGCTACTGAGCCACACATGGGGCCTGGTGGGGGCATCCCCGCTGGTGCAAGTGGTGCAGTCCAGGGGCAGGAGGCAGCACAGGTCGCCGTGGAGGTGCCTGTGCATGTCACTGTCCCTGACACTGTGACTGCACCACCATGCACCAGCAGGGATGCCCCATCCCAGGCCCGTCCGCAGGTAGGGGAGATGTCCATGTCATCTGACACTCCTCTACCTGCGGACGAGGGGACCCCTGGCCGTGTGGAGAGGGTCCTGATTGGTGTCGCGTTGCGCACGGCTGGCATTCGTGATGAGGTGCATGCTTCCCGGGAGGAGCATGCACATCATCACGAAGAGCACCGTGCGTACGTGAACCATTTGGGAGCCGCCATGGTCGGGGGTTTCCTACCTGTGTGTGGCCTTCTGGCGACCCTCTCCTCCTCTGTGGGGGCTATGCGCCAGTCGTGCTCCATGCCGTCTTCCGGCCCAGATGCCACCAGGGCCCCCTGTGGACCTGCCCCGACCAACGCAGCCAGCTCGGTGGGGACCCCATCCCTGCCACAGTCGGGAGTCGAAGGTCCAGCAGGGGTGGACACACCAGCAACTGTCCCCCTGCAGATGGAGGATGTGCCGGCATCATCTGGCAGGGCACGTGCACGACGGCATCGGTGGATTCCATCAGCCTGGATGCCGTCGTGCTGGCAGAGGCAGTGGCGTCGGAGGCAGCAG
The DNA here is from genome assembly GCF_040938575.1 of Ambystoma mexicanum. Classification (NCBI taxonomy): domain Eukaryota; kingdom Metazoa; phylum Chordata; class Amphibia; order Caudata; family Ambystomatidae; genus Ambystoma; species Ambystoma mexicanum. The sequence goes on from NC_090921.1 coordinate 1,504,182,040, forward strand.
CAGGCTCGACGTGGGAGGCATCATGGCTCGGGGCCATCAAGATCAGAGGGGCAGGCATCGGCCGGAGGGCAGGTGAACCCTGGGATGGCAGTGTCTTCCGTGTGGGAGCTGTTGGTCCAGCGGATAGGTGCGGAGCGGCAGCGGGCGGAAGAGGAGCGGCTCACCATGGTCAGGGCGGAGTTCTCCATGCGTCGGGCGTTGAGGCGGGCTGAGTGCCTCGAGGAAGCTCGCAGGGAGTTTGAGGTGGACACGGGGTTGTCCCTGCGAGACCTCGGGGCCAGGACAGAGTCCCGCCTCCGGGACATCGACATGGAGTTCGATGATGCCCTGGCCGGCAACATCACAGAGTGAGCCGCAGGACTTGCCCGCTGCCATTGTATATAGTTCTTTAGTTAGTTAGTGTTAGGTTTCCTTTATTTTTTAAGTTTTTTTTGGACCGCTCGGACAATGGCCACTTTTCTGTATATATTTTTTTCATTAGTTAGTAGTAGTAGGTTTTATTTATGGTGTTGGGCTCATGGACCCTGGGATCTTCTTGTACATAGTTTGATGTTTGGAAAACATTTGTTGGATTTATATTTCCGTTCACCATGAGGCAATGGTTTTTCCTTATTTTTTCCCCCCATTATTTTGCTTTGGACTACATTAGTTTTTGGATTCCTTTGTTTTTTGATTTTTTCTATTAGTTCTCGGACATGGACCATTAGTTTTGTCATCCCCATTGTTGTGTGTTTTTTTTCTTTACTTCATTTTCATCTTTAATACATATATTTATTACTTACATTTGTGGTATTTTCTCATTGGTTTCATGCATGTCATGATATGGGTTTTGACATTCACTTGCACCCATTGTGTATGTGTGTGTGACGGACATGTGTTCATTTACATACTTGCCATTGGGGTTGTATCATGTAATTGCATCTACTATGTGGGTGGATGCAATCCTTGGCTGGGTGTTTGTGCTGGGTATGCTGCCCATTACTGCCATGATTGCGTTTCGTCAGGACCTGGGGGCAGGGGGACATGAGTGGGGGCCTGCTGGGGGGTGGGGGTGCAAGGGGACATGGTTGGGGGCCTGCTGGGGGGTGGGGGTGCAGGGGGACATGAGTGGGGGCCTGCTGGGGGGTGGGGGTGCAGGGGGACATGAGTGGGGGCCTGCTGGGGGGTGGGGGTGCAAGGGGACATGAGTGGGGGCCTGCTGGGGGGTGGGGGTGCAGGGGGACATGAGTGGGGGCCTGCTGGGGGGTGGGGGTGCAAGGGGACATGAGTGGGGGCCTGCTGGGGGGTGGGGGTGCAGGGGGACATGAGTGGGACATGGTTGGGGGCCTGCTGGCAGGTGCCCCACAGTGCTGGGGGGTGGGGGTGCAAGGGGACATGAGTGGGGGCCTGCTGGGGGGTGGGGGTGCAGGGGGACATGAGTGGGACATGGTTGGGGGCCTGCTGGCAGGTGCCCCACAGTGCTGGGGGGTGGGGGTGCAAGGGGACATGAGTGGGGGCCTGCTGGGGGGTGGGGGTGCAAGGGGATATGGTTGGGGGCCTGCTGGCAGGTGCCCCACAGTGCTGGGGGGTGGGGGTGCAAGGGGACATGAGTGGGGGCCTGCTGGGGGGTGGGGGTGCAGGGGGACATGAGTGGGGGCCTGCTGGGGGGTGGGGGTGCAAGGGGACATGAGTGGGGGCCTGCTGGGGGGTGGGGGTGCAGGGGGACATGAGTGGGGGCCTGCTGGGGGGTGGGGGTGCAGGGGGACATGAGTGGGGGCCTGCTGGCAGGTGCCCCACAGTGCTGGGGGGTGGGGGTGCAGGGGGACATGAGTGGGACATGGTTGGGGGCCTGCTGGCAGGTGCCCCACAGTGCTGGGGGGTGGGGGTGCAAGGGGACATGAGTGGGGGCCTGCTGGGGGGTGGGGGTGCAGGGGGACATGAGTGGGACATGGTTGGGGGCCTGCTGGCAGGTGCCCCACAGTGCTGGGGGGTGGGGGTGCAAGGGGACATGAGTGGGGGCCTGCTGGGGGGTGGGGGTGCAGGGGGACATGAGTGGGACATGGTTGGGGGCCTGCTGGCAGGTGCCCCACAGTGCTGGGGGGTGGGGGTGCAAGGGGACATGAGTGGGGGCCTGCTGGGGGGTGGGGGTGCAGGGGGACATGAGTGGGGGCCTGCTGGGGGGTGGGGGTGCAGGGGGACATGAGTGGGGGCCTGCTGGCAGGTGCCCCACAGTGCTGGGGGGTGGGGGTGCAGGGGGACATGAGTGGGACATGGTTGGGGGCCTGCTGGCAGGTGCCCCACAGTGCTGGGGGGTGGGGGTGCAGGGGGACATGAGTGGGGGCCTGCTGGGGGGTGGGGGTGCAAGGGGACATGAGTGGGGGCCTGCTGGGGGGTGGGGGTGCAGGGGGACATGAGTGGGACATGGTTGGGGGCCTGCTGGCAGGTGCCCCACAGTGCTGGGGGGTGGGGGTGCAAGGGGACATGAGTGGGGGCCTGCTGGGGGGTGGGGGTGCAGGGGGACATGAGTGGGGGCCTGCTGGGGGGTGGCGGTGCAAGGGGACATGAGTGGGGGCCTGCTGGGGGGTGGGGGTGCAGGGGGACATGAGTGGGGGCCTGCTGGGGGGTGGGGGTGCAGGGGGACATGAGTGGGGGCCTGCTGGCAGGTGCCCCACAGTGCTGGGGGGTGGGGGTGCAGGGGGACATGAGTGGGACATGGTTGGGGGCCTGCTGGCAGGTGCCCCACAGTGCTGGGGGGTGGGGGTGCAAGGGGACATGAGTGGGGGCCTGCTGGGGGGTGGGGGTGCAGGGGACATGAGTGGGACATGGTTGGGGGCCTGCTGGCAGGTGCCCCACAGTGCTGGGGGGTGGGGGTGCAAGGGGACATGAGTGGGGGCCTGCTGGGGGGTGGGGGTGCAGGGGGACATGAGTGGGGGCCTGCTGGGGGGTGGGGGTGCAGGGGGACATGAGTGGGGGCCTGCTGGCAGGTGCCCCACAGTGCTGGGGGGTGGGGGTGCAGGGGGACATGAGTGGGACATGGTTGGGGGCCTGCTGGCAGGTGCCCCACAGTGCTGGTGGGTGGGGGTGCAAGGGGACATGGTTGGGGGCCTGCTGGGGGGTGGGGGTGCAGGGGGATATGGTTGGGGGCCTGCTGGCAGGTGCCCCAAGTGCTGGGGGGTGGGGGTGCAGGGGGACATGAGTGGGACATGGTTGGGGGCCTGCTGGCAGGTGCCCCACAGTGCTGGGGGGTGGGGGTGCAGGGGGACATGGTTGGGGGCCTGCTGGGGGGTGGGGGTGCAGGGGGATATGGTTGGGGGCCTGCTGGCAGTTGCCCCAAGTGCTGGGGGGTGGGGGTGCAGGGGGACATGAGTGGGACATGGTTGGGGGCCTGCTGGCAGGTGCCCCACAGTGCTGGGGGGTGGGGGTGCAGGGGGACATGAGTGGGACATGGTTGGGGGCCTGCTGGCAGGTGCCCCACAGTGCTGGGGGGTGGCGGTGCAGGGGGACATGTGGCTTGGCTGGGGGGCATGCCCATGGTGGATGGGCTGCCTGCGGGACATGACCAGGGGTGCAGGCTAGTCCCCTGTGGTGTGGGCTGCCTGCAGAGGTCGTGGAGGGGGTAGAGGGGAGACCTGGGAGGACCCACACTGGCAATTCACCTCTTCAACTTCCCGCACACCCACGTAATACACTGCCCCACTCGCACAGGCCCAATCGCGTGTAGGATTTCTCGCGCACCCCTGTAATACACGTACCCAGGCCAATCGCGTGTAGCATTTCTCGCGCACCCCTGAAATCCACGTACCCAGCCCATTCGCGTGTAGATTTTCTCGCGCACCCCTGTAATACACGTACCCAGCCCAATCGCGTGTAGCATTCCTCGCGCACCCCTGAAATCCACGTACCCAGCCCAATCGCGTGTACATTTTCTCGCGCACCCCTGTAATAGACGTACCCAGGCCAATCGCGTGTAGCATTTCTCGCGCACCCCTGAAATCCACGTACCCAGACCAATCGCGTGTAGATTTTCTCGCGCACCCCTGTAATACACGTACCCAGGCCAATCGCGTGTAGAATTTCTCGCGCACCCCTGAAATCCACGTACCCCGCTCAATCGCGTATTTGACTTCCCGCGCGCCACTTTTTTGATGCGCTGGGACTCTACCGCCTGCCTTCGTGTGGCGGCCGTGTTTCAGCTTGTGCGTGTCTTTGCCTGTGCGTGGCTTTGCCCTATTCGATTCCATGAATACGTGTGGTTCGAGTGCGTGTGGGCGTTCCGTCTGCTTCCCTGCAGTACATCCCCAGTTACGCCCTTATTTTCCCGTGTTGTTCCCCATTCCGCGCGTTACGCCCCATGTCCCGCCCACTTTCTGGTGTGTGCGCTGAGGTTGTGCGCTTTCACTGTGCGCGTCGCGCACGCCTTTCGCGATGTTGCAGTGACTTGTGCGCCATGCATGGGTTTGGCGCACATCCCGCGGTGAACACGCGCAGGGACTTCCATGAATCGCATGCGTGCGCGTGCGCCTGTTTTTTTCCGCTTGCGCATGCTTGCGCGAAGATTTTCGGCACACGTTTGTTCCATGAATCGGCCCCTAATTGTTTACTACTGTCATTTTCAATGTGAAAAGCACAGCCATCAACATATACAGTTGGCAAATCCTTGCATGTTTTTTCATCAAAAGCTTTGTGTGGTGATTGCTCAAAATCCTGTAAACTAGATTCCACTTCTATTTCGTTTGATACCTGTTCAGCGGCACAGTCATGTAGATCTGCTAAACCTTTTTTTTGTTTTGCCCATATCTCACTTCTACAGGAAAACCCTGTAATGCCAGCGTCCATGAAGTGATTCTGGACTGTGCTAGATTACATGACCTAATTCTTTCACTCTCCAAAAACTGCAAAGGTTGATGATTTGTCTCAATAATCACCTTTTCTCCCTGAACAATGGGGCAGAAATGTTGTAGCGCCCACACAGTGGTCAATAGGGCCTTTTCACATTCATTGAATTTAATTTCAACTTGGGAAAAAGCCTTACTTGCATAGGCAATGGTTTTGTGATTCAAATCACATGATTCAAATCATGTTTTTGTGATAACACTGCTGACATACAATGTTCAGAGAAACCTATTTCTATAAAAAAAATCCCTATCCTTTATGGGGTATGCTAAACATGGTGCCTTCACAAGACATTCCTTTAATTTAGCCACTGCCTCAGACTGCTCTTTTTCCCCATTTCCAGGGTGTATTCAGCTTTAGCAGTTTAGTTAATGGTTGAGTAATTTCAGCATAATTTTCAATGAACTTCCTGTTATAACCTGTCATTCCTAATAAACTTTTTACCTCTTTCACATTTTTAGGGTCTCTTAGTTTTTGTATGGCCTCTATTTTCTTCTTTTGTGGGTTTGGTCCATGTTCAGTCAATTCATGGTCTAGAAAATTCACTTTTTTCTTGCACCATTGTGCTTTTTGTAAAGATACTTTGGCGCCTGCTTTCTGCAATTGGCCAAGAACATGTCTTTTTTCATCAAAATGGCTGTTCAAGCTTTCATTTTTTATCAGGACATCATCCACATAAACTATGGTTCCTCTTTCCTCTGCATCAGGCATAGCTTTTCTCAAAAATATGACAAATTCACTCCCACTATTGACATACCCGAATGGAGTTCTAACCCATGCGTATTGAGTCTTATCAAATGAAAATGAAAATAAATTCTGTATCTCCTCTGCCAATGGCACGCACCAATATCCAGAGGTGAGATCTAACGTGGTAAACACTTTTGAACCATGTACCTGAGCCAGGCCTTGATCAATGAATGGCAGTGGCCATCTGGATACTGGCACTCTTTTATTTAACTCCCTCAAATCTGCACATAGTCGCCATTGACCATTTAATACACCTTTGTACACTAATACACCTTTAATACACCTAAAATAGGTGTGTTGGATGTGCTATGAATAGGCCTGATGATTCCCGAGACTCCAAATGTTTAATAATCTCTGCCAATGGCTCTAAACATGCCAGTGGTAATCTATACTGGCGCACAAATACTGGGCTTCTGCTACACCCTTCCGGTAGCGTGGCCACATGTAAATCAGTTAGACCGCAATCATAAGCATCTTTTGCAAATACATCTTTAAACTCCATAAATATCTTCCTCAGTTCATTTCTATCCTCATCGCTGTCACATGCATCCACTGATAAAATCTGCTCCTCTACCATTTTGGAAAATTCTGGAAAATGTTCTGGGAGGGGAATCTCGGCACTTTCCTCTAACTGTGTGGCTATGTCTCTCTGTAAAGCTGCCACTTTTAAATGTTTTGGCATATCAGCTTCCACTTCAATGGGCAGATTTTCTATTTCATTTTCATTTAAGTTAAATGTTATGCAATCCTCTTGATGACAGCACACTGTCTCACTTGAATCATAAGGGTACACAGAATTAATTCTAAATATTCCTTTGGGCTGAGAGTCCAGGTATTCTGGCAACTCACCCTTGGCATCTACATACTTTTCAGGGATATTTCCAATCACCATGTTATTTAGATCTGCTGTGTAATATGATTTTTGTATGGCCATTCCTAATTGGGAGTTTTCCTCTAAATTAATATCTTGACAACCTTTATTATTCACCATCATTTTTACGGACCCTTCACCAATATCTACCAATGGAATGTATTCATAATCCAGGCCTTGCTGTTTTATGGATTCATTCAAGCACACAAATGCATCAGAATCTTTCATCTGCTGTCCATTTTTGCATTTTAGCGTTATTGCAAACTGCTTTGTGAATGCAGGGATAATAGTATCTTTCCTCAGCTGTAATTCAATTGCATATGGGACCAGCTGTGCACAATGATAAGCCGTTCTTTTGTCTTCAAATTCAGGTGCCGGCCCACCTAGGCGTGACCATATTTTTTGATTAAGCAAATCTAACACCATACACATTCTGTGCATGATATCATTGCCCATGTAAAATTCATTTTGTGTCCCACTCACTACCCAAACATTATGATTAATTGTCTTTTGTCCAATACTAATCTTCAGCATGCATCTGCCTGCAATTAGGTTTTCAAAGTCTGGACTGTCCAAACCAGAAACATACTGGTTTTTAATCCTAAATTTCGGGATCTCCTCCCTCTCCATTATTTTTTTCAACAATTTCTCATTAATGAAACTTCTTTCCTGTTCAAGCGCTAAAGTGGCTTTTATTGTTTTAGAATAGTCATTTATACCAATGTGAACCCATGGTTGCTCATCTTCCATGTGTATTTCAGCAAGAGTGGTAATGTGTTTTTCTGAATCTACTTTAGGAGCAGTATTCTGTTTGCATATCTTCTCTTTTAAATAAAAACGTAATGTGTGCTCATCTATGGCAGTTTGCCATTTTTTTCTTGGGTCCAAGTATAGTTGTACAGGTAGTTTTTCATTTTCACTCTGCATTTTGTCTTGACACAATAATATGACAGTGACGCTAGGGATGCAGCTATTCTGGAGATATACCTCCACTGCATCATTTGTTTTGGCAACGGTGTGACATTCATTTATGTTGCTGTTTTGGGATTTTAATTTCTTAGGTCTCAATGGTTTTTTGGTTAAGGACCACAGTACTCCATTCACCCCATCTATGAGAGGAGACAATCTTTTCAGGCAATCTGTTCCCATCAGAAATGGAATTTCACAAATGGATGTGACCAATACCTCCTGTTTCATTCTGTGTTTACCTATCTTTATGTCAACCTCGGTGACGCCTAGAATAGGCACCTCCTCCCCGTTAAAATTATGCACTGGACCTTGATTTTCCTTCACTGTTATCTGATTCTTTGGGGATCTCCCTTCATTGATACTCTTTACCAATTCTTTAGACATAATTGTGGCCTGTGCGCCAGTGTCAATCATTGCAAATGTATTGCATTTTTCCTCTACAGTGATGGGAGCATAATACCTGTCTTCAACTTCCTCTAACACACATAAGAAGTGTGAATTCTTACTGATTTCAGGGCTCACCTTTCTCAGGTCTTTTTCACTTTTGGCTAAGCACATTGGTAAATTGAATGATATTTTTTCCTCCTTTTTGCCCATTTCTACGTGGGAGACTTTATTCATTTCTCCATGTTCAGGGATTTTTTGGAGTGTGGTCACTGTTCGCCCATCCATCCAGGTATCATCAGAGGTCACCCTACAATCCTCCAATTGAACATGTGTAACAAAATCATTTGGCAACTTGTCATTGTCTAACCCTATGCATTTGTGATTATTCAGTATGGTATCAGCCTTTTTAACTTCTTCAAAAATATGTGGCTCAAAGAATTCTTCAGATGATTGACCTGTACCCTCCTTTTGAGTATTTCCTTTTTCTGCCTGTGTTTGGTTATTGTTCTGATTGCCCAGGGAAAAAGTTATAGCATACCCACTTACTCCCTGCTCACTGGTATTCCCCATGTATGAGTCATTTTTCTTAAATCTGTCTCTTTGTTCCTTTGGAATTTCAGGTGTTTCTTTTTCCTTTGTACAAATCTCCAATGTCTGATTTAGCTCTAGGCTAAACCGAACTTCTTTCATAAGGGTCTTTGCACTTTCTGTCACATGTTCATTTACCGGTATCTTTATTTTTGAATCTTTATACATCTCAGTCAATATGGAAAATCACATCAGAACAATCTGTTTTCTTGACACTGCAGGTATCATAAGTACTTAGTCACTTTTCAGAACCCCCCCGGTCATTGCTAGGGCCTTCTGCCCCCTCCTTGGATGACTGTTTTTGCGCTGTACAGAGCTTTCCTATTTGCTCAGCTAACATTTTCACTTGGGCCTCGAGACACTGGCATCTTTCCATCTCTCTAGAATCCTCTCTGTGTGGCCTAGATAGATATTGGTTGTTTTCCCCCTGATTGGATCTATTCTGGTACCTCTCAGGAGAATGATTTCTATTGGTATGGTTCCTGAACACTTGATTCATTTGTTGAAGGGAGCGGGGTGCACCCATCCTTTGGTTGTAGTCCCCTGGTGGGGAATCATTGTACTGATGTGGAGTGTAGTTCATGTTCTGCCTTATGTCCTGTCTCTCACGTTGTGGGTACTGGCCCCTATGTTGATTCCCATTATCAGCAAATCGATCCACATATCGGGGTCTTTCCTGATTACCATATATCATGGTATTGGGATCAAATCTGCTCTGTGTCCCCAATGTCTGGCAGGGACCATCATCTCTTTGATCTGGATTTTGATTGATTGATTGATTGATTGATTGATTTGTTTATTTATAGAGCACTTTATGCCAAGGCGCTGTACAATGGAACAACTCATACAGTGAACAACAATAAACAATAAACAAACAATGTGAGCAAAATTACATGATGAATCATTCGACAGTAAAACAGTGCAAAAAGCAGTTAACTGTGGAGAAGGGGAGTTAGAGAGGAAGTAGGATTGGCGAGGGGGAATAGAAAAGAAAAGAACAAGTGAGGAAAGGTGGGATAATGGAGGGAGAGGCGATTAAGGAGTCAGAAGAGGGAGAGGGGGGATGAAGAGAGAATGGGAAGATCTTGAAGGAGGAGAGTGGAGGAGAAGGGATTTAAGGGATGTGCGAAATGAGGGAAGGGTAGTGGAAGAGCGGATTGAGAGAAGGAGTGTGTTCCAGTGAAGAGGAGAAAGAAGTTGGAAGGAACGAAACCTGGAAGAAGCACAAGGGGAAGGAGGTACAGTAAGGAGGAAACGGTCAGCAGAACGAAGAGGGCGTGAGGGGGAGTAGAAGGTGAGAAGTGAGGAGAGATAAGGAGGAGTGAGACCATATAAGGATTTAAAAATATTAATTGTTATTGTTCATACCTGACATATCAGGCCGATAGCCTGCCCGGGGCCTATCTCCTAAGTACCTGGGGCTGATGTAGCTCTCCCTATTACTAAGATCATGTGATTGAAACATTGGTACAGGAAGTGATGATCTTTGTTGATTACCCCTTTGTTCAGGTGTCAAAATATTTTTACGTGGACTTTGAGCAGACTCAAGGGGCATTTTGGCTGCCCTGATTTCCATCACTGTTGCTGAGGGTTCTTTAGATTTTGGAGGGTCTGGGTTGGCTCTAGAATTGGAACCTGCCCGTGCTGAGCGCCACTTCTATTTGGTTTGGAAGAATGTTCTGGTGTCGCAAGATCACAGGAGTGGGTTGGGGTTTAGCCTGGACCCCAATTTGGTGCGTAGGAGAAGTGGGTTTGCTCCTGGTTATCTTGCTTCAAATTTCGGGGTAAATAATCCTTCTAACACGGTAGTTAGTGCGATACAGGTTCGCTTTTATTAATGGTATTTGGAGTGGTTCTGTCAAGTTGGGAAGCACGAGAGGGCTGCGTACCTGGTTTCTTGGTCTTTGATCTTGCCGGGGTCGCCAGTCTGTATCCAGTTGAAAGATGAGCTTGTGGCACGAGAGACCAGCCTCTCCACCACCCAAAAACTGATACTGGGTGGAGGATGGGCCGATTCCCAATGTCACGGAAGGCACTCTCCTGATTAACGTGACGAAGGGACTGTGCAAGCGCAGGCAGGAGAGGCAGCGGTCTTGTAACAGATTACGGGCCGGGATTGAGTCCGTAGGAATAAAGTCCAAAGTACGTGAACTGAAGCGTAGGTCTTAGATTCCGGTGAGACAGGTATCTTCTTGGTCCACAGGAATGGATGAAGAAGTAAGGCAGGACAGGAAAGGAAGGAACCAAGGCTGAGCAGGATATCAAACTGAAGGAGCCCGAAAGGTACTCTAGGGCAGCAAACACTGGGGACCTTGATTAGAGGATGCGGGCAGACCCAGAATGGTCCAGGTAAAAGTATGCCGGCAGAACCTGAGTATTCTGGTAAATACTGGCAGAGCCTGGGGTACCCAGATATGTAAAGCTGGCAAGCCCAGGGAGAGCCCAGGTAAGGTAGCTGGATGGCCCAGGAGAACCCAGGTAAGGTAGCTGGATGGCCCAGGGAGGAACACTGGAAAAGTATGCTGAAGGCCCAGGGAACGACTCAGGTAAGGAATCAGGCAGGCCCAGGAAGGGACTCAGGTAAGGTATCAATCAGGCCCAGAGAGGAACTCAGGTAAGGTATCAGGCAGGCCCAGGGTGGAACTCTGGTAAGGAATCAAACAGGCCCAGGGAGGAACTCAGGTAAGGTATCAGGCAGGCCTAGGGGCGAACTTCTGGAAAGGTAACAGGCAGCCCAGAGCGGGCTCAAGTGAGTACAGGCGGCCCAGGTAGGAAGCTCGCAGAACGAAGCAAACCGCGTTGAGACGCGGCTTGCCTCGAACTGCGACCTCCTTTTATGGGTTGCCGGCGCCCGTGAGGCTTGGAACGCAAGCCGCTTCACCTCCGGGCGCCGGCGTACCCAAAGCGAGTCCTGGAAGGCAAGCCCTTCCTAGGGCTCGAGCCCAGTCCACGGCGCATGCGCGGAGCTGATACAGAGGTCTTCCGCGCATGCGCCGTAACCCTCCGGCTCTGACACCCAGCGCTCTCCCCGTGGCGAGCCCCCAAGTGCGGAAGCGCGGGTAGACTCGCCAGGAGGTAAAGGGACGCGCGGGCGCGGCGGACCCCGGTCTCCAATGTGGCGTGACAGGTTCTTCTCAATACAATGGTGAGTGTCTAGAACACTGTTCTGGCATTTGTGCGCTAGCTCGGTCAAGCAACCCAGCACGAGATTTCACTCGTACACAGGGCCCAACAAGAGCCAAGACTGCCCTAAGGACAGCCACTACAAACACGACCAGGACCCCACTTGGGGCTCGCAGCATTGTTTACATGGCTGACCGAGCTAGCGCACAAATGCCAGAACAGTGTTCTAGACACTCACCATTGTATTGAGAAGAACCACTCCAAATACCATTAATAAAAGCGAACCTGTATCGCACTAACTACCGTGTTAGAAGGATTATTTACCCCGAAATTTGAAGCAAGATAACCAGGAGCAAACCCACTTCTTTAGATTTTGGTCTAGTGTCTTTCATTTTATCACTTTCTCTACCCTGTCAATAGAGTACTTCATATAGTTTTGTGCTTTGGTGCACAATCCACTCAAGGGACTTGTCACGATCAAATTCATGGACCAGTTGTGATATAATGTCTTTCTGTAACCCATAGAAGTATGCAGTTTTAAACTAATTAGAATTGGGGTCAAAAGATACATAAAAGCGAGAAAATGCTCTTTTTAAGTCTTGTAAAAACTGGCGAGGGGATGTATTAGGCCCAGCAGTGATTGTGTAAGCAACTTTCTTTGCCTCCTGCAATGACTGGAAAGGAGAAAAATGACGCCTAATCTCTTTTTCAAACTCTGCCCATGTCATATTCTGCTGCTCATTCAATCCTCTTATGATACTGCCCGTGGGAGCATCTAAAGTTAAATGAAAATACTGCCTGTATTGTTCCTTAGGTATCTGGGGGGCTTTAAAAATGTCATGACCCACTTCTAAGTGATCCTCTATGCAGCATTCCCCTCCCTTTTTAAATGGTTTGATCAGGGCTTTGATGGATTTCATTATCTTTATGGGGCTACTTGTTGCAATGCATGGAATTGCACTACTTGGTGACTCAACCCTGGTTCCAGGTGTATGGGATTGGTGGCGGCCCCCAATCGGAGTATCAAATCCCCCAAGGGCACTACAACCAAGTTCAGTCACCGGCCCAGTCACTGGGGCACTAGCTATTTGGGTAGAAATAGAATTCACCTCAACTCCATTGAATGTGGTGCCCTGCCGCCTCTCCTGGGACCTGGGAATGCACATTTGCAGTTCCAAGTCCTTACATTTTTAAGGAGCCTGTCCGCTTCGTTTTGCAAATAGTTATTTTCATCACTCATTTTATTAATTACCTCCTGCATGTTGCACATTTGCATTTGGCATTCATTAAATTCTTTATTTCTCTTGTCTCTTTCTTGAAGCATTTTAATCAGTTCCTGTTCTGCATTTTGAAGATCACTTTCCTTTTTATAATGTTCTTTTTGTAAAATCTGCATTTCTGACGCCCTCATCTTTATCTTGTCTAATGTGGTCCACCAATGCTTTTAAGTGTACCAATTCTTGTTCACTGTCCTCAAACTGTTTCTTGCTTTTGGACAATTGAATATCAAAATCTCTGCATTTTAACTGCATGTCTTTCTGACATCCTTCTAATTCTGCTCTTAACATTTCCTCCTTTTTACTTGCCCCATCTAGGTCAGCCTTTAACCTGTCAATCAGCTTGGTATTTTCTTGCATTCGCAGGTACCTATTCAAAATAAACCAGATCTTGGCGCATAGCCGTATCAAACAATCTTTCTCTGCATGTTTATCGGCTGCATTTAATAACCTTAGAAGGCAGACTTGAATTATGCTGCCTTCTGCAAAAATATTGTCGATTCTTTCTTTCTGCACCTCACCATGAATGCGGTCATGCCATTCTGAGGCACTGTTCGATGACCATGTCCCATGTGCATATAATTTTGCCTCTAAATATTGCACTAGCTCTGAGAATGTGGCTTCCATTTGAGACATTCTGAAATTCGTTTTTAGTGACACACTGCTATTATGAAATGGATTCCCTTTAATGTACAGATGGCAGTGTGAGACACACTTGTCACGCCCAATAGGTGCTCTATGATCACTGTTATGGTATAGTGGTGAGCATAGCTGCCTTCCAAGCAGTTGACCGGGGTTCGGTTCCCGGCCAACGCACCATAAATATGTAGGGTATTTTGTGTAGATTTGGGGCCTGGCGGTATTTTCTTACTGCCAAAAACAGAGGTAATTTAGCAATGACTACTCCTTGCTTTTAGATTGGGTTTGGCTTTATGGTGGTATAGTGACCATGCATTATTTCATTACACAGATACATTTTGTTGGTATGCATTTGGTTGTGGTATAGTGACGAGCATAGCTTTCTTTTTTTTAATTTGTGGCCCTAATATACAAAACCCCCTTCTTCTTGCTTGGTCTGTTTGTGTGATCACTAGAGAGGCCTCAGGCCTACATTTATGGATACCACAATTTTCACATATAGCATTCACAAACCCCTGTGGTATTATCACTAATTTATTTACATTAGTGAGATTATATTTCCAGAGGCCTTGCTCTCTCTGCTGATTCATGTACGCTCAGAAGACTATTGTATTATATTCCACTCAGAAGCCACACATACATACCCTGAGTGGAATCACGCACACAGCTATTTATAATTGCTAATGACATTACTTCATCTGCATAGGAAATTTGCCACGTATATTACCTAATAACCTCCCCTTTTTTTGTATGGCATAATTTAAATGCACCAAAGAAAAACAGAAGCAAAAACGCCCTTACACAGTCTGTGAGTTATAACAGTTTCATTTCAAAATAATACATTACCAGCTTTGCGAGGCAGTCCTTTCAGTTGGTGGTAGCTTTTCAGCACGCAAAATCTCCTGGCTTGTCGCCTCCGAGCAGTGACCCAGGGCTTTCTTTTTTCTTTAAAGCACACAGCGAGAACATGCAGTTCAATCTGCAATCTGCAGTTCTCAAGCCGGTGCCAAGTGACCAGGAACCCCCAGTCTTTGAAGGTCAGTATTCCAGCTCCTCACATCAGCAGAACGAAGGCGACCTCACTGCAACTCAGCAAAATGTCTTCTCCCCTTCATTCTCCCAGAGCTACCCCAAGAAACCTCTGTTACATCCCCCAGGCTGACGTGTCACCAATCAAATTCACAATATCATATCCTCCTTCCTCAACAATAGCTCACTTTTAAAGTAGGCAACTGTATCTAACTGATTTCCTGGTATGCGGAGTGATTTCCTGCAAAGGCAGTGAACAGAGCAAAGAAGAAAAAAATCAAAATGCACGTTTAAAAATTGAATCTCAGCCTGCCTCATTTTTGCACATGGAGAGCACATTATAATGTTATTTGGTTAGAATCGGTGTTTGTATTTATTACTTGAGTTAGTCAATCAGGTATCTAATGTGGTCTCCTGTAAGTGAGGCATTTCAAGTGAGAAAAAGAAATGGTGTGCTTTTAAAATCTGTAGCCTGTCTTCATTTACATGTCCATATTTTGGCAACACATGGCTTGCTGTACCACATTACAGCAATAATGTGATCCCATGCAGTGGTGCTGCACTCCAAAACACGCCAAATTATACTACACCATCAATCCACCCCATCATGTTCATGTGCGCAGCACTCACCCAGTCAACCCAAGACACATGCTCTCTTTTCTTAAATTCCTTGAACCTTTTAAGGTATTGGGTAGGTGTCTTGCCAAACTTGGCAATCAAAGCAGATTTCATACACTCATACTGACCCCTGTCTCCCACACTTAGCTTCAGAATACAGTCATACCCAGTCTGAGGCACTCTGCTTAACAAACACTTAGCCCAATCTCTTTTGTCAACATCATGAATTGAACAAGCCATTTCAAATGCTTCAATCCATTGGAGGATATCAGAACCCTCCACAAACACACCAACCAAATCTTTCATAAGCTTGGTGGCTGGGGACCTGCCACTCTCAACTGGTTTCGCTGAATCTCCACTCTAGCTTTCTCTAGCTGGATTCTCTGACATTCAGTGTCCTTGTCTTTGTGTTCAAGATCCCTATTCTTGAGTTCCACTTGTTGTGCCAGCTCCTCTTTCTTAAGCTCAGCTTCTATCTCCAACTTGCGGAATTCAAAGGCCAATTTCATCCTTAATAACTCATGTTCTATGGAACTGCTGGGGTTCGGAACAGAGGCAGTAGGAATGGTGGAATTCCCAGAAACAGATTCAGCAGAAACCCCAGGGGCAGAGTCCTCATTGGTTGCATTCCCCCCTCATCAAGAGTTTCACCATCAGTTTGGAAGTCCACCAGGGCAGCTATCATCTCAGCCCTAGACTTATCCACAAAGTCTAACTCCCTGGCTTCACAAGCACTCTGGAGAGCCTCTAAGCTCATCCTAGTCAATTTACCATTTGCAATAGACTCCAATGCAGTCTGTAATGCAGTTATTTTGTACACAACCAAACCTTAATTTAATAAAGTGCAGATATTTTGTAAGTGGCATGGTTATACACTGATTCTTAAACCATAAGCATCCCACCGCTGCCACCAGTGTAAAGGACCGGAGGGGGTGTCTGTACTTCTGCTCTCTATATGGTAGAGGAGAGGCACAGAGGACCCCAGCCAAGATTCTTTATTATTGGTACGTGGTCGAGCAATCAAGGCCTAGCTTCTCAGGAGGTGATGCAGGCTGGTTCTTAAATACAGTGTATTCCCCAAGCCCCCACAAAGGAATGTCCACACACTGTATTACTGAAAACACAGTCTTTATATAATTAATATTCAAAGGTATGTACACTATCACAATAACGCACTTTGTACTCAGAAATCCACAATGGTAAATATATATAATTCTAAAGTGGTACCACCAATATCATCAGATCTCATTAAAGTGCATCAACTATACCATTAGAATGTCACACAGATCAATAACAAGGAAACCAGCAATAGAGATAGGAAGGAAAGCAAGATGGTTGACACAATTGGTAGAATACTGGCCCCTACCACTAGACACAGTTCTGTGTGGAGATCCCCCCACCTGGGCAACCTGTAAAATAAAGATATATAGCACAAGCCCAGTCCATATATTGCTCAATAGTCTTGTTCTCTCCTATAATGTTTTTACCCCCCCAATGTACCTGGTGGAGTAGAGTTCTTCGAAGATGCGTCGACGGATCCTTCTTGAGTGACCCCCTTTCAAGCGGGAGTCACAGATTGTCGAGAGGCGTTGAAGAAGGTGAACTTGGCGTTGACGGCGTCAATGAGAAGTTTGAGGGTTCCGAGACCACGGCGTCGATCCAGGCGGTGCTCGTCGGCGACGTCCTGCGAGGATGAGGTGTGCGGGGCACCTCAGCGATTGATTGTTCAGGACCGCAAAGAGTTTCTGAAGAACTGTGGCCCAGCAAAGACGTTGAGTCGTCGAAGTCTTTAGGGTCTCTGGGTGGCGGGAAACCCAACGGCGGATTCTCTGCGGCGCGTCGGCAGCCTTGACTTTCTCCGGCGGGACAAAGCGGTCACCGTTGCGGACAAGGGAGTCCTTCGATTCAAATGTTCTTAGGCAAAGGAGCGGGCGGCTCCGGTCGTTGGCGGCACGCGTCAAGCAGTCCCATCTTCTGGGGCAACACGACTTTGATGGGCCTCCAGCAGTTACACAAACCTGCGAACCCTGGTCGATGGCAATGGACTTCGACAGCGACAAAGCCCTGGTGCTTCACTTCGTTCTCCTCAGCGGTCCAGTCTCGGGACGGCAGCCTTTCGGGGGTCTGACTTTCAGGGAGCTTCGGCGAAGGTCAGCGGTGCTCGATGGTCCCTCGGAGCACGGGAAGAGGGCGTCTTACCAGGTCCTCTCTCTGATCAGTCTTCGACGAATTCAGCAGCTTTCAGATCAGGTCAAAGCAAATGCAACAGCAAGTTTTCTTCTTCCAGCTGGGCGTCGAGGATCAGCAGTTCCAGTTACTCTTCAAGTGTAGACACAGCTTCTGAACAATTTCCAGTGGTGAGAGGTCCCCAGATTTACTATCCTGTCTCTCATCCACACTGCTGGGTCACTCTCAGCAGCCAATCATACAGAAGGGCATTCATGCAGTCAGCCAGCCAATCAGGCACACAGTGCATTCAGGCTATCCTCCTCCCTCTCAGACACTCACAACAAGGAATGTGGATTGGGACAAGTACCCAGCCATTCAACAATACACACTGAATTCAGGCCAGTTTCGGGCAGGGCTGTCTCAGTCTTTGGGCCTCATTCCGAGTCAGGCGTTAAGGGGTTAACGGCGCCGTAAACGGCGCCGACCCTTAACGCCTGATTACAAGGTCCCTTAGCGCCATGGTGATTTTAACGCCTGCTTTTTGCAGGCGTTAAAATCCATGGCGCTAAGGGACCATGGTGCTAATTACGCCACCGTAATTTACGGTGGCGTAATTAGCGCCGTCCCCACTGCCATTATGCCCTATGGGGCAAAAATGGGAATGGGGAAGGGTAAAATGGGAAATGGGGATTTACCGCCCCACTCACCTTGGAATGGGGCGGTAAATCCGCCATCCACCATTGTGGTAAGGATACGACCCAGGCGGTAACTTACCGCCTGGGTCGTAATGAGGCCCTTTGTCTCTCATACCAGAAACCAGACAGCCACAACAAGAAGTGCATATTGGTCACACACTCCATTCACCCAGATCCCACCCACAGGATGTACCCACAACATACAGTCACTAGGTAGGCTCCAGCCAGTCTGGACTGGACTTCACAACAACACCATATATGGAACATCCACCCAACAGCCATTCAGGGGGAAGGGACAGAGTCAGGGCTTCCCATGACTTTGGGAAAACAAGGTAACAGGCAATAGAAAGCAAGAGGCCACAGGGGCCATCTTGTTTTCCATCAGAAATCAACTGAATCCAATGGCAGGGCCTGAGTATCCCAAAAAGGAGGATACTCAGAGCACCTGTCAAATTCAGCATGGAACTGCCACCAGTCCATACCCTGCTCTGTGGGCCACCCACTGGTGCCCAAGAACATACACTAAGAGCACAGGGTTGTAACCCCACCCATGGGTGCCATAAGGGTATCCCATGGGTCTGTACACCAAACCAAAAACAGGAAGAGCGGCACTGCCAGGAGTCCCACATGGACTCCTGGGGAGAAAATAATACAGAATACAATGAAAAAGGACTACAGGACAAGGACAGGGAGGCCCTGTCCCTCCAATGCATTTCCAGCATCACAGTTGCCCCCCCCAGACAGAGGTTAAGGTGCCTAATCTCCCACGAGATAAACACCCTCATCCAGACGGTCAACATACCTTCTGGAAAGGCCATCTGCATTATTGTGAATCTTCCCTGGTCTGTGCTCTATGGTGAAGTCTAGCCCTTTCAGGCTAATGGACCACCTGAGCAGTTTCGGGTTCTCACCCTTCAGCTGCAGAAGCCACTTCAGGGGCTTGTGATCTGTTTGGACCTTGAAGGTAGACCCCGTAAGGTAGGGCCTAAAAGGCCTAAGGCTCCAAATTATACTGAAACATTCCTTTTCAACAGTAGCCCACCTAAATTCTCTACCCTTGAGTTGTCTACTGATGAAGATGATAGGATGTTCCCTCCCTTTGTCATCTAACTGGGACAAGACAGCTCCAATTTCCGTGTCGCAGGCATCCGTCTGGACGATAAAGGGTTGGCTGTAGTCAGGCGCACACAACACAGGTGCCCTACACAGAGTTTCTTTCAAGCCATCAAAGGCCCTCTGACAGTCTTCAGTCCAATTAACCTTCCTAGGTTGTTTGAGTGAAGTCAGAGCTGTCAAGGGTGCAGCTATGGTTCCATAGTCCGCCATGAAATTTTGATAATACCCAGTGAGGCCCAAAAAGGCTCTCACCTGGGTTTGAGTAGTGGGAGTCTCCCAGTCCTGACCATCCTGTACCTTAATGGGGAGAGGTTGGATTTGACTCCCTCCTACCTCATGACCAAGATATGTGACTTTCCCCTGAGCTATCTGGCACTTGGTGGCCTTGACAGTGAGGTTAGCCCTTTTCAAGGCCTGCAACACCTTATCAAGATGTGTCAAATGCTCTTCCCAGGTGGAATTGTAGACGGCAATGTCGTCTAAGTAAGCCACACAACAGGCTTCCAGCCCACTGAGCGCATGGTTGACCAATCTCTGGAAGGTGGCAGGTGCATTCTTCAACTCAAAAGGCATGACCCTAAACTGGTAGAGTCACTCTAGTGTTGAGAACGCCGTCTTTTCTTTGGCATGGTCCGTCAGAGCTATTTGGCAATAGCCTGAGGTGAGGTCAAAGGTGCTCACAAATTTGGCAGCACCTATGGTGTCCACGATCTCATCAGCCCTGGGCAATGGGTGCACGTCAGTCTTGGTGACGGCATTGACTCCTCTGTAGTCCACACAGAACCTCCAATCCTTGGTACCTGCCTGGGAACTTGCCTTGGGGACAAGGACCACGGACTGGACCAGGGACTGGTTGAGGGTTCAATAACACCCAGATCCAACATCTTGGCGACCTCAGCCTGGATGTGGTTCTTAACAGTATCTGACATACGGTAGCTCCTGCTTTTGACAAGCACACTGTCACCAGTGTCAATCTAGTGCTTACAGCACGGTGTAAGGCCTGGCGTCAGTGAAAACAGAGAGGCATACTGCTGGAGCAAAGTCCTGCAGGCCCTCTGCTGCTCTGTTGTCAAATCTGGAGAGAGATGCACTCCCTCCACTGAGCCATCCTGAGGGTTGCTATGCAGCAAATCAGGAAGGGGCTCACTCTCATCCTCTTCTTACTCGGAAGCTAGCAAGAGACATGAGACTTCTGCTCGCCTGTGGAAAGGCTTGAGCCTATTAACATGGAATACCTGAGGGGCCACCCCTGGGATTCCAGTGTCAACCAGATAATTGACCTCGCCCATCTTGGAGATTATCCTGAAGGGTCCAGTCCATTTATCTGCCAATGCCCGAGGCTTGGTAGGCTCCATCACGAGGACCTCCTGTCCCGGAGTCCAATCCACTTGCGATGCTTTAAGGT
Source organism: Ambystoma mexicanum (assembly GCF_040938575.1). Classification (NCBI taxonomy): domain Eukaryota; kingdom Metazoa; phylum Chordata; class Amphibia; order Caudata; family Ambystomatidae; genus Ambystoma; species Ambystoma mexicanum. The sequence continues at coordinate 1,504,202,545 of NC_090921.1, forward strand.
CATCCCAGTACTTGTTCAGTTCCTGGCTGGCCTTGAGATTCGCGGTTGCCTGACCCATCATCTGTGTCATCCTCCGTCTGAGGCCTAACACATAGTCTCCCACTTGCTTGGCGGGACCTGGAGAGGTGGCTTCCAAACCTTCTCTGATCAAGGCAAGGGGCCCGCTCACGGGATGTCCAAAGAGTAACTCAAAGGGGCTGAAACCAACACCCTTTCGAGGTACCTCTCTGTAAGCAAACAGCGGGCATGGTAGGAGGAGATCCCATCTCCTCCTTAGGGGCTCTTCCAAAGCACCTATCATGCCCTTGAGAGTTTTATTAAATCTTTCAACCAGACCATTGGTCTGGGGATGGTAAGAGGTGGAGAACTTGTAGGTTACTCCGCACTCTTTCCACATGGTCTTCATGTAACTAGACATGAAGTTGGATCCTCTGTCAGAGACAACCTCCTTAGGGAATCCAACATGGGTGAAAATGCCCAGGAGAGCCCTGCAACCACCTTGGCAGTTACAGTCCGATGGTGTATAGCCTCAGGGAATCTGGTGGCATGATCTACCAAAACCAGGATGAACCGATGTCCACCTGAAGTGGGAGGGTCCAGGGGACTGACAATGTTGATGCCCACCATCTCAAATGGTGTGCCAACCACTGGCAATGGCTGCAGTGGGGCAATGACACTGCCTCCAGTCTTGCCAGACAACTGACAAGTTGGGCAGGTCCTGCAGTGGGACTCCACTTCTACTCCCATCCGAGGCCAGTAGAAATGGGCAGAGAGCCTCTGCTTAGTCTTCTTGGTACCAAGATGACCAGCTAAGGGCACCTCATGCGCCAACTGCAGTAGGAAGGGCCTATAAACCTGGGGTACCACCAACCTCTTGAGGGCACCAGGTTCAGGCTTAGTGGGCTCACTAACAAGGAGCTCACCCTCCCAATATATCCGGAAGGTCCCAGACACTTCTCCTTGTGCCTGGGACAGGGCCTGTTTCCTCAGACCCCCGAGAGAGTGGCACTCTCTCTGTACCTTACAGAGGTCTGCCCGGGAGGGTCCCCCTTCAGCTAACAAGCATTGAAGATCGGGATGATCTTCCGGGTTGAGAACCTCTCCCACAGGAGAGTCTTCTGGCTCTTCTCTCAGAGGAGTTGAGACGGGGTTTACCACTGGATCCAGCCCGTCCGGAGAATGGATCCCAATGGGTGCTGTAGGAACAGCAGGAAGAGAAGGAGCCCCTGGCACAGAGGTTGCCTTCTTGGTCTTCCTTCGTCTTGCCTTAGGCCTCGCCTTTGGCTCGGGTACCTGACTCACAGCCAGACCCTGTGTCACCTGTGACCTAGTGACTGCAGCAGCAGTCATGGGAAGACCATCCGAGATCAACCCCAACTCTACTAGATCATTACCTAACAGAATGTTAGCAGGGACATTGTCCTGAACCAGGACAGGAAGCCTTTCTGTCTTGTCTCCAATTACGTGTGAGACTAAGGCTACAGGTGATAATTTGGGAGGCCCATCAGCTAACCTGGTGGTTCTCAGAGGAGCACCTACATAGTCCTCTGGCTTGAGCACTGTCCTGTCCACCACTGTCATGCTTGCCCCAGTGTCTCTCAAACCAGTAGAAGGCTGGCCATTCAAGAGGTCACTTCTCAAAAACCTACGGGTGTTCTGTGGGATAGTCGCCAGTACTTCCGCATATTGGTCCCAGGCCCCAAGGGACACTAAGGAAATCTCTACAGGAGCACCAAATGTGATCCCTGTAGAGGAGGGGAGGACAGTGGCCTCCACCTCAGACATGGGGTAAGGGTGGGTCAGGCTGACAGCCTGTACCCCAAGTGCCTTACCTTTACACTTGGAGTCACCCCTCTTGTGATCCAGAGCCCCACAATCCCAACAAGTGCTCGGAGTGCGGGGTACGGTACTGGAACCACTGGGAGCCTGCTTTGCAGCAGGTGGACCACTACTCTTATTCCCACCCACAGATGACTTATCCCCACTAGATTTTTGGGTTTTAGGAGAGGAGGGTTTAGGTTTACCCAACTGTGACTGCTTTTGGGACTCCTCAGCTTTCTGAGAGGCCCCCTTTTCCTTGTCCTTGTCCTTTCCACTGGAGGCCTTAGGGGACACCCGGTGGGAGACCCACTTGTCAGCCAACCTAGCCAGCTTAAAGGGATCCAAAATGTTCTGGTCAGCAACCTACTGACACAGCTCTGGTGAACAGGCTTCAGAAAAATGCTAAAAAAACAACAGGTGGGACAATTCAACAAAAGTTTTCACCTTGTAACCATCAATCCACCACATCATGTTCATGTGCGCAGCACTCACCCAGTCAACCCAAGACACATGCTCTCTTTTCTTAAATTCCCTGAACCTTTTAAGGTATTGGGTAGGTGTCTTGCCAAACTTGGCAATCAAAGCAGATTTCATACACTCATACTGATCCCTGTCTTCCACACTCAGCTTCATAATACAGTCATACCCAGTCAGAGGCACTCTGCTTAACAAACACTTAGCCCAATCTCTTTTGTCAACATCATGAATTGCACAAGCCATTTCAAATGCTTCAATCCATTGGAGGATATCAGAACCCTCCACAAACACACCAACCAAATCTTTCATAAACTTGGTGGCTGGGGGCCTGCCACTCTCAACTGATTTCGCTGAAGTCTCCACTCTAGCTTTCTTTAGCTGGATTCTCTGACATTCAGTGTCCTTGTCTTTGAGTTCAAGATCCCTATTCTTGAGTTCCACTTGTTTTGCCAGCTCCTCTTTCTTAAATTCAGCTTCTATCTCCAACTTGCGGTATTCAAAGGCCAATTTCATCCTTAATAACTCAAGTTCTATGGAATTGCTGGGGTTCGGAACAGAGGCAGCAGGAATGGTGGCATTCCCAGAAACAGATTCAGCAAAAACCCCAGGGGCAGAGTCCTCATTGGTTGCATTCCCCCCTCATCAAGAGTTTCACCATCAGTCTGGTAGTCCACCAGAGCAGCTATCAGCTCAGCCCTAGACTTATCCACAAAGTCTAACTCCCTGGCTTCACAAGCACTCTGGAGAGACTCTAAGCTCATCCTAGTCAATTTACCATTTGCAATAGACTCCATTGTTTGTAATGCAGTTATTTTGTACACAACCAAAACTTAATTTAATAAAGTGCGGATATTTTGTAAGTGGCACGGTTATACACTGATTCTTAAAACCATAAGCATCCCACCGCTGCCACCAGTGTAAAGGACCGGAGGGGGGTATCTGTACTTTTGCTTTCTATATGGTAGAGGAGAGGCACAGAGGACCCCAGCCAAGATTCTCTATTATTGGTACGTGGTCGAGAAATCAAGGCCTAGCTTCTCAGGAGGTGATGCAGGCTGGTTCTTAAGTACAGTGTATTCCCCAAGCCCCCACAAAGGAATGTCCACACACTGTATTACTGAAAACACAGTCTTTATATAATTAATATTCAAAGGTATGTACACTATCACAATAACACACTTTGTACTCAGAAATCCACAATGGTAAATATATACAATTCTAAAGTGGTACCACCAATATCATCAGATCTCGTTAAAGTGCATCAACTATACTGTTAGAATGTCACACAGATCAATAACAAGGAAACCAGCAATAGAGATAGGAAGGAAAGGAAGATGGTTTACACAATTGGCAGAATACTGTCCTCTACCACTAGACACAGTTCTGTGTGGAGATCCCCCCACTTGGGCAACCTATAAAATAAAGATATATAGCACAAGCCCAGTCCATATATTGCTCAATAGTCTTGTTCTCTCCTATAATGTTTTTAACACCCCCAATGTACCTGGTGGAGTAGAGTTCTTCGAAGAAGCATTGACGTATCCTTCTTGAGTGACCCCATTTCAAGCGAGAGTCACGGATTGTCGAGAGGTGTTGAAGAAGGTGAACTTGGCGTTGACGGCATCAATGAGAAGTTCGAGGGTTCTGAGACCACGGCGTCGATCCAGGTGGTGCTCGTCGGCGACGTCCTGCGAGGATGAGGTGTGTGGGGCACCTTGGCGATTGATTGTTCAGGACCCGCAAAGAGTTTCTGAAGAACTGTGGCCCAGCAAATGCGTCGAGTCGTCGAAGTCTTTAGGGTCTCTGGGTGGCGGGAAACACACCGGCGGATTCTCCTCGGTGCGTCGGCGGCCTTGACTTTCTCTGGCGGGACAAAGCGGTCGACGTTGCGGACAAGGGAGTCCTTCGATTCAAATGTTCTTAGGCAAAGGAGCGGGCGGCTCTGGTCGTCAGCGGCACGGCGTCAAGCGGTCCCCTATTCTGGGGCAACACGACTTTGATGGGCCTCCAGCGGTTACACAAACCTGCGAACCCTGGTCGATGGCAATGGACTTCGACAGCCGCAAAGCCCTGGTGCTTCACTTCGTTCTCCTCAGCGGTCTCATCTCGGGTCGTCAGCCTTTTGGGGGTCTGACTTCCAGGGAGCTTTGGCGAAGGTCAGCGGTGCTCGATGGTCCCTCGTAGCACGGGAAGAGGGCGCCTTACCAGGTCCTCTCTCTGATCAGTCTTCGACGAATTCGGTAACTTTCAGATCAGGTCGAAGCAAATGCAACAGCAAGTCTTCTTCTTCCAGCTGGGCGTCGAGGATCAGCAGTTCCAGTTACTCTTCAAGTGTAGACACAGCTTCTGAACAATTTCCAGTGGTGAGAGGTCCCCAGATATACTATCCTGTCTCTCATCCACACTGCTGGGTCACTCTCAGAAGCCAATCATACAGAAGGGCATTCATGCAGTCAGTCAGCCAATCAGGCACACAGTGCATTCAGGCCATCCTCCTCCCTCTCAGACACTCACAACAAGGAATGTGGATTGGGACAAGTACCCAGCCATTCAACACTACACACTGCATTCAGGCCAGTTTCGGGCAGGGCTGTCTCAGTGATTGTCTCTCATACCAGAAACCAGACAGCCACAACAAGAAGTGCATACTGGTCACACACTCCATTCTCCCAGGTCCCACCCACAGGGTGTACCCACAACATACAGTCACCGGGAAGGCTCCAGCCAGTCTGGACTGGACTTCACAACAACACCATATATGGAACTTCCACCCAACAGCCAGTCAGGGGGGAGGGACAGAGTCAGGGCTTTTCAGGACTTTGGGAAAACAAGGTAACAGGCAATAGAAAGCAAGAGGCCACAGGGGCCATCTTGTTTTCCATCAGGAATCAACTGATTCCAATGGCAGGGCCTGGGTATCCCAAAATGGAGTGTACTCAGAGCACCTGTCAAATTCAGCATGGAACTGCCACCAGCCCATATCCTGCCCTGTGGGCCACCCACAGGTGCCCAAAAACATACATTAGGGGCACAGGGTTGTACCCCCACCCATGGGTGCCATAAGGGTATCCCATGGGCCTGTCCACCAAACCAAAAACAGGAAGAGCGGCACTGCAAGGAGTCCCACATGGACTTCTGGGCAGAAAAAAATACAGAACACAATGAAAAAGGACTACAGGACACCCTCCAATGCATTTCCAGCATCACAGGTTCGGTGGGGTAGATTGAGAAGCGTAGAATTCAGACAGTTTTCTTAAGTGTCATAGTTGTTTTCCTGTAAAATGATATCAGCCCTTCTGCTATAACTGCCTTGATTAGCTCAGGTTGTAAAAAGTGTGAAGAGTGGAGGCTTAAGAAAAACAGTAGCACCACGTAAAAATGAGTGCTCACTTATAAGGAGGCACTGTGAGAGCCGTCTTTTCCTTGTATGCCGCATGCTCTGATTTAGCCGCCTTGCAACATGAGATCAGGATTTCCAGTTCATACACCTGGACTTTACCATTTGTAACTGCATGCTTTTTGAAGCCACCTTGTAACATGAGGTCAGGCTCTTCAATGTGTGTACCTGGACATTACTGTACTTTGTAATTATTGAACCCACTTTCTTAAGCTTAAAGCACCCAGATGCCTCTGGGTTCGGTGCGCTGTACAAATGTCTAAATAAATAAATAAATGCTATAAATAAGGTACTGATAGCGAGTGCCTGTTACGCTACGCCTGAGGTTGAACACTCCAGTAACATTTAGCCGGTTTGTTATGGCGGTGTCTCGAAATAAATATTATCTTAGAAGTGTGGCCAAATCGACACGCAGCAAACACCGGCTTGAGAGAGGAAAGAAGATATAAAATGAACTAGGGTAAAGAATAATAGGAATAGAACTGGACTAGTAAAAAATAAAAAGGGGTAATGAGCAGGGAAATAGTGCAGCAGGAGGAAAAAAAGTCAGGAAGTGTAGCATAGGGCAAGAGAAAATTACTACTTTCCTAATGCCGATTATGAAAACAGCTATAACTACGCTGGACACCCCGACTATGAAGGATGATCAAAACAGGGAGGAAATAGCAGACATGGATCCGATAGGTAACAATACTCTGCTAAATATGGTTAATAATTTAAGCAATAACACTATGGTAGACCCCAGTAATGTTGATATTGATCTAACTCTGGGAATAACGAGTGACAGTCACTCAGACACATCTGGAGAGATCACCAGATTTGGCCAGAATTGCATCCACAGTCTTTGATCCATCTCTCAGCGGCAATATATCTGTATGCTCTATGAAATCGTCAATTGACAATGTTTTTGTACGAACCTGAACATTTGATGACATTTTTTTTTTTAAACTTTATTTTTGAATTTTGCATACAAACGCACCAACATGGTGATCTGTCGAAACCTTTGGAAAGGGCAAAAAGGGAAGAGGAGAAAAGAGGGGGGCAAGAGAGGAAATATAGGGAATATAGAAGGAAGAGAAATAACATAACATTACCCAATCTCGAGTTCCCTTTCAAGGTCGCCTCCCCTTCCACCCCCACAGAACGAGAAAATGTCTGAAACAGTCTTTCATCAGAGTCTGATAATTAAAAAATTCAGTGTAGTGTTGAGGATCTTAGTTCCATACTCTCCTTTCAGGTGCTAGTTGAATCGGAGTCCGAAGATTCATTACAATTTAGCAGGTTTTCAATGTATGGTCCCCAGATGTCGGGGGGCATGCATGCAGTGGAAGGGTTCTTATAAATTCGTTTTCCACGTCCTGGCAGTATGTTATGTCTTTTTTCCAATCTTCGATTTTGGGTAGTGGGCCTCGGCTCTATGACATGGCGATCCTCCTTCGGGCCAACACCAGAAGAAGGGATGCTAATTTACGTGCTGTTGGTTGAAGGTATTTGGTGAGACCCAGAAGGGGCCCCAGTGGTAGTGGGGTCACCTGTTCGCCTATGATGTCGGCAATTGTTTGCAAAACCGAGTTCCAGAAACGCCTTACTCCAGGACAGCCCCATGCTAGGTGGAGGAAGTCCGCCTGGGCCGCTGCACATCTATCGCATTGGGGCGACGTTTCCGGGTGAAGCTTGTGTTTCTTAACTGGGGTATAGTATGTTTGGTGCACAAAATTGAAGTGTATGAGTTTATAGCGGGTGTTTAGTGCGACCTTTTGAGTTTGACATAGGATATAGGACCAGTCTTCCGTGGGTATCGTTTCGTGAATGGCAGTTTCCCATTTTAGCTGTGTTTTAGGGTTGGGTTTCCCAATATCGAGCACCAGGGATTTATATAGCAACAAGACTAACCTTCCCTCCCCCTGCGCCTGAATCGTGTTGTGCAATAACTCCCAAGTAGGGGGTTGTTTGGATAATGAGGGGAATATTTTGTGTAAGGTGTGACGTAGTCTGAAGTAAACGAATACATCCAGGAAAGTGTCTCCGCCCCTGTGTTTGGCCATTTGTGGGGTTAAAAAAGTGCCCCCTGGGAACAGGTCCCCGAAGGAGTGGACATCAACCTTGTCAGCCCATATCAGGAATACTTTTTCATTCATGAGGGGGATGCCAGGAATAAATCTGATAGGCAAAAGCGGGGAGAATCTTTCGTCTACACCGTATTTGGCCGCCATCTTCTTCCAGATTGCGTATGTAGACAAAACTGTGTTGAGCGTGCTGTATGGATTTAGGATCTGATTTATAATGACAGCGCTTAGCAAGTCGGGTGAGGCCAGGGCTCGTTCCACCTGCACGTGTGGGCGAACAAAGTGAGTCATATACCAGAAGCTCAGGAAGTGAGTTTGGGCCACCCAATAGTATTTTTCTATGTCTGGGAGCGCTAGACCTCCTTTCGACGTCGGTTGAACACGTGTGTTATACGCGACACGAGCCGGTTTACACGCCCATATTAGCTCTAGGACTGCCGACTTGACCTCCTGGAGAAAGGATTTTGGGAGGAGTAACGGGATGTTAAAGAATAGGTACAGAAGCTTTGGAAGAATGACCATTTTAGTCAAGGACGTTCTAGCCCAAAGCGTTAGTGGTAGCGATTTCCACCTGTGTATGCGTTCCTGCAGGGAGTTTAACGTGGCAACATAGTTATCCTTATAGATCTCCTGATGGTTACGTGACATGTAAATACCCAAATAGCGCACCTTTGAGTGCTCCCTTTTGAAACCATGATCATCAATAAATTCAGTTGTATTGGGAGTCAAGGGGAATGCTACCGATTTGGAATGATTCATTTTGAGACCTGACATTTGGCCAAATCTTATCACTTTGCGCATTACAGGGTTAAGATTCACTTGGGGGTCACTGACGAACAATACAACGTCATCAGCATAAAGAGAGACAATCAACCTGTGTGGGCTCAGTGCGGGCCCAGTTTAATACCACAGGGCAGGTGGTTTTCTCGTAATATCGATGCCAGGGGTTCCATAACAAGGGCGAATATCAGGGCCGAAAGCGGGCAACCCTGTCGGGTTCCCCGCTCTAATGATATGCTCGTGGATCTAGTGTTTCCTAGAGTGACATATGACCGTGGGTCGTTGTATAGCAGCAATATTAACTTCATGAAGAAACTGCCGAAGCCCATTTGCCATCATGAATGGCCATTCTACAGAGTCAAACGCCTTCTCGGCGTGGAGCATTACCGCAATTGCTTGTAGCGTTGGATCTACGGCCACAATGACTCCAAACAGTCTCCTGATGCCGTATGTGGTGCTGCGACCTGGGATGAATCCGGCTTGGTCTCCAATCACCAGAGCCGGCATGAGAGGGAGGAGCCTTGATGCGCGTATTTTGGCTACGATTTTATTGTCCAGGTTGATTAAGGAGATCGGCCTGTAGGATGCGCAGTCATCTGCGGGTTTGCTGGCTTTGTGCAGTACCACAACGTTAGCTTCACGCAGTGTGGGGGGGAGGCTTCCACGCTCGATTGCTTCTCCATAAACACGAAACAGGAGTGGGGCGAGGATGGACGCGTGGGGTTTGTAGAACTCTCCAATGAGCCCATCTGGGCCTGGTGCTTTCGAGTTTGGGAGGGATTTTATTGCTTCCAGAATTTCCTCCTCAGTCAGCGGTGCATTCAGAGGTTCTCGTAGGTCTGCCTCCACCCAGTACAACTGGGTGTCGTCGAGATACTCTTGTATAGCTTTGGGATCTGAGATACCTGTGGAGCTGTACAGTTTCTGGTAGAAGTTCCAAAATGTGAGAGCAATGTCCTCCTCTGTGTACACTCGCTGCCCTTGATCGTCTTAAACGCATTCAACTCGGGTCGGGGTTCTGTCCATCGACAGCAGCCGGGCTAACAAAGCACCTGGTTTCTGTCCTTCCCCATATTGTCGGACCTGGCGACTGCGACCCAAGAATTTTATCTCTCGTTCGCTGTTTCCTTGAACTTCAGAAGTTCTTCCTTCAGTTTGGCTTCGGTGTGCAGGCTTGGTGTCATGAGGACCTGGAGCTCTAGTATCTTCAGACGTTGTTCACTGTCCGATAACTCTCTGCGGATCCGTTTTAATATGCCATTTTCTTTAGCTAGGCATATGCCACGGACGAAGCACTTTAGAGCTTCCCAGATGGTACCGGGCGAGTCAACAGAGCCTTTGTTTGTCTCGATGAAGGCCATTATTTCTTTGCACATTTCGTCTGCGAAAACTGCATCGGCAAGTGTGCCTGGTTTGAATCTCCAGTTAAGGCCGGGGACTGCTGTGTTCACTAGGGAGACCTCGAGAGTGACCATTGAGTGGTCAGACAAGGTGCGTGTCAGAATTTGACTCATTCCCCATTCGAATGGGCTGTGGGTGGACGCCAAGATGTAATCAATCCGGGAGCTAGTGTTATGGACAGCGGAGTAAAATGTGTAGTCCTTCACGTCTCGGTTGTGGTGCCTCCAGGTGTCAGAAAGGCCAAAAGTCTGGCAGATCTCCCGAACTTGAGCGCTGGCTTTGGACGGATTCCCCGTTGTGTTGTGGGATTTATCAAGTCTGGGATCAATTGATGTGTTAAGGTCCACTCCCCATATAATGGTTGCTGCGTTGATCTTTCCTAGTTGGGACATCGCCCAGTTAAAGTTGTTAGGGCTGTCAGTATTTGGTGCGTAGGAGTTCACAATTATTACTTCCTTTCCTGCGATTATCCCCCTCACCAGCAGAGCTCTCCCCTCGGAGTCTTTCTGCGAGTCAATTACACTCAAATTCGTTCTCCTGTCTATTAATATTGCGACTCCCCTGGCATAGGAAGAGTACGATGAGAAATACCTGTGACAGCCCCAGGATTTGGCCCAGTGTAGTTCTGACTGTGGCAAGAGGGTTTTCTGCAGTATGGCAATGTTGATTTTGTGTCTGTGGAGGTACTGGAAGATTCTCCTCGCTTTCGCTGGCTGGTTGCCCCCACGGATGTTCCAGGTGGCGACTTTAAGTGTTGGCACTGCCATCAGAGTGATCTGGTGAGCTCACGTTTGACAGGTCCGGATATTGCGACTGATGACTTGATCCGTATGAGTGACTGGAGGACTTGGCTTCTGATCGGACTGCTTCGTGTAGCGTGATTGGTGTGTAATGGGAGTGCGGGGTATAAGGCGGCCGTACTGAACTCGTATCCCTCCCTTGAGTGGGCAACCTCCAACTGGCCCACGACGAACAGTCCCTAATAAAACAAACTGTCAACATTGCTGTGCAAGGGGCGCTGGTAGCCCTCCAGGAGGAGGTTTGCTCCCTCTCACTGTTACGCTCTTATTTCGTGATGATGAAGTTATTGCGTCGATGGAAAATGGACGCCTTTGATCAGTTTTTGCATCGAGAGGCAACGTTATGGCGGGTCTCTTCTTGGTCGGTGTCCCCTTTGTGGGAGACCATTATTTTGGGCTGGTCTGCAGCCAGTGCGATCCAGGTAGGCGCTTGTTTCTTCAGGCGTGCTAAAAAACTGAGTTTTTCCTCGAATTGGATGCAAAGTTTCGCTGGGAATAGCATCGAGTATTGGATTTGGTTTTCTTGCAGCCTGTGTTTCACAGCTGTGAACGACCGTCTCTGTGTCTGGACTGCTTGCGAGAAGTCAGGGAAGAACTGTATCTTGTCTCCCTCGTACAGTAGGTCCCCTTTGTCCCTTGCGGCCCTGATGATTGCGTCTCGATCCTTATAATTTAGTAGCTTCGCTATGATGGGACGCGGGTTTGCTCCCGGGATAGGTCTTGAGTTAGGGATTCTGTGGACTCTTTCAACTACAAAAAGCTTGGACAGGATCTCTGGGCCAAACAAGTCAGTGCAGATCTTCTCCACGTGTTCCTCCATCTTGGAAGTCAGTTGGTGCTCTCTGACTCCGACAATCCTTATGTTATTGCGCCGGGAGCGACCTTCCAAGTCCTCGTTTTTGGCCATTACCGCTCTCATTTGCGTCTCGAGTGAGGACACACTGGTAGTCAGGGCTGACGCCCCGTCGTCGAGGTCGGAGACCCTCTGCCCGACTGCATCCAGCCGGTCAGCGTGCTTGTCCAACCGGTGTTGGAGCTGGTCTACTTTGGAGGAGAGCGTATCCAGTTTGCTTCCTAGGCCACCTATGCCGGCTTTAAGATCAAATAGTATTTCCCTGATGTCGAAGTCCTGCATTGCCTCTCCGTTATGCGGTGGGTCCTGGGTGGGGGATTGCGATCTACTGTCGGGGGGCCCTGTTTTGGTTGAAGAGCAGCTTTCAAAGGTCAGCTTTCTCTGTGATCTATCCGTTTTCCCCATTCTTGTCGTGGATAGGGCCGACTGTGTCGTCGGAGGCGATGTGGCAGGTTTTCGGGACTCAAGGCTGTATATGGTGCCTCAGTAGGATATTCAGAACCCCAGGGCGACCAGAGCTCCCTGCTATATTTCGTTGCTTGAGTCCGGGGGTGTTGAGTGTTCCTCGCTGTCCCCTCCGACGTGCGCACCAGTGTCGCACTTCGGGACCAATGCGGCCACGAGACTTGTGTCGCTTGCTTGCTTGTCGCACGGGGGGGAACGGGATTTTCAGCCTGTCTGCCGTGCATGTGTATGCGGCTTAGGGGTGCGCAGGACGCTCGTACCTGGGCTCCCGCAAGTCACGGCCGGTTGCCTCTACATTCTTCCTGGTCTCGGTGTTGGGTCGCTCGCTCTTCTCAAGCCGCACCCAGATGCAGCGGTGACCGCGGGGCCCATCCAGCGGTCCCGGATCTTATCCTAAAGTTGGCGCCGCTCGGATGTTGCAATCGGGAGGCAGGTTCCTCCCAGCCGGCCGCCTTCCCGCTCCCCCGGCCTTCCGCGCCCAAGCGGAGGCCGCGTCTTCAGGCCTGCAAGAGGGGGGGGGTCTTTTCCGCCATGTGTTTAGAGGCGAAGCGTTAGATAACAAGCAGATTTAAGCGCAGATTCGGGTTCGTAAACACTTCTCCTAAATGTTGCTGGCATTAGGGCTTCATATCACCATCACGATGGCTGCGATTGATCAGGATCTCGGGGGAGCTTCACGGAGCTCACAGGAAGGCCGCCATCTTGGACGGCTAACTAGCGCCCTCTAACATTTGACGACATCAAAGGCACTTTTTACGTTATGTAATGAAATGCAGAAAGAACAAAAAAATAAAAAAATTAGAGGGGATGACAATGCTGGTAGATGTGGTTCTATGTGATTCTGATGACAGTGCTGAGAATATCGAATTTGAGAAGGGGAGTATTAGCACAAGAACACAGATCTATACCGACAATGCCGGTAATTCACAGGATGAGGAGGGAGTGAATGCTGAGGATCCATACTCACTATACATAATGAAGACGAGGCACTCCTGATAGCATATGTAGAGAGCTTAGCCCCGATGTGGAGACAAAGGATGATTTAGCCAGAGACACTAATAGTCCCACTCGACCAAGAAGCAAGAAATGTCAGGCCAAAGAGAAACATCTAAATGTAAATAGTAAAAGTAACAGCGGAGCAAATCAAATGTCTATGACCCGTGCTGAAACATCATCGGCAAGGGTGACATGTGTTGAAACCAAAGAGAATGAGCCTAAAATAAGGCGCAACAGTGATAGTGTGCAGAAAAATAACAAAGGGAAGGTGAAAGGCGCAATAGAACTTTGGCTAACTAACCCCACTGAGAGGAGAGAGGGGAAACCAGCGTGGCATATGCCCAACTCCATGAAAAAAATAAGAAAGAAAGTGCCTATGAGAATGTGCAGGGGATGGAAACTAGTGAATGGGGATACACAGTAATTAAGATACAGGAATGTACAATGAACAGAAAATAATTCAGTAAAGAAATAGTGATCAAAGATCTTTTAGCAAATACAGAGTGAAATACATCTACAATCAAAATTATTGACAATTTTGCCACCACTAATTGTCCCTTTTTTAATGGTAGGAATACTTTGGAGCTCATCCACCAAGTCCCCAATTTGAAGACCATAACTAGTGAGGATCTAGATTGGGCGGAAATTCCATCCTCATTGCAGGAATCTATTTGGGCGATTCTACGTGGGGTCTCACCCATTATCACCGAGTTCATTTTGATGTATAGGTAGGAGTTCTTAGAAATGGGCTATGACTTGATGAGTGTGGTTCCAATGGCTACTGCTAAACAGTAGGATATAGGAACAAAAACGAATAAGAATATGATTAAGGATGATGGAGTTGACATTGACAAGCTGGTTAAACGTATTGTGGATGAGCTATTGAAACAGCAGAGTATCGGCAGGGAGTTTAGGAGAACTAATGTCAGTGCCGATATCTGTAATGAACTGGATTGACAAAATAAATGACATAATCTAATCTAATCAAGAGGGGATGGCATTTTTCATGGACATTGAGATATGTGCACATCAGTAAACATGCTTCTTGGACGTCTTTGCTTTGGATGGATATTCTATTATCCAGAGGAAAGCAAACTGAAAGGACAAAGGGAGACCTTATGGTGGTCTAATCTTGGGGGCGAAAATCCAGTGGAAACGAATTGAGTACTATAGTCTGCATAAGTATCAGCATGTGTTGGCAGGAATATTGGAAGCCAAAGTGAATGACAACGTGTGGAGATTGCTCATCATTAATGTTTTATAATCCTCCAGAGAACACTCATACTCTGGAAGTTATAGAGGAATTAGAACGAACCCTGGATAATTGGACTTGGGAGAACCCTGAGGCATTATACATAATCCTAGGGGATTTAAATTATCAGCGATTTAACAAGCGCTATAAACAAGGCCCGGAAAGTGTAATGACTATTAACATAAGGAGCGCTAGGATTCTTCGCTATAAGCAGGAGGATACCATAATGGGGGACCGTGGATGGGTTTCATTGGGGTCAATCGTTTGTATCAATTGATCACAAAGAGGCGCACTCTCTCTGCTATGCCATTTCACATGGTCAGCTGGAAACAGATCTTCCTGGATTGACTATGGACTTTTCCTATGGTACTGTTTCAGTTGGTGGGTGATCTGATGCTTATTGTGACAAAACTTTGTGATCATGTTATTAAAAAATTCAGTTTAAAATTAAGCAAAAAAAACAAAGGTGAAATGATTGGTCAGACTAGGATAAACAACTCAGGAAATAGAATATGCTGGTCGGTTAAAAATATAAACAATTATATGCTCTTTTTGTCAGCATAATCAAAAACCAGCTTCCATATGCCACATACTGGATAAAAGAATTTGAAATAATATCAAATGCTGCCAAATTATATGTGCAAGATAAGCAAAGAAAGCAAACTAAAAGTTAATATGCAGAGAAAACATGCAATATAATAATAGCAAAAGAAAAACGTAAGCTCCACAAAGAAATAACAAGACTCAAATAAGAAAATCTAGAGAAAAATATTATGCAGGGAAAAATCATCCACCTCAAGATGAGGTATAAAAACTTTGTGAGAAGACACAAGGCCTCTGTTTTCTCATCATTTTTGGAATGTACATAACACATACACATACACGAATGGTCAAAGCTCATGCAAAAAGGATAATAATTGTGTTAAAGAAGACGCTTAGAATACACATGTTGGAGAATTATATTATAGGAAAGGGATTTGCTCCATGCCTAGTGATTTCCATGCGTGTAATGAGAAATTACCATTGTGGGACCCTAATGCTATACAAAGAATAATTGTCAAAATAAAATCCTTGAAAGCGCCAAACCCAGATGGGATCCCTAACCTCTGGGAGAAGACTTTGTACCACAAATTCAACTCGATTATAATGACAGATATGATATTGGCTTTGTAGTAGAGGAAACTACGATTATCTCGGATATGGAGACATTTTTTTAAAGTGTTCTACTACATGGGATAGAGACACTAATGTTACCACCATGGGTAAACTAAGAACATACCACCATTATGTGCAGCAATGCTTCCGATAGATTCATCTTGTAAATATTTTACAAACCATTTTGACCATAATGTGAGAAGATTAATGTTATTACTTAGGCTAGATTACTTGCCAACATTGTCTAGAATTGGTGCATGGAAAAAAAAACCCTATGAAAGCCGTGTGTGCAGATTATGTACTCTGCAGGTCCAGACCACGAGACATCTTTTAACTAACTGCAGCAAATTGAAGGAGGTTTATGCTAAAGGTTATCGAAATTTAAAAAACAGTTTTGATAACTTCCACTTGTTTCAAACATGGAGCTTCTTATTTTCGAGAACGTGCAATGTTGTTAATTGTGCACGATACCATATTTGGC
Source organism: Ambystoma mexicanum (assembly GCF_040938575.1). Taxonomy (NCBI): domain Eukaryota; kingdom Metazoa; phylum Chordata; class Amphibia; order Caudata; family Ambystomatidae; genus Ambystoma; species Ambystoma mexicanum. Next base: position 1,504,218,489 of record NC_090921.1, read on the forward strand.
TCGAAATAGAAAAAAAGATAGATAACTAGAGAGGAGTCTGACCCAATTGGTAATATATGAAATAGAAAATAGTTAGATATCCAATTAATTTTACATGTGGAAATTGATTCATTATATTTTGTTTTTAAGAAATGGTATTGGTGTAAATATGCCTACTACTATTTTTTAGGTACTGCGTGAGAATGGAGACATATCATGTATAACTGTTCACTTTTTAATGAATAGTTGTTTTATGAAATTACAATGTATGATTTAAATTGCGTGTATTTGTTTAATATTGTGTATTGTAGTTCTGGACTATAGTTATATGGTTTGTTTTTATGATGTTTTAAAAGGTTTAATTAACCAAAAATAACACTAATAAAGAAAGTCCAAAAAAAGAATTTCATTTTGTCCGATTGCCACAGTAAATCCAGATTCCAATATGCCTCATTACTACAGCTAGGCCGATTAAATTATTTCCCACTACCACAGTAAGGGTGGATTCCAATGAGGCCATTCAGCACAGCAAGGCCACATTCCAGTTTGCTGAGTTAGGACAGTTAAAATTTTTTCCACTTAGTGCGCCACTGACACAGACTGATCTGTGCCTCATTGATAGAAGTGGAACCATGACCCCTTAGAATGGCAGAACCTCCCTTGCCACCTCTCATACCTCTGACAGCTAAAAGGTGACATGGAGCTATGAAGCGAAGGGGAAGATGGCCACCCTTAGATCACTATGGGCACATTTTGCAAAGTCAAATAACATACAATAGGTCAACCGCAGTAAAATAAAGGTACTATTTTGGTTATGGTTACATTGTGCTACGTCCACTTCCTAATAAGAAAGCCAAGATGTAATGGATCAATCGGGATAGAAAGGCATGAATACATGGACTAAACAAAAGCAAGCTATGCATTAGTAAATAAGACAGAGCCGAATTATGGGGTGTAGCGCTGTGTATGATAGAGATGTAACAGGTCATTGAGAAGGCTAAAGCTAAAGCTCTCTCTCCATGTGCAAACCCATCTCTTTTCGAGTAACTGAAAGGCTCCTTTAAATGAGTGTGATAGAATGCCATCTGAGAGGGTGTGATATCCTTAGTCTTTTTTTCTTTGCTATGCAAAATGATGCTGTTTTTTTGTTCAAAAGGTGACCTTTTCTAAACAGGCCTCACTTTCCAATGCTCCATGTTGAAATAGTATAATGCACACGTGCACTTTTGCTAGTTTCTGGATACTGACACATCAGCAGATGCTATATGAGTTGGCAAAATAGCAATTACAGAGTAACACACATTCTTGAAACACCCATGGGTTTCATTTAACAGTGGGTAGCGTAGCTATGTATCAAATATTCTCAAAGCTTTTGCCAATGCTTATTTTTTTTAATTGCACAGTTCCTCTTATTCTTATGGCCCTTGCCAATACTTGTTCTCTTCAATTTAAACAGTTCAACGTTCCTTTTATCAGGGAACTTCAGCAACTGCTTACAATCCAATTAGTATTCAATCACACTTGCTTTCTTTCAATTCGTTATTCAAAATAAAGTTTAATTTCATTCCAGTCAGTCGCATTGAATAAAGCAACATCAAATTCCCAGTTTGCTATCCTGCTGGGAATTTGCACCCTCACACGCACATTCACAGTTTCAAAGTATCTATGGCCTTGCCAGACAAGGAAAACTTGCCTTCACGTATGCACGAGCGTGTCGCACCCATGTCAACTAGGAAGGAATATTCTTTACCCGCTATAACGACATCCACCCTAGGTTCCCTATGAGGGTCTGGTGTCACTGAAAGGATAGAACACATCAGGGATCCCAGTGAGCTGTCCTAACTTATATATAAGCTCGTCCCACCGTGTACCGGTGGATTTCCCCCATTCCCATTGTTACCTCTCATTCCGGGGCTCATGGTCTGTGATAGTGCCTGTTGGGATTGTCCTTGTGGAAAATTCCCCATGTTTTGCGTTTGCACCCCTTGCTGTGCTCCTTGTGCTTGTTGTTGCTCCGTATGATTTGGTGCACCACCCTGCTGCAAGCCTGCAGGTTGATTTGTCATGCCTGCCCTTGTCATGGCCACTGGTCGTTAGGCCAGTCCTTCCTCACCCCCAGTGTCTTATTGGACCCAGTCCTGGCACCTCTGGCGCTGGGCTCATGTTAAGGTGTGCTCTGCACACTCTTGGCCCAAGGCGTGGCCATGGATCAGAACTGGAAGGCACGTGCTACAGGCCCAAAGAAGGGCATGGTGGAGTTGGTAGGTGGAGGGGCCTGAACCACCCTATATAAGGCCAGCCCACCCACGTGCTCTCGCTTCGCGTTATTCTGCTTCCAAGCAGTGTAACGCTCTCCGATGTACTCACCGGTGCCTTTCTGGGTTCTCTCAGCCTCATCCTGAAGACTCCCCTGAGAATGCTTCTTACCTGCAGTCTTCCGCCCATCTCTGCGAGCGGCTACACTTCAGCTACAACATCGCGCAGTGCAGCGCACTTCTTACCTGCGGACCGCCGCTCCATCTTCGGACGCACATCCTGCTTTGTACTAGCCTCAACATCACTGAGCGCAGCACAATTCTTACCTATTGCCAGCCACTCCATCTTCGGATGCGCATCCTGCTTTTACCAGCCTCAACATCGCAGAGGGCATATCTTAACTGTTTGCCAGCCACTCCATTTTCGGACGCGCATCCTGCCTTTACCAGCCTCAATATCGCAGAGCGCATATCTTACGCGTGCCTCTCACCTGCAACTTGTTGCGGCCTGTTCCAGAATCTTCTTCTTGCATCCATTTCATCACAGTCGGAGTCAGAGACTTCCTCCGGCAATCTTCATCGCGGAACAGGACACCATTCCGCGTCGTTGGCAGACATCTACGTGGAAACAAGAACAAACAGGTTAGGACTCATATGCATTTGTATGGCCACATAAATACAAGAGACTAAAGCTCACTTATAAAGACCATCTTACCTGTTACTGTTGGAACTCCATTAGCCTCTGGGGTCTCCCAGATCCTGTTCGGTCCAGATACTCCTCCTGTACCTATTGAAATGGAATAAGACATTGCTAGAATTACTTTTAAGGTGGAATACAAACACTCTAATCGAACTATAATCATACTAAAGACTTACCTTATACGTGGATTGGTCGCAGCTGGTCTGGATCAACACCCTCACGGACCAGTGAAGTAACTTGGTCCATTCAACGCGCCCCTGCTGAGGAAAACAGGACGGATAGCTGTTCATCACGAAATTACAGGTGAGCTTATGGGAAAGTGCTTGCCCACCGTATTCTGGCACGAAAGGGCTGGGGGAAGTTACGATACCCACACTCCATACTCATTGCCTCTCCTCTTCACGCAGGGGCAACACCCAGCTCCAGAGCCACAGGTCCAACTATTCTCAGATTTCGAGGAGCCAGCTCGAGGGAGGGCTTCAACCATGCCCCAACGCCCCTGCGGAAGCCAGGTGAGCGTAACACTCCTGTTCCTTGGCCATTCTGCATCATACCTTGACTTCTGCATGTGCACGCCAAATGCCTTGTCATTCCACACAGCCAACAAACTGGTGGTGGTCGGATCATTTGCCCGTTTGACATATTTTGGTTACCATTTTGCATATTTTGAAAGGCTCCTTGATTATTTTGGACACCTCCCTGATTGCTCTGCCATCCTCTTCCCCTAAATCCTCTTCTCCTGGGATAGAATCCCGTATTGCTCTGATTATTCTGCTGTGGATTAGCCACCTACTGCATGCCTGATTCGGCTGTGCTAGTTATCATGGCTCCCTCAAGAGCATATTTTGATCATTTCTTTTGTACCAACTTCGCTTCCTCACCCTTATGAGTCGCTTCTTTTTTGCGATTCTTTTCTTGCAACAGTCTACAATAATGTGCAATGGTCAACTGTATTTCTGCCCAAGGTTTGGCTTCGATTCCCACCAATTTCTTAAGTTGTTTCTGTACCTGTTCTGGCAATCCTTGGCACAAAATATGGTAAAACACAGGTATAGATTTCGTCCAAGATTCATGCGTTTCGAGCACCCGCGCGTCTTGGATATTCTGTATATAAATCAACGGATCTTCCGACTCCTTCATTTTTCGAGTCATTATAGCTCCCCTATCAGAAGTATCTGGGTAAAGTACTCGTAGCGCTTTCCATACTGCAGCTCACAATTGTTGAATGGTGCTCTGTCATGCGCGGTATTAATTGTGGTTACACCAGGGAAGCCTGCTCATGCCCGACATCGTCTACTCTCTCACCAAGTATGCCGATCAGGAGACCTTTAATGTCCCCTATAGCTAGCGTGTTGCCTCCTGTCATTTTTTCTAACTCATGTATCCACTTTCCAGCTCCCGATGTCAGCAATGGAAGCTTGTTTTTCAGATTTTCTCAATCCATGTGTTGCCATGGAATACACTGTGGTCTTACTCCCCCCTTCTCTAGGAGCGGAAACCGGAATGCGTAGCCCTCCTTCTCTGCTCTCATTGTTCTCCTGTCTATCGCAGGGGTAATATTCCTGCATCGCCATCTACCTGACAATGTCCTTAGTCTGTCTACATAGGGTGGCAAAGGTGCCCCCCTCTGACTGTGAGATACTTCTTCATATCGGTCAGGCCACGTGGCAGACTCTGACACTCTTGGTGCAGACTAACTAGCGTCTGACCATCTTATTTCCTTTTACCTTGGGAGTCGCCTTTCACTTCGCCTCCCTTCTTCGTTTTCTTCGCGCTCTTCTCTTTCAGAGTCAGACATGGTCTGTCCCCAATTCAGGCAACTTCTCGTATCCTCCTTGTTCCTACTTATTTCCAATCTATCCAGGGATAGCTCTCTATTCCCACTACTTCGAGTGAGCTCCTCAGTGTCATACAGCTCAGTGCTTTTCAGGCGCTCGTCTTCCCCCTCCTCCTGGGGTATTTGTTCTAGACCCATTTCATCATATATTCTATCGATCGTTTCTCCGATGCTTCTGGTGTCTAAGTCATCATCAATATTTGCCCTAGACGTGCCTGGTACTGAATCGTACGCAGGAAAGAATTCTTCGATGTCTTCCCAATCTACTACTGGAGCGGGTTTTTTAACCTCTCTCCCCAGATATTCAAGATCGCATGCTCTTTGTCTTCGCTTACGTTCTACGTCGTCATCAAATTCTTTGCGCTTCCTCACCTCTTCTCTGACCCTATCTTCTTCCTTTCTCCTTTAATTTCTACGTTCATATGCCTTTTCAAATGTCCTCATCTCTTCGTCTCCTTATCCTTTTCTCATGTACCCTTTGCTCTTCTTCTAACCTCTGCTGTTTCTGTCTGTCTTGATCATAGGCCGCTCTTGGGTTGCGATCGAGCTGTTTTTCTTGCTCTTCGCGATATAGCTGTTCTCGCCTTAGTCTGTCCTTCCTTCTTATCCTTTCATCCCTTCACTCTTTTTCTTTCCCCTTCTTCTGTGTCTCATCTAACCTCTCCTTTTGTCCTTTCCCATCGAGTTTTAATAAAATGTGTTCCCCCATCCATTCGTCTTTTGCAAATACTAACTCATCAGTTATGTCTTCGCTTCCTTTCCATCGCTTCCCTTCTCTCTCCTTGTGGAGCGATGGGACTACGGAGGAAATATTTTTTTCCCTTTCTCTCCCTTGATTCTCATCACTACTATGTGTAGGTGACACATGTACGGGGTTGCTGTACCCCGTGGCTGCTTTGTGTTCTCTTAACGGGTATAATCCCCCATCCTTACTTTCTTCGGTTTTCGTTTCGGGTGGGGCAGGTGGCGCGGTAGGCGTCTCACCTCCCTCTGTGTATTCATTAAGTATCCAATCTGTTTGCGGCTCTTCCTCCTTTGCCTGTTCGTACATTTTTCACAACTCGAGAACAGCAATGCTTTTTTCTAACTTCTTGCCTTTATATGTAGCATGCAAATATGTTGTCATATGCTGTAAAATGGCTTTGGATAAAGACCCATTTTGTGGCCACGGCATACACATCTTGTGGGCGGTACCTTTAACCCACTCGGTACTATACTTCTTTAGCTTGGGTGCGTGTTTTGGCAATTGCTTGCATAAGTGTGCTAATGGAGTAATGTCTTCCATGCTTAAATCTGTTTCCTTTCCTCTCATACAACACTTGTCAATGCTTTCATGTTATTAAAACAACTTCCGACAATATGAGGGAGCACCAAACAGTGCAAGCCCCAATCCAAATTTTCTCAAAATTGTATATAAACTAATCTACTCAAAACCCAACAATTTGTGTGCGATTTTATCTCAGCTATTAAATCACAAAAATTTTAAAGCGGTTCTCTTAAAAAATATTCAATACATATGATGTCACAACAAAGAAACATATAAGACAGACACTTAACAGACTAGACGGACACCAGCTAGACACAAATATCTCTTCCTCTAATCATTACCCCTTCATGGAGTGTAAACGTACCCCTTTCACGACGTCTTTAAATGTTGTGGTAGACTATTCATTCCCCATTATGTGGGACTTTGGGTACACGATTCTTCTGGCCGCTATATTAAAGCGCAGGGATAAGGAGAATCCTCTCACTTCTCAGGTGTCTGCCCAAGTAACCTCTCTCTTCTCGGGTGTCCACCCCTGTAACCTTTATTTATTTTATTATTCTCAAGTCATTATCCCCTTTTATATATATATATATATATATATATATATATATATATATATATATATATATATATATATATATATATATATATATATATATATATAGTCTTCTCTACTTCTGACTATTTTGTTTTTCCTCCTCCCTCCGTTACCTTTTCCCTTTACTTGTTCTAAGGCATACACTGCATGCCAAAGCACTCAATTTTCTCTTCACTCACCATTCTCATGGTTCCTCTCTGGACCTTCCGGATCACCGCCTTTGTAATCGCCTGCTTCAGCTTTTCGCTCGCTCCGCTGCCCGTAGGAATGGGAAGGGATATGTGGGAAAACAGGTTCCTTCAGGCCCTTACTGCAGTTTTCTTGTCTATGCTACCATTGTCCATGGGGAGCTTCACGGTCTACTCAGCCGAATGGAAAATGACTTGCGATATTGCCGAAGACCTGGAGTTACTTTATGTCGACGGTCAATAGGTGTCTTTTTTTAATCAACAATCGATAGTCTCCAACCATACTCTGCTACCAAGTGTACCGTGGAGACCCCCCGGCCGGCCCATAGAGCCGAGGTTTGCTCCGCAGTACTTTAAGATGGGATAGCTGCACCTGTGAGGTGGATGGGGGTGCAGGTATATTACTCCAACACCAATCAATAAGGACAACTCAATGGTTTGGCAAAGGGGAGTCAGTTTAATGACAAGTACAAAAAACGGGGAAACATGGAAATCAAAGAGTGAAGAGATAGTCCGTCTTACTTCAACTCCCAAGAACTTCATACAAACAGTAACATTTATATCCAAAACTTGTCATCGTTGACGTGTAACACTCAAAAGTTAACATGTAATTTTATTGGTTAGGAAAAGGTAACTTTACTATAGGTACTGTATCTGTATATGGTAACAGAGTGAGGGGTTTGGATAAACACTATCAGGTGGGCATCTACGCCCTTCCTTCTAACATTACTCATGTAGACGTCACTACAAGTACCACGTCTCATTGGTTCTACTATCTATAGGACCCTAAATTATTTGGTCCATTTTGATTGGGTTGGCTTCAACTCCATGCATAAATCTCCACTTTAATTAGCAGCACGCAGAATGGTCAACCAGGTGCAGGATGCCCTAAGATTCACCCGGCCTCCCTTCAATCAATCATTGCTTTAGTGGCTATGTGTCAATTAGTTGGCTGCAGTTGGCCTCGAAACTGTATCTTCTTGTCAGAAAAAGTTATGATATCTCTGTCTGGGCTACAGCCAGGCGTAGGTGTGAACCCGTGCCTCTTTCTGCTCGGATGGTCACGTGCTGCTCATACCGTGAATCTGCCTATTTTCATTCTATTTGCGCATTGTATTCTTGTTCGGCTTGCCACCTGCCTGGGCCTCCTTATCTCGGCCTTCCTGAGATAGGCTGTTCTGTTCTTAAGTTTCGATTCTGCGAAGCTACTGCTCGCTCCTTCTACTGGTCTGACCTCGGCTCCCCAGGCACGAGTTGCTCTTGCTGAGTTTCGATTCAGCCATCTCTTCTCGTTTTAGCTGGAATACGAATCCTGTCCTTTATGACCTCTAGTAACCTGAGTTAATTCTGCTTTTGTGTAAAGTGGACTCGCACTTGTATAGTGTGCTTCGTTGAGGCAGATATGTATAGGTGGCGCTTGCTGTGGTCTATCTTCTACTAAGCATAGCAAGCCGCACTGCTTTCTTAGGTTTCTTGTGGTTTCAAGCATATGTACAGGCGTTAGCTGGTTGAATATCTTCATCCTGCTTACGGCTTAAGATTCTTTATATTTCAGCATCGTTTCTCCTTCTAAGTTCACGATATCCTTATTCACGGCATTTCCTCTCCTGTGTGTCATCCTTTGGTTGTCGTTTCTTTCATCTGTAAGTCTATCCGGGCCCTCGTGACGTCACCATTCGTCTTCAATTAAGGCCTTTTGAGTTTCTTCCGGGACAGTGTTTAAGCAATCTTTATTTCGGTTCATTTGATGGTAAGGTTTTCTCAATGGATACCTTACTGTCCATGGTTGTCTGGTTATCGGTACTTCAATAGGTATTATTCTACTGATAGGCACTGATAGGCACTGGGCAGAGCCTTACTGTGGCTCTCTGCTGGTTTATTTGTTCATCATACGTCACATATCTCAGTGTGAACGTTCCTGGTACTTCAAAATGGGCGACTGGAGTGCAGGCCTCACTCGGGACCTCCTCTACACTAGAAAGTAAAAACACTGGGGGTAATCTTTGATCAAAATCTGAATATGAAAGCACATATAAGCAGTCTTAAGTCTTCCACGGCCTATTATATAAAACTACTAACCCAACTTAGATCCTTCAGTTCCCAGGCAAACTGTGAAACGATTGTGAGGGCAATCGTCAGGTCAAAAATCGACTATTGTGGTAGCCTGTTGATAGGGGCAGCCAAAAGTGATATTGCGCGGCTCGAGACACTTCAAAACACTATGGTCCGAACCATTGTAGGCCTTAGAAGAAGAGATCATGTTACGATGGGAAGACAGGGATTGCACTGGCTCCCCGTTATGATATGATATTTTATTTATATCATGCTCATACACAAGTGTTTCAGAGCATGACCATGCAAAGGGAGGGGAACAAGGGAGAAACAAAAACAAATGATCTTACTTGGCCCAGTGACATTAAGAATGGGCAAGTGCATGGAAAAAGGGAAAAGGGGAAATTGCGAGGGAGGGGGAGAGGTGGAAAGTGCGGAACAAAGGAGAGGAACAATAAATAATAAGGGCAATGAATAAATAAAAAAGGTAGTACAGCCATCCAGTGACAAGTGCATGATTAGTCAGACAGAGTATATCTGATAAGTGCAGAGAATAAAAACAGGATTCAGTTTAGACTACTCACTATTACCCATAAATGCCTCAGGGGAGTGGGCCCGTACTACTTAACTGACACACTTCAAAGAAAAAGGAACACCAGAACACTGAGATCGAACTCTCTTAATCAATTACAAATCCCTAAATGTAACCTCACTGAGGTCACCAATAGTGCATTTTTCATGGCAGCTCCCAAAGCATGGAATGACATCCCTTCTAGCCCGAGTGAGGCTGACTCGCTAGAAATATTCAAGAAGGGAATTAAGACCTTGTTGTTCAAATAACTAAGTTTATTGATTTGACCATACCTCATGACCTTTGTTTGTTTTTCTTATGTGCCCTCACGCCTCCGGGTTTTATGGTGCACTATATAAATATAATAAAGTAAAGTAAAGCATTAGCGTACATGGTAATTATGCTGGGGACAAAAGGAAATTGGAAACTGCTGGTGTGGAATATTGCTGGATTAAAGGGGAGACACACCAGTCCTGAATGGTGGAACTTTACCAATAAATATCACATTTTAATGTTTCTAGAAACCTTGCATGTTGATCCTATTGCTATCCAAGGATACCTTTTGTATTCCTTTCCAGAAACAAGGATCAACAGTAAGGGTAGGCCATCTGGTGGACTGGCCATTTATATTACATCTGTATCAACCCTTTCCTGGGCAAACTCCTGGAGAAGCTGGCTATCTCTTAGCTCACCCTCCACACTGAATCTGCTGGTTGCCTTCACGTCCATCAGTCCGGCTTTAGAGCATCCAGAGGCACGGAAACTGTTCTTCAAAACACCTGTGAAGAGCTGCTCTCAAATCTTGACACTACACTCCCTCTGTCCTCATTCTACTTGACTCTCCTCTGCCTTTAACACAGTAAACCACAACATCCTGATTGCAGGTCTCCCTGACACCCTGGGAATCACGGGTCAGGCTCTGGCGTGGCTAACCTCCTTCCTTTTCGACCTTTCCGAGCACCCATCCCAGGTGGAAATTTGGCCCTTTCTCTCTATTATCACTCTTTCAACCTGTGGCGTTCCCCAGGGTTTTAACCTGTCACCCTGGTTCTTCAATGTCTACATGACTGCCATGACACATATGATTGCCACTTTCATCCCTAACTTGCAGTGTTATGCAGACGACACACAACTCTTTTTCAGGCTACCCTCAGCCACCTCTTCTACCTCGCTCATATCTGTCTGTCGCAATTCATTCATGGTGTGCTACAAATGACCTCTGCCTCAACGCCAGTAAGACGTTCGCCAGTAACGCCAGTAAGACGTTCGCATTGGGACTCCTGCTCCCACTTTCCCAGTCTCACTCTGGCCGGCCTCCTTTGGCCCTGCGCCTGCACCCACCGGCGAGGCAAAAAACCTTGGGGTCATCTTTGACTCCACTTTCTCCTTACCACCCACATTGTGGACATTTCTAAAAAGTCCAACTACCAACTGCACCTCCTCAGAGGTGTTCTTCCTTATCTCACCTTGCCCCAGCAGATCACTGTCTCCAGAGCCCTTGTTGTCTCAAAGCTGGACTATTGCAACAGCCTCTTTCTCAACCTCCCTGCCTCAGCTCTGCACACTCTGCGACTCATCCAGAACAGAACCGTGAGACTTATCCAGCGACCACATCTCTCCAGCGCTGAAATCCCTCCACTGGCTCCCCATGACTGCAAGTATCAAGTTCAAGACCTTTGCATTGTCCACAAGGCTTTCTGGGACCTGGGACCTATCGATCTGCAACAACGCCTACCTAAATACTGTCCTTCCCGAGCCCTCTGCTCTTCTACCTCCAACCTTCTGCGAGTGAGCCGGTTCTCCAAGCAGAGATTTGAAAGGAGATCTTTACCCTCAGCAGGGGCCTCCCTCTGGAATAGCCTCCCTGCCGCTCTCCGTCTCAAGCTTGATCTCCTTAAATTCTGGAATCTCCTTAAGACATTCCTCTTCTCCTCCTCGATTGATTGATTGATTGATATTTTATTCCTATCGCGCTCATACACAAGTGTTTCAGAGCGCAACAATGCAAAGGAGGGGAACAGGGGAGAACAAAAACAGGGATCTTACTAGGCCCAGTGACATTGAGAACGTGCAAGTGCATGGGAGGGGGGGGGAATGTGCATGGAAGGGGGGAAAGGTGGAAAGTACGAAGCAGAGGAGAAACAGATAAATAACAATAAATAAATAATAAAGGCAACAAACAGTGGTAATGCAGCCAGCAATTTGCAAGTGCTAGGTTTAAGGCAGCAGACAGGGTAGGTCTGATAAGTGCAGGAAGAAAAGGGAGGGGCTGTATGGGTACAGATACAGACCCCAGTGCAAGGGGTGGCCCGGAGGCAGTGTGGGAGGGTGGCAGGATGAGCAGGTACCTGGGCCCAAAAGACAGAGGGTGGCCAGGTGCACGGTGCCAAGAGAGAACAGATCAGCAGGGAAGAGGGGGAGCGAAGGCAGAAGAAAAGAGGAAGGTCTTGAGGTGCTTCCGGTACCGGAGATGGTTCTCCTCAAGTTTTAGAGTGGCAGGGAGGCTGTTCCAGAGAGAGGCCCCAGCCGAAGACAGCATCTACCCCCAGCTCGTTTCTTAGAAAAACGACTGACCCTGAGTGAGTTGGAGGTAGAGGAGCGAAGCGCTCGAGAGGGGAGGTATTTGCGGAGGGATAGCTGAAGGTATTTTGGACCCGGCCCCAGAAAGCCTTGTGGACAATGCAGAGGGTTTTGCAGAGGCTTCCCTCTCTCTCTAAACTGCTAGCCTCTCTCTCCACTCTATCCCTCCCTCCTTTTCCAGACAGCTTCCTGACTGGCCGCTGGGTGTACCTCAGAGTCTCACAGGTCCCTGGCACCCCCTTATGGCCAATTACCTTCACTAAAGGAAATCATGGAATATAATCTCATATTAAAAATCTAATTACAAAATAATTATATGAGGAGATGTTTACCTCAGACTTGGCACAAGGGTGGAGTTGCTGCAAGATAATGATGATGAATTTGCTCTGCATTTACCCAAAACTTACCCAAACCTAGATTGACAGGTCACTGTCTCTGTGGGAAATCCTACTTGGTACAGGCTTAAGAGCAATAAATGGGAGGACCAACTCACTTGGGTACCAGTATATAATCAACAATACTACTGAATCTCCCATTGTCAACAGTATAATTGCCTAAACCATCTCTTGGTAGGCTAGAATAGGTGACTTTGAGGTCCACGGCAGAAGTGAAAGCAACCACAATCCACTTCTGCTCGATTGGTACTGGGAGGGAGAGGTGCGAACATACATAGTCACATGCTTTCCTACGGAAATAACTAAGAAGAGTACATGGATTGTACGTTGGACGACAGATAAGGAAGCTAGTCTGCATAATGGGGTTAATGTCTCCGACAAAGAAGTGATTCTGACTTGCCTAAATCCACATGTGAAGCAGATGCATATAGTTACGGCATTCTCCTGGAAAATGAGGATATGCAATGTGATTTTTAAACCATCAAGCTCTGGTGATGGGCCAACTAAAAATATAAGCAAATCTTGACTATCAAAGGCATGTAAGGATAAAAGCAAAAACCTAATTGGTTTTACCAGACACCCTTTGTGGGTCCCGCGAGCAGACTCGTAATGGGGCGGTAAGGGGTTGACGGCTCCGGCACCATTAACCCCTTACCGCCTCACTCGGAATGACCCCCATTGACTATAACTATGTTTGGGGACAGAGACGATTCTGAACAAGTATCCACAAGTAGGGTGGCATTGGGAGGAATGCATGGAAGAGTAATGGCAGGGACTGACTTACTTTACTTTACTTTACTTTATAATGTGCACAATGGACCCATAGGCATAATGGTGCGTAAATAAACAAACAACAGAAATCATAACAACATAAAACATAAAAAATGCATAATATAGTGAGGACAAAGTAATGTTTGGGAGTGGGACAACATCATTTGAGGGGAACACAAAGAGGTATAAACAGACCTAGAATCTTACAGAGCGCTATCCCACATAATCTGGCAGCCTGTGAGTATTTAAAAACCCAACATCAAGAAGGACCCCTAAAATGGAGAATCTATATTACCAGTGCACAATTCACACCACCCTGGGTTTATATTTGCATTGTTTAAGATAAGAAGGCAGATTACTAAACCTACACAGGGCCTCATTACGAGGAAGGAGGTAACCATGCCGCTTTTAGCGGCATGGCTACCCCCTTACCGGGTACCGGGTCTGGGTTCCTTGAATGAGGAATTACCGGGCCATTCCGACCTTGGAGGGCCTGGTAATTCCTCATTCAAGAAACCCGGACCCGGTACCTCCCCATTCCCATTCAAGCCTCCATAATGCTCAATATGAATGGGGAGGATGCTAACAACGGGCCCGTTAATAACAAGCTCGTTGTTAGCATCCTGGTCTTCTCACGGGACCCGCTAAGGGCGCCTGGTTGAGTAAAACCAGGCACCCTTAGCGGGTCCCCGCGAGCCGACCTCGTAATGGGGCGGTAAGGGGTTGACGGCTCCGGCACCTTTACCGGCGCCGTTAACCCCTAACCGCCCTCCTCGTAATGAGGCCCACAGTCTCTCGATAACGAAGTGCACCAGCTGCTCAGATCTCTCCTACGCACGACCTTCAGGTCCAATGTTCTAACTATTCTGGGCCCAGTTTGTTGCCGAAGCCAGGCCAATACCTTGTTGCGTAGTGAGTCCCTAGATTATTTCCCCTCTGCTTTCTCCACATTTGTTATTACAAAGTTTCTCTCATCCAGGACCAGAGCTTTGACATCCATGTTCTTGATGTTGGGCATAGACTGCTTCACGGTGTGCACAGTTCGAAAAGACACCTGTAAGACCTGCTGATTGATTAATAACAAAAGGACCAGGTATAGAGGAAGATGTTGCATGAGCATCCTGGTGAGGTTTGCCGGAAATCGAAGAGGATAATAATCCTGACACCTCCCGCCCAGGGGCACCTACAGTCGAGGACACTCCCCTGTCTAGTTGGCAACTATGCAGGGCCCCATGTAAAGGAAGAGATGATTGTGTCGATTTCTCACTATGATTCACTACTACTTGGGTGGATTTCTGCTGGTGGTGCAATACTGGGCCGCACTTGTTAAAACCAACAGTCAGCATCAGCCTGTAGAAGTCTTCCATGTTCGTACAAATCCGAATGTTCAACTGTATCTGCTCCATGAACAGGCACCAGAATGATGGAGTAATATGGTGTGCAGTCTCCCCCTTTTTATCTGGAACTAAAGCGCCCCCTATTTGAGCTTTATTGAGCATCTGTTGTGATACAACCAAATGTGACTGGACCAACTTGTTTCCTACAGCAGTATCCTGTTCCTGGTTCTTAGGTTTAAACCCATTCGAAGCTTCTAGTTCCATAAAGTTAGCTGAGTTGGGCTGAGGAGGCGTAGGCAAGCACAGAGGAAAGCATTCACCTTTATCAGCGTTTTTAAACTCAGTCGCAAGGTTTATATTAGTGTGCAGCACTTTGGAGATGGACAGTTGCTCTGCCTGCAGTTTCATTCTCCTTCTTGCACTATGTGCCAGTACTTCTGATAGAACTGTATTTCTTCTACGAGGGGTTAGTGTAGGAGAGCGCAGTAAGGGCTCATCCCTCGTTATAGCATCAGAAAGGCGGCTGGGCAAGTCAAGCCCCGGGAGGGGAGTGATTTCGGCACCCATTATCTTCCAAGCATGATAGTTACTAGCCAACTAGTCAACTATTCGCCACACACCCCTGAGCAGACAAGTGCTGCCACTGGCCACTCGTTGCCTTCTGCCAATGGACGGTGAAGCTGGAAACCTGAAAGGGGTATTGATTGAAGATTGGGCTCAGTGCCTATCGAGGGGGTTAGAACACTGCCGGAACGCTGGTCATATCGGGCCTCATTACAACCTGCCAGTCCGGGACCGTGCAAAATCCGTGATGGCGGTAAACACGTTTCCGTGTCCGCAAGGGTGCGGAAAAACCGTCCGATTACACGCTGTCGGTCGCGCGCACCACACGGACTCGGAAACGTTGTTACCGCCGTCACGGAATACCCCACGGAAATGGAAATAACGAAGCCACAAGTGGCGCAAAACCCGTTTCCGCCTCCGCCGCCACGGACACGGAACCGGAAATACCATGATCGCCAAAACAGGAAACAGAGAGGCGGCCATCATATAAAAGCACAATCCATTGCCATCCAGAGCCAGCACAAGCACAATCCTGACTCTGAGAAGCCAAAAGGGACCACCAGCATGTCTGCCAGGATTCCTGCTCAGAGGCAGCGCAAACAGCGCTTCAGCGAGGCGGAGCTAACCGTCTTGGTGGAGCACATTGTGGACAATGCTGAGATGCTGTTCAGCGCCGACCAACGGCGTGCCACACAGCAGCGGAGGAAGGAGGTGTGGGCCGAAGCTGCACGCAAGTGCACCGCCGTGGGCATGGCAGTGAGGAGCGTGAAGGACTGCCACAAGCGTTGGGACGAACTGAGGCTGAGGGTACGCAACCTCATTTCCACGCACCGCCAACGCAGCAGTGGGACAGGCGGAGGACCCCCTTCCCCACTGAGGCTGCAAGCGTGGGAGGAGCGTTGCAGCAGCGTCCTCCACCTAGAGGGAATCCATGGGATTGGGCAGGCTGAGGCAGGAAGGAGCCCACCTGCAGATGCCGGTAAGTGCCCAAACATGAATGCCTCATGTAAATATGCAGTTGTGAGTACTGGGCCAAAGGACCCATTAACAATCCCCCCCCCCAGGCAGTGCATGTGTGGGCCAAAGGACCCATTAACAATCCCCCCCCCCAGGCAGTGCATGTGTGGGCCAAAGGACCCATTAACAATCCCCCCCCCCAGGCAGTGCATGTGTGGGCCAAAGGACCCATTAACAATCCCCCCCCCCAGGCAGTGCATGTGTGGGCCAAAGGACCCATTAACAATCCCCCCCCCCAGGCAGTGCATGTGTGGGCCAAAGGACCCATTAACAATCCCCCCCCCCAGGCACTGCATGTGTGGGCCAAAGGACCCATTATGATCCGTATGGCAACCAATATCACTGAATGCAGACACCAGCAATCAGATGCATGTGACTAACACTATTCAATGTACAATCTTAATGACGCATGTGATGCACCCATCTGCCACCACAACAACACTAATTGCATGCCCTTTGTGTCCCCACAGCCGTTTCAAGTGACAGTGATACTGCACAACAGGCCAGTCAATCAGCATCGGCAAGTACACTAGCCACCGCCACCACACAGGAGGATGCTGCCGGCAGTTCTGCACCTCTGGCCACATTACCAGCCACTACAGATGTGCGGCACACCACCACCACCACCAACATCCCCACCGTCTCCACACTGGCTGAGTCCAGACAGGTGCCACGGGAACCTATCATGGCCACCCAACACAACACCGAAGGCAGCAGCACTGCAGAGGGGGCGGCCTGCAGTGATAACAGTGCCCCGCAAGAGCACTCGGAAACAGGGCCACAGGGGGAGATGCCCACATTGGAAGACCTGGGCTCCTTCCATGAGCTGGGGTTCAGCCCCACTTCACTGGGGAGTCCCATGAGGTCGCCCACCCCATCCATGGCCGAACTGAATGCCCGCATGCAGCGGATGGAGGACCAGCAGGCTACCCTCACCCAGCTGGTGGAGAGGCAGCTAGAGGAATCCAGGCTGCAGAGGAAGAGCTACAGCGCCTCAGTGCGTCGCCTGTCGAGGTCCATTGGACGCTTTGCGAGCACCATAGTGACCCTTGCACGCCATGTGCGGGAGGGCAATGACCACACCTCCAGGCTTGTGGAGGCCATGTTGGTTGGCCAACAGGCAAATCTGGCACGGATGCCCTCAATCCCTGATTCTGGCCAATCAAACACTACCACCCCATCCAGCTCCACTACTGCCAGTCCGAGGAGGCGCTCGAGTAGGCTAACGGGTCCCTTGGGCAAGGTTGCACAGAAGCGCACACGGAAGTGATGGCATGTGTGTGGGGCAGTGCAGGACACATGTGGACTACAAGGGTGTGAGAGGGGTGGGCACGTTTGGGTGGTGGGGTAGGTAGTTTTGGGGGTTTGGACAATGGGCTCTGGGTGGGGGTGGGCACGTTTGGGTGGTGGGGTAGGTAGTTTTGGGGGTTTGGACAATGGGCTCTGGGTGGGGGTGGGCACGTTTGGGTGGTGGGGTAGGTAGTTTTGGGGGTTTGGACAATGGGCTCTGGGTGGGGGTGGGCACGTTTGGGTGGTGGGGTAGGTAGTTTTGGGGGTTTGGACAATGGGCTCTGGGTGGGGGTGGGCACGTTTGGGTGGTGGGTGGCCCCGGGTGTACAGCTTCCCTAACCAATGCACCTTCTTCCCTGTTGTTATTACATCAATACATCACCATTTCAAATCAAGACATACATGTGTGGACATTGATCATTTATTTTGCAGTGCAACTATTAATTCATTGTTGTCACCATGTTTGTGCATTACTGTGAATGTGCTGTGACTCAAAAGTAAATGCGAATCAGGGCATCCCGTGCTCTCTGGCCATCATGTGCACCCCCAGGGGGAGGCGGTGCCATCCCATCCCCATCTCCATCCCCATCTCCATCCCCATCCCCATCCCCATCTTCCTCATCTGCGTCTGGTGGCATTGGGATGTTCCTGTGCAGGCATATATTGTGCAGCATGGCACATACCAGCGTGATTTTGCCCGTCTTCACTGGGCTGTACAGCAGTGATCCGCCAGATCTGCTCAGACAGCGGAAACGGGCCTTCAGCAGTCCAAATGTCCTCTCAATCATTCCACGTGTGCGGATATGTGCCCTATTGTATGCCTCTTCATGCCTGTTCCTTGGTCTCCGTACAGGTGTCATCATCCATGGCGTGAGTGCATATCCCGCATCACCTACATGGGATGTAGATGGGGGAACATGTCAGTGTTTGTGGCATCATGTCCTCATCTGCTGCTGTGCATTCTTGTATCATCATTCATTCATGCATATGTACCATGCAGTGTCTGGAGGTATGTTTTGGCCATCACGAGGAATGTCGCTGACTGCATATGGGCCTACACATTAACTTGCATGTTTGCTGTGCCCTGCGGGTGACATTTGATTGTGTGCATGTCATGGTGCAGTGCTGTCCACACATGGCAGAGTGACTCCACTGTACGGAAGTAGTAAATACACGTCGTATCATTTACACGCCTCTCGTGCTTTTTGGGGCAGTGTTTCAATTGAGGGTGGGTGTCTGCAGTGGCACAGGGTTCATGGGACAGTGACGGGATTGGCTGTGGCAGCGTGTGCACGGGCACATTGTGGTGCCCTGTCATGTCTCCCTTCATGATGTTTGGCATCCGCTGTGTATTTGGTAGATGGAAGGGGGGGATGCATGTGCGGTCACAGCGGCACACTCACAATGCTCATTGGCCTGGACACACACACACCACTCCGACAGGGTTGTAGCATCGTCAGCTGTACTCACCCAATAGCCATGTGCTTTGTCCGGCATAGCGTTCCATGTACCGTGGCAACGTGGAATTCCGCAGTACCATTGAGTCATGTGATGAGCCTGGGAAACGTGCACAGCAGTGTGTAATCAGTTGCATGGCATCACAAACCATCTGGACATTCAAAGAGTGATACTGTTTCCTATTGCGGAACACCGCCTCAATTGCATGTGGTACTGTCAGCTCGACGTGGGTGCAGTCAACTGCGCCTATGCAATTTGGCATGCCTGCTATGGCATGGAAGGCCAACTTGGTGGCAATGACCTCGGGGAGGGTGCGGGGTAGGGCTATGTGTTCCGACACATGGCGCAACAGGGCATCCAGTACCTGTACCAGGATTTTTGAGAAACACGGTTGTGATATGCCGTGCAGCTCACCAACCGTGTGTTGATAGGTGCCAGTGCCAAGGAAATGCAGAACTGAGACAACCTTCAAGAGGGGGGGGATGGCGGTGGGGGTGTCAATTAGGCTGCTGATGTTGTCCTCAATCATGGCGGTGATGTGCAGGATTGTTGCACGGTCCAGCCGGTATAGGGTGTGGATCTGTCCTGGGGTGAGGTTCCAGGGTGAGGCCCTGATGCGTGGTATTGGTGGCTGGCGGCGGGGTCGGGCTGGCTGGGCAATGGGGTTTGCCATAGCTGCAGGGTTGGCTGGTTGCCGCCTGCGCCTCCTCCGCCTACGCCTCCTCCTCTGCGCCATTACTGCCACCATGTGCAGTACTGCCTGTTGGTTGAGTAGGCCCAGTCCCAGTGCTACTAGCCCTGCTGCCTGCATGGTTCTGTGTTGTGTTGGGCTGGGTGTGGCCCTTTTGTAGGCTCCCAGTGGCCTGCTAGGTCCAGCTGGGCTGATTTGGTGCACCTGTGCCCTGATTCAGTTCAGCAGGCAGTGCATAACGCCATGTTCGCGGTGGCGGCGGTTCCGCCACCGTGATCACGGTATTTCCGCCATTTTTTTCCCGGTATTTCCGTGTCCGCGCTAGTTGTGATGCTCACGGTGTTTCGTGTTGCCGGTAACGGAGGGGTTTCCGTGCAGGCGGAATTAAGGAGAACCCTATTTCCGCGGTGGCGGTTTAGGGTGGTGCTATTACCGGGGCCGCGGGTCATGATTGCGCGGACATGGAAACGGTGCCGGTATGGTTTTACCGGCAGTGTTAATTCCGGACCGGAGTACTTGTAATGAGGCCCATCGTTGCCGAACTCGCTTCCTCACCGAGCGTAGTGCTGGTTGCTCTCTGCTCCACCGTCGTGAGCGATTAGAGGAGAGGACCTAAGGACCTAACAGGAAGTGCCTCGTCAAGCCGCACCGCCTCTGGGTCTGTGGCTCAGAAAAGAATGGAACTCCATCATTAACAGATCTCAAATCTTGAAAAAAAAACGAGGTATACTTTTCAGGCTTTTTCACAGGCAATGGGCCTCATTACGAGTCCGGCGGTAACCGTGCCGGAAATTCCAGCAGGTTACCGCCGGACTCGTATTACTATTCCGCCTCCGTGATTGCCGGAATCACCGGGGCATTACAACCCCGGTGACCCGGTAATTCCGGAGGCGGAATTCTATTAATCCCCATTCCCATGGAGTCCCATAGGACTCCATGGGAATGGGGAAGTGGAAACACCAGTGACATCTCCCGCCTGCAGGACTCTTAATCAGCTGGTCCGGAAAGAACAGTGGTGGCGGATTTACCACCACTGTTCTTTCCAGACCGGCTCACTCGTAATGAGGCCCACTCAGGAAGTATTCTATAACAGGAGTGATGCCTGATTCAGCTTCATGTTTCAAGGGATATTGATAAATACGGGGCAGTCTCTTGAAGTGATGTCTTTTAATCCTAATAGGAGCATCTGCATGAAAGCACCCCACTGCATTATCATGTGTGCACAATAAGGAAATGGGTATAGTGTCAATCAATGGTTTCAAGTCATCCAGCCATCCCTCCTGCCCTCTCTATAACTATTTCTATATGGACTTAACCTGGGGTTCACCCGAGAGAGGATACCATTTTAATGCCAAGGTTTTTCACAGCATGAACTGGAACAGGGATAGAGCCCCAAGAAGGGGTCCAAAAGTCAGCCGACCAAGATGAACTCACGCAAGAATCGGCACCCTAGACCATAACTTTCGTTTTCTCAATGAGCCAGCTTTTCTGACGCATATTAGCATGTTCATGTTCATGATCTACCCGCAAAACTAATTGCGTGTCATCATTGTAAGAATAAAGTCCACAGCCATGTGCATGAATTAATTTGGCCAGGGGAAGCAGATAGATGTTAAACAAAAGGGGAGAAATTGCAGACCCCTGGGCGACCCCACAAGAAAGAGGAAAAGAAGCAGAAGATAAAGGCGGTAACAAAAGGGATTTCATCCTATCTGACAAGAGAGATTGAAACCAGTCAAAGACCAGGCCACAATACCAATCTCCCTCAAGCTTTGGCAAAAGATCCCATGGTCAATGGTGTCAAACACTTCAGAGAGGTCTAACAAAATGAGAACACCCACACCGCCCTGGTCTAAGAGAAGGGATAAGTCATTGATGACCGAGACTAGCACTGATTCTGTACACCATCAAGGGGAAAAATCCTGCTTGAAAGGGATCCAAGATGGCACGCAATTCCAAGAAAGTTCTCAGCTGAGGTGTCCCTATGGCCTTGAGAATCTTCATCAGGCCATGCAATAGCAAAATAGGCCAAAGTTTAGCTGAAACAGCCGGGTCCAGGGAAGCCTTTTTCAACTGGGGGGAGACCACTGCATGCTTTAAAAAACCAGTAATGACAACAACCTGCATGATATGATATGATATTTTATTTATATCATGCCCATACACAAGAGTTTCAAAGCCGGACGAGGCAAGGGAGGGGTACAAGGGAGGACAAAAACAACAAACCTACTAGGCACAGTGACATTGAGAATGCACAAGTGCAGGGGAGAGGGAAGGTGGAAAGTGCAAGGGGCAGGGGAGGAGTGCTCAACACACGATCAAGACAACAACAGGTAATGCAGCCAGCAGGTGGTAAGTACAAGAATGAGGCGCAGACAACGGGTGTCTAATAAGTGCAGGAAGGGGACTGTAGGGTTGTGGCTACAGACCCAAGTGCAAGGGTTGCCAGGAGGCAGTGCGGGTATGTGGCTGGGTGGGCAGAGGGTAGCCAGGTGCCCAGTGCCGAAGTAGACAGAGATCAGCAGTGAGAGGAAGAGAGAATGCAAAAGCAAAGAGGAAGGTCTTGAGGTGCTTCCGAAACCAAAGATGGATCTCCTCAAGTTTCAGAGAGGCATGGAGGCTGTTCCAGAGGGAGGCCCCCGCCGAAGAAAGACATCTACCCCCAACTCGTTGCTTGGAGAAGCAACTGACCCTGAGGGAGTTGGAGGTGGAGGAGCATAGAGTAATTCACAGTGCCCGTAAGATGTAACGCCAACCCAGGACCGATATATTTCAAAACCCGGAGCAGAATCAGGTCAAGAGGAGGAATAGACTTTAGTGAGTTTACAACCTGCAAAACTTGATCCTCTCATATCAAGGGTACAAGCATACCCTCCACATGACACTGGACATACTGGCCATCCTGAACTACTGGGATTAAAGAATATTCCAGGACCCCCTCCTCTTCTGGTAGTCAGAAAGCATCTTGATCAATCAGGATAGCATTCAGTGGTTCAGGAAAATAAGTGTTGGAATGTTGGTTGGGGAAAGAAGCTTGAGCTCTGTGTGAAATGCCTAGAATATGGGCTGTGCTCCCTGGTTGCGGAACTTGGATATTGCACTGCCCTGTGTGTCCGCTCTCTATGGTACTCTATGGTACTCGTTTTCCAATGTCCTGTTTGCTTACACTGATTACAAACAAAGTGACCTGGCGTGGGTCCCCATGATCCCTTTGGATTTAGCCACCCCTTGGTCTCAGCTGATGTATCGGACCTCTCTGACTCTGCTGTTCTGGATGGAGCGCCCCACTGTCTCTGCTGGATAGGTTGTCTGGGATAACCACCCTTCTGCCCCCCCTTGAATAGTCTGCCCTATGAATGCATTCCATACTATTGGGGTCATTACAAGGTTGGAGGTAGCCATGCCGCTATTTGCGGCATGGCTACCCCCATACCGCATACCGGGAGCAGGTTACCTAAATGGGGAAATACCGGGCCATTCCAACCTTGGAGGACCCAGTATTTCCCCATTCAGGGAACACATCCCCATTCCCATTCAAGCCCCCAGAGGGCTCAATGGGAATGGGAACCATGCTAATAACGGGCCCGTTAATAACAGGCCTGTTGTTAGCATGCTGGTCCTTAAGCGTGTCCCGCTAAGGGCGCCTGGTAAAACACTAAAGGACCTCGTAATGCGGTGGTAAGGGTTTGGCGGCTCTGGCACCTTTACCGGCGCCATTAACCCCTTAGCCCCAACCTTGTAATGAACCCCTATGATTCAATTAATAATCACTGGATGGTGATGATGTTGCTGTAAATACCAACATCATATCCCCAGACTCTGCCAAACCTGCCAACACAGGTATTTTGGTGGATGCAATGCCTCAAAGCATTCTCATTCTAGGTACACTAACCCTAAATCAGTACCTTACCGAACCTATATCCGTGGTTGTCTAGTCCTAATTGAGCTGATAACTACTCTCTCACAAGATATTGGGCAACTGAAAGACATGTTGAAGTTAGTGGCCACACAAGTAGAGACAAAGAATGTGGAGACACAAAGTAGTGACCAATAGCACAGTTCCTCTTTATATGCAAAAAAGCTTCTCCTCCCTCCCAGAAAACCCCCAAAAATACAACCCATGATATTACAAGCACTGACCAGGGCAATGGATGCACACCAAAGATTTGCCTCATATGGTTACTAAACCTGCCATACTTTCAGGAGCAAACAAACAAAACAACATAGCCCAGAACTGTGACATGTGCCAAGCTACAGATGTATGTGCAGACAGCGATATCCATAATATTAGCGCTGCAAAATGACATACAATACCTGTTGGGATGCATTCTCTTTTGCATTCTAATAGACACATTCCAGTAGAGCCCGATTCCAGAAGTATTCAAATTGTTTCCTGGAATGTGGTGTGTTGGGTAAACAAATTGGAAGATAATGGTTGGCTTCAGTTTACTAGACTACATAATATAGTGTGCCTAAAAGAGACCTGGGCAACGATAGAAATCTTCACTGAAGGCGGTATGATATGATATGATAGGTTATTTATAACACGCTTTATACCCAGAGGTTTATAAGCACGGACCCGGGGATCGAACATGTGTTGCTCCGTGTCGTCTTGCTTCGAAGGCGAGCACGTTGCTGCTAAGCTATCCTCCAGTGACTATTAATTCTCCAGGAATAAAAGGTCCCAGAGGTCCGCCAAGTGGGGACCTTGTAACCTGGGTCATCCCTGACCTATCCCCAAAAATTCAACAACTAGAAAATTACTCTCTGGAGTCCTAGCCATTAGCCTGGAGGTGTATATTTGGTCATGCCTTCTGGTATTTAATATTTACTATAGACCATGGAATGTACTGGGAATGAAGGTTTGTATGTGCTTAAGAACATTATAAGCAAATGGATTCTAATTCATAAGCGAAAGGAAGAAGTAACATATCTTGTGATTCGCAATCTAAATTGTCACTTTGAAATATTAGCTGTTATGATAGAACTTCTTTATGAAGAATATCTTGAATAATAAGATATTCCTGACACTAAAATGCTGGAACCAAAAATAGAGGACTGTTTAGCCTTAGAGATAGTCCAATTGTGCCTTAAAGTTGGGAGAGCACACAAATGGTAGAGGTATGGACGATATGCCAGTTTATAGGGTGTGAGGACACTTTAGTTATATTGATTATGCACTGATTGATAGCTACCTGTGGCACTACGTCAAATCATTCATGATTTCAAGTCATGTGGAAAGTGACCAATATGCCCTACTGACTTCCTTGAAAAAAACTAATATGCAGGCCTCTGCCATGGCAGATCAAATAAAAGCTATGCACCTGTTGTTCACTTACAATGGCAAGATAGGTGGGATCATTTGGACATTGCTTGCATCCCATCAAAGGCATATCATAAACTGTTACCAATATTAGTATTAATATTAATATTAATAACTAATATTGTCTGAAGAACAGGCGAATGCAGAATCAGCAATAGATTCTTTATCCGAAACAGCTAATATTGTTTTTGGTTGTTTTTAGTCATTTTCTAAGGCCAACAAGGAGATAAAACATTGACCTCACTTGTAGTGACTCCCCTCTTGGGGACAAGGAACTCGAATTCCAAATAAGGAACTCCCAGTCCAAACCACCCTGTATGCATATATGGATGTTGAAAAGACTTTGGCATTCCCTCGTCCAACCATAAGTAACAAAAATCTTTCTTCAACTCTATTGGCTTCAGGTAAATGACACTTATAAAGAAAGAGTGCACTATGAATGGAGGAGAGACTCCTTCAGAGGGAGGTGAGCCTCTGAAGCAAGGATGTCCTGGAGGGGTGGAGTCAGGTCAAGCCGCTGTCTCACTGAGGCATGAGCAGCGAGAGACCCACTAGCTAGAGGCTGGACGGAAGGTGCCTTGACCGAGCCAGAGGCTCCAGTCAGGAAATGAGACTTGACAGGAAGACAGCCGTCTTCTGTGGTGATGTGTCCACCGAAGGGCAGTAGAGGACCTGCGCCCAGCAACCGACCCCGAGGCAGACACTACAGATGAGCCCAGGTGTCCGAGCTCCACTCAACAAGCACTTTTTCTGCCGAAAGCAATGCCGACCGGAACACAGATGCTACCGTTTTGGGAACACCAGGGAGTTCTAGAACGGTTGGTTTAATGAATTACCGAAACAGAAGCAGGTATGGAAAACAGAAGGAAAGAGGTACGAATATTATGTCATAGCTGGAATAGCCGTCAGAAGTGCAAGAACTTGAGAGACTCTAAAGGGCTTGTCCTGCTAAAACATCTACTCTAAAATGCTTGTAAGGATTGTGTTCAACCATTTTAATGATTTCTTAGACATCCACAACCTTCAAACCCCCCTACAAGAAGATTTCTGCTCCTGTCACTCCATAGAAACTGCTCTCATGAATGTCTCCAACTTCATCTCCTCTACTAAGTACTCCAACCTATTCTCTATCCTAATTCTCCTTGACCTGTCTGCTGCCTTTGACACTGTCGATCACTCTGCTCTCCTTAATACTCTCTTCCTTTTTGGGATTCGCAATCGAGCCATAGCCTGGATTGAATCCTACCTGGCACGTCACCAATTCTCTGTCTCCTGGAGCAACACTTCTCAGCTCCCTCCTCTGACTGTTGGTGTTCTACAGGGCTCTGTCTTGGGTCCTCTCCTGTTTACACTCTACCCCTCTGCTTTTGGGGCACAAATCTCCTCCTTTGCATTCTCGAACCGACTCTTTGCGGGTGACACCCAAATCTTCTTCTCCTTCCCTGAACTCTCCCCTGAGCTCTCTATCAAAATTTCAAACTGTCTCTCTGCTATTAAATATTGGATGGGCTTGCACCCTCTGATGTTAAACCTGCTATTAAAAATTGGATGGGCTTGCACCCTCTGATGTTAAACTCAAACAAAATAGAGGTGCTCTTCTTCTTACCTGTCATAATTTCTCGTTCTGTTCTCTCAGCAAGATCGTCAACTTTGCTACCAGGACTCTCTTTGAACTCCCTCACTTCACACCAGCTTCTTCATACCGTCACCAGGCTGGATGGCTTACGATGAAACACAGGACCAGATTTACATTTCTGTTCCAGTTTCACAAATCTATCCACGGAAAGGCACCACCATATCTATCCTCATCTATCCAACTCTACAAACCTTCTTGTAATATCTGCTCTGCCTCCTTGACTACCCTTGTGGCTGCTTGCCCTCCCTGTGCTTTCTCTCACTACTGCTCTTTTTCTCTTCTTGCTCCACTGGTTTAGGACGATTTTACCTAAAACAAATGGTCGCAATGACCAAAAGTTCTAAAAATGCTACCACCAAAGGTTCGAACACCAAAACTTCGAACCTTTGGTGGTAGCATTGTAAAAAAGAAACCAGGGGCTGCTGGGGTGTCCCCCACATCGCCCCGTTCACTATACTTTGTGGTGTAGTGAGCGGGGGCTGTAGGGGACACCCCCGCAGCCTTCCGTTTAAAAAAACAAAAGAAAGAAAAGAAAAGAAAAGGACCCTGTGGCACCGGTTCCCGATCACAGAAGTGAAAGGGAACTGGCGCTGCAGGAACCCAGCGTGAAGATGAATGTAAGTGGGGTTTGTTTATGTTAGGGGTGTGGGTGGGGGTGTGCTGAGGGTGTGGGTGGGGGGTGTTATGGGTGTGTTTTGGGTGTGGGTGTGAGTACGTATGTGTGCTCGCATGAGAAAGGTGTTTTCACTTCAACCGGACATCTGAGAAACAGTCCACAATGATTTGTTCAAAACAAAACTAAAAGACTCCCTTCTCACCTTCGATTTACCCTCTTAACCTTCCTCTCACCTGCCTTCTAGCTAACAATGTACCTTCACTTCTATGCTGCCTCTGTCCTCACTTTCTACTGCCTCCACTCTAGCACTTAATCCATCATGGTCACATCCCTCACAAAGCTGGCCGTAATGCCTACCTGCACTTAGAAATGTGTAATGTTGGTTGTCCTTAATCTATGTATGTCCACCCATGATGAATACTCCATTTACTCCCCTCCACAACCCAGGCAGAATGTCACTCGAACTCAACCCATTGTAAGAAGCTCACTGCTTCCCGTCAAATCTGATTTCTTATCTATTGTACATTATTTTGTGATCAAAAGAGCATTGCTCCACCCTGTATATATAAATATATCAATATAAATATATATAAACTAGCCACAATTCGTTGAAAATCGGGGAAGGCACCTGGACATCTATTGCCCAATTTCCCTCCTGAACTGGGTGGATACAACCTTTGTAAGAGCCATTCTAAAACATCTGGAGTTCTGGGTGGGGTCTATTACTAATTTTTCCACCTTATAGGCTGGTTTACAGAGGAGGGTGGGTACAATTTATCAGATTTTAGGTTGTTTTTACTTATTGTTAAATTTGGGTTCTATAAAAAAAATGCAACCTTTACTTTTGTTTTATTGATCTTAAAATGGCATTCCATTCAGTGACAAAAGGTGTTCTCTGGCATACAATGAAAAATGAGATGTTCCATCCGATTTTGTGAAGGTGATAAAGTAGCTCTGTATGATAATAATATAAAAAATATATTAAAAAACATAATGGGCCTCATTATGACCCTGCCAGTTCGGAATTAATGTAATGGTAATTCCGTTTATCAGCATGTTTCTGGAATAGCTGAGTGCCTCCAGCCAAGAGCTGGCAGCCCACTGGCAAAAAACAGCCGTTATTATGGTTAGACAATCAAAAGGGCTCTACGCTTTGAAGAGGGAGACCCGGGGGTGAATTGTTACCGCCCCAATACCGTGTGAACTGAACTTTACATTGAGGTAACAAAAAGTGTCATCGCCCGAAAGAAGGGGATCCAGGGGTGAACCAGATCACCCTAAAAAACTTTCTTTTGGTCAAAGGAACTTTTGTTTTTGTTGTTGAATACATCAGGCCTGCGAAGGCAAGAGACTTTCAAAGGAAACGAGACTTGGCCATCGACAGCCCTTAGAGCTACACTAGCTTGAACGGAACGGTCGGCTCGTGCTAAGAAAGCTCGAGTGTGTGTTATGCTCCAAGATCCTACCTTAGCCCGTGCTTCAAACGTGGGGAAGGGAGACCCAAGAAACTGCATCTTGTCATATTATTTACGAATACTTCTTTCTTTTCTTGAAAATTATCCCACACCCTTTTTGGATTAGATGTGAAGTTTGGCAATAGGTTTCTTAGTATAGGCCCTTTTTATTTGACACAACGCCACTAGGACTTCCTTATTTTCATTTGATGGTCGACACTTGCTCCCATCTTAGATTTAGGTTTAAATTAGGCATTTTCCCAACCTGCATACAGTTTAATAAACACCCTTGAACTGTGATCCCTTGTGTCTGTCTTACTTGTTGCCACCATGAGTACCTCACAGATCCCTTCGGTCATCTAGCTCTACCTCTCTACAGATCAGACGCTTTTCCAAGCAGAGAGTGGGGGGGGGTAGATCTCTCGCCTCCTGGAATGGACTCCTGCCCGTCTCAGACTTGAGCTGGATCTCCTTAAGTTCCAGGAGCTTCTCAGGGCATTCCTTGTCTCTTCTTCCCCTCTTCCTTCCCTCTTCCCCTCTCCCTCTCCCCTACTAATGTCCCTGTCTGCCCTTGACATCAGGCCCCCCCACTCCAGTCTACCCCTGTACTTGGTCTCCCCTTAACCCCCCACTAACCTGCACTGGCCCTTCTGGGTTTTCTCCCCCCCACACTAGCCTGGCTGAGCCTGCAGCCTGGTAGCCCTTCCAGCCCCTACCTTGCACTTCGCTTGTGGACCTTCCTTCCCCACACTCTATACTTTCCCCTGTCCACCTGGCCTCCACAGGGACTCACTTTTCTCACCTAGCCTCCCCTGGCACTCACTTTTCTCACAGGCTCTTCCGCCCTGACTGGCACTTCCCCCCTCCCGCTCCCCTTTCCCCTGCACTTCTTGTTACTGCACTTGCACGATCTGAATGTCACAAGGCCTAGTAGGATTGTTTCTGTTTGTCCTCCCTGTTCCCCGACCATCTTGTCTTGTTGCACCTCGAAACACTTGTGTATAGGCGCATCATAAATACTCAATAAAAAAATCATGACGACGTTGATGGGTTACTTTTACTGACATGTCAAGTAGTGACTCACCAAAAGAAGAGCCTTATTCCCATAGTGACTACCAATATGAATCTAAGGCCTGGGGGGTGGAACGGCACCAGCCCGCAGAACTAGACGGATGCACCATTCATGAAGGTGCATCCGTCCTCCCCATTCCCATTGAGTCCAATGGGACTGAAATGGGAATGGGGAGTAATAATTACCGGCACACGGCAATGGGGATTTACCGGGACCGCCGGGGATGCAATGCCCCGGTAAATCCCCATTGCCGGTAAATTCATGACTCCAGCAGCAACCGTGCCGGTATTTACTGGCACGGCTCCCGCCAGGGTCATAATGATCCCCCATGTCAGTCATTGACATTTTTGATGGACTGGCTTTCAATCCCAATACAGAAATATTGGCGATGATCTACATCAGGGTTGTCCAACTCCAGGCCTCACAGGCTGGAATCCTGACAGGTTTTCAGGATATCCCTCATTAATATTCATGAGAAGAATTTTGCATACATTAAAAATAATCACATGCAAATGTATCTCATGAATATTAATGAGGGGTATCCTGAAAATCCAACATGTTTCCGGCCCTCGAGGCCTGGCATTGGACAACCCTGATCTACATCAAATCTTTGTATAGCAGCATCTCACAGGAGGATGCTATTCACTGCATTAGGAACCATCTTACCCATCATAACACCCAGGATCTGGTCCCTATAGAATTGATATTTAATTTGATGGCGATAGCAATTAAAAAGATTTTTTTCACATTTGACAATCAATTTTTCTTACAGATTCCAAGCAATGCCATTGGAGCAGCATTTGCCCGCAATCTAGCAATCTTATATATGGCTACCTTTGAGGACTGGTTCATCTTTTACCATGACAATTCCTTTCATAGCAACATCAAACTTTGGGAGCGCTATATAGATTACATCATCTTTACATGGCAAGGCACTCACTGTGGAGTGAGGGTATTTTTTCTATGGGTCAATTAATGTAACAGGAACATCCAATTTACAATTGAACATAGCACATGAATGTTCTGGATTTAATCATCAAAAATCAGCATGGTCGCTTAGTATGTTCTATATATTTGCAAAATATAGCAATCGTAACACCATTTTGCACTTTAACAGTTTCCACCCATGCAGCCTTAAAGAGAACCTTCCTTATAGCCAATATTGGAGATTACGACAAAACTGTACCTTTCCGGCTAATTTCTACTCCCATGCCAACAATCTAGATGACCGCCTGAGAGCTAGAGGTTATCCTCAGAAATTGATAAGCCACTCTAAAAAATGAGCCTGCTACACCCCAAGAGAAACATTACTCACACCATTGGCTGGCTCTAAGAACTAGCAGAGAATGACACGTGTCTTCACACGCTGCCCAAATACCCTGAATTTAAAGAAAACAGTCAAAATATATTGGCCTCTAATCCAATATGCGTTTGCCTAGCAAAGAAGTCCCAATGTTTGCTCTAAGAAGGTCCAAAAACTTATGGGACCATCTGGTGCGCTCACAGTTTATGAAACAACATCCTAGAACCACTCTGTGGGACTTGAGACCACTAACTGGTCCTTCTTTATGCAGTTCCTGTACTGTGTGTAAATTCACCAAGAAAATTAATTATTTTAAAGTGGGGGACACTGTGTGACAATTAAGAAATATGACCAACTGCAAAACAACCAAATTTGCATATTGCATTGAATGTCTGTGTGGCCTTCCTGACATCGGCCAAACCATGAGGGCAGCCCATGACAGCATCTCCGAACACTGGTCTCGGATCAGATGCAAATCTACTTTCACACTATATACAATCTGACTGACCACACATATCCAATGATCTATGTTGGTGCATCATAGATGTGGTCAAAGCCTCTACTAATGTGCAATGTTTCTTACTTCACAAGGAAGCAAGATGGATTCACAAAATTAAGACCTATCTATCAGGCTTGAATGATCAGTTATCTTCTCTGATATAGCCCATGGGTTATTGCAATTTGCGGAATGCAACATACCATACAGCTTTACTGCTATAACATCTTTTATGGTTTTACATCCCCATCGGTGCCCAGTATTCTGCCATGGTGGAAAAGCTATATATGTCTATGTGTAGGTCCTTTCAACCTATACATGGACATATATATATATATTTCACGCAGGGAATTTGTATGTGATTTTGTTTGTATGAATTCAATTAGCTTTAGAATTTATCTGCTCCTTCGCGGTTCGGGCAATGATACTGTACCATGTCAGACGCCATCACATTAATACTTAAGGACGTCATTACGGCTTCACATAGGGACGTATACAAGTTCTGTTTGCTATGGAGATTTTCTCCTCCTTTCCAGGTTCGAGCAAAGATGCCGTACCATGGCAGACCCCATCACGCTAATACGTGATGATGTCCATATGGCCTCACGCAGTGTCATGGACACAGACGCAATCACAGCCATATTTATAAAGGTTGTTGCTACTTGGTAGCAATTTCTTCCACATGACAGTTCATGTCACTCTATTTGGCGTTAGTTGCATAGGTAAGAGATTGGGTGCCGATCTTCAGCTCAGCCATCCAGAACTTGTGTAGCTTTAAACGCTCTCTGCTTTAATATGATTCTCTCCCCGTTGGGTTTCTTACATTTGGGGTAAGATAAAACGCCCCCTTAATCTCCCTCTTCTAAATTGGAATTACTCCACAACTTCACACCCAGGTATGATATTTTCATATTTGTTGCCCTCCCATTTTTCTCCTATTTGTTCTTAGAAGCTTTATAGCTATATTATTTTCTTTTTTACACTTTTCCTTTACAGCCTATGGGACCATATTCTGTAGGCATCCTAGGCCTTAATTGCCCTTAATTGGCAGAAATGATTTCTGACCTGTGTATGCAGGAGTGTTTTCCTCAAGCTTGAACGTATATGAGTTCCTCATCTATGCTTTTTTAACAATCATTTTAATTCGTTGGTTTTGGCATATTTCTGATCCCTCATATTGATTGTTCGATTTTCACAGGGTGTGATGAGTAATTTGTTCTGATGAAGGTGGATCATTCATTTTCCACCCTGAAATGTATTGTATTCGTTGATTCTGCCTACTAGATTCTTTCAGCAAATGGTCTAAAAGACAATTCATAAAGTCACATCTCACCAATCAAATTAGATACTATTAGCAAAAATGTACAATGCATGCAGAACTTTGAACTGCTATACTCCGCATACTCCTAATCCTTGCTATTGAATTTGTTCTTCATTGATTCTTACGTTGTGTTTATTTGTGAATTATCAAAAATGTAATTTTCGTTTGTTGTCTCTCTTCACGTGTGTATTTTAAGATTTAAGATGGGAAATGAAGATGCATAATATTTTTACAGAACACATTATTTTCACGTTGTTAAAATCACTGATTTATGAAGTATATTGGATATATCGTTGTAGTAGATATAGCATGAACAAGGAATGCTGCAAAATGAGACTCTAGCATGGTCTTTAAAGTCGGTACAAGTATATTTTTCCTTTGTATTATTTGTGTTACATACCCCAGTTGCCATGTTAGTAGGGGGTCACCCTTCAGTTAGCATTATCTAAGAACAGCAGGGTTCCTTTTTAATCTGTAGACCCAAGGGGAGAATGTTTCCCTTAAGATATTCTTTTAAGAGATGGCCATGCATTTCTGTCGTGAATTGTTTCTTTTTTTACCGATGAAGCTATCACTGCTAATCTTTGAGACATAGTTGACTTCAATAGACCGTTGTTTGAAGTATGAAGGGCCACTAATCAAAGCTGCAATGTGTTGCTCTGAGTAGGATAATCTTTAATTATCCATTGGCTTACTTCCAAGGTAACTACCCTAATTAGCTAACAAGCTGTCCTAATGCACTAACATACACCAGATTCCCTGAAGACTATGAAGACCAGAGATCGCATAGGAAAAAACACAATGGTGTTACCAGCAGGTTGCTGCCGAACCCCTAAATATTTACCGGCGCCTGACTTCCCGGGGGCCACCGGGAGATAACAACCCCGGCGGCCCGGAAACTCAGGGACCAGTAAAATGTAAGTCCCTATTCCAATAGGGTCCCATAGGACTCTATGGTAGTGGGGACACAGATGCACTGGCACCATTGGTAATGGTGCCAGTGCTTCCGTGACCAGTCGGCCTACCGTGGCCGCTGTGCCCAGCAGGGTCAGACATATCGGGCATGGCAGCTCTGGCAGTCAGGCCTGTAACATGCCGGTCCGGAAACAACAGTGCCGGTATGCTTAACGGCACGTTGTTTCCGGACCAGCAGGGTCATAATAACTTCGGAATCTGAGCCATGTGGCACACATGTATAATTAAGAAAATCAATAAAAAATTCATTTAGCATTCTTGAGTACACACACCTCTGATATCATTTCTCCAAGTTCATCCTCCCAGATCCAACTTGGGTCCTTCCTCTCTGCTATCTTTTTCTCTACATGTGGTGTCCCCCAGGGTCTAACCTCTCTCCCTGGCTGTTCAATCAATATCTAGCAGTCCTTGCCCACTGCATTGCCGCTCTCTGCCCCAACTTTCAGTGCTACGCGGATGACACTCAGCTCATTTTCAGGTTACCTTCGGCCACCTCTTCCCCGTCTCTCATCTCTGACTGTCTGTCTGCTATCCAGGATTGGTGTCCTGCCAACGACCTCTGCCTTAATGCCAGTAAGACTGAGATTCTCCTCATCGGCACTCCCACTCCCTCCTTTCCTGTAGCTCTCTGGCCAGCCTCTCTTGGCCCTCTTCCTGCTCCCACCTGTAAGGCTAAGAACCTGGGGGTCATCTTCGGCTCCACACTCTCTTTCTCCCCTCACATCTCTGACATCTCTAAGAAGTCACACTACCAGCTGCACCTCCTTAGAGGTAGTCTTCCTTTCCTCTCATACCCCCAGAAGCTCACTACATCCAGAGCTCTGGTTCTCTCCAGGCTGGACTATTGCAACAGCCTCTTTCTAAATCTGCCTGCTTCTACTCTACACCCTCTTCAACTCATCCAGAACAGGACTGCGAAACATGTCCTTGGCCTCAAGCCCAGGGATCGTATCTCTCCAGGACTGAAATCTCTGCACTGGTTCCCAGTAGCTGCGAGGATTAAGTTTAAAACCCTCTGCATCGTCCACAAGGACTTTTGGGCGTGGCGCCTCAATACCTTCAACTGTCTCTTCCTAAATATCTTCCCTCTCGAGCTCTTCGCTCATCCACCTCCAACTCCCTCAGGGTCAGTCGCTTCTCCAAGCAACGAGCTGGTGGTAGATCTCTCTCTTCGGCTGGGGCCTCCCTTTGGAACAGCCTCCCTGCCTCCCTGAAACTCGAGGAGAACCATCTTCGGTTCCGGAAGCACCTAAAAACCTTCCTCTTTGCTTCCGCTTTCTCTCCCCCTCTCCCCTGCTGAAGTCCTGGCTGATATTGAGATTGCACGGGTTGCCTGTCCACCCATCTGTTCTTGGGCCCAAGCCCGTCCAGCTGCACGCTTGCACTGCCTTCCTGGCAACCCCTGCACCTGGGGACAGTTTTCTGTTTCCCTACAGTTCCCCAACCAGCACTTATGTCTGCACTTATCCTGCACTTGCCACCAGCTGGACGTTCTTTATTTATTTTATGTTATTATGATTATTATCCCATGTACCACACTTTCCCCTTCCCCTGCACATTTCCCTTTGCACTTGTGCAATCTGAATGACACCTGGCATGGTAAGATCACTGTCTGTCTTCCCTCTGTTCCCCCTCCCTTTCCTCATCGCGCCTTGAAACACGTGTGTATATACGTGTTATAAATGTCATATCATATCATATGTACCATCATTTATCAGTAAATTTTATTAGTCAAACCATGGAAAATACAGTCACTTAAACAGTTGTTATTGACAATGATATGTTAATGTTAAAGGACATTTGTAACGCGCACTATCACCACCGGAGTGGTCCCTTGGCGCTCTGGCGGCTCTGAAACAGGAGGAGAGGTTGAGTTAGTGGGAGGAAGCAGGAAAAGTGCACGAGCGCAGTGATGTGCTGTTGGCGGCCTCAGCCCGGTGGGTCCGTTGGCTGGGCCTGGGGTGTTTGCGGCCAGTAGTCGTCGTGTACTGTTGTGCAAGGCTATGTGTAATTTTGTATGGTTGTTACAGTGTAGTGAAGTTGATGCGGTTTGTTGTGCTGTAGGTTTTGGTTGTGTTTGGAGTTTGAGAGGTGTATGCAAAAGGGGAAATTGTTAGTGGGGGTTGGTTAGTTTGCGTCTCTGTCCTGAATTGAAGCGCTCGGCTTGCGTGGTCTCCCCTGTTGCGGCTCTGTCCTGATCTGGGTCTGACTGGCATACAGGTTCCTTACTCCACTAGCTCCCGCCTCTAACATGCTCTCTCATAGCTCCCCTTATCTTCCATTCATACTCCTGTGGTCATTGCACCTGCCAATGACAACCTCTCAGGTAGTGGGGTGATTGTCAATATCTCGATAATTCCACACCCATGTGGTACTTGGCGGTAAATAATTAAGGGGCGGGTGAAATTGTTGGTGGGATTGTCTGGGGTAGTTGACTCAGTCTCCGTGCGTATCACCTGTGTTCCGGTCTAGCCGGTGTCACCCGTCCAGGTGCCGTGGGTGTTACTCTCTCGGGTCCGGGATGTGCGTGTCTTTTTGGTTTAGTCATCCTTTTCCAGTTTTGGTTTACTGGTTTAGTCTGTGGTGTTGTAGAGCCAGGTTTTTAGTGATTTCCTGAATTTTAGGTGATCTTCAGTGTTTCTTATTTCTTTTGGGATGTTGTTCCAGGTTTTTGCGGCTAAGTGGTAGAAGGAGGTGCCTCCAAGTTTTTTTATGGTATGGTTTGCGTTCCAGGCAGATTTTGTTGGATGATCGGAGGGATCTCGTTGGTTTGTAGACTGTTAGTTTGTTTTGTAGGAATTCTGCTCCTTGTCCGCTGATTGCCCTGTGCGTTATGCACATTGTTTTGAAGGTGATGCCATGTTTTACTGGGAGCCAGTGTAATGTTCTTAGGGCTGGAGTGATGTGGTCTCTTCTGGATAGTTTGAGGAATAGTCTTGCTGCTGCATTTTGGTTCTGTTGAAGTTTCTTCAGGAAGTATTCTGGTATTCTGAGGTAGAGGCTGTTTGCATAGTCGATTTTATACATGATTAGGGCGACGATAGTGAGTGTTTTGTGCGCGAAGGAGAGGAAAGGTAGAATTCTTCTTGCCGTGCAGAGGAGGAAAAAGCATTTCTTCACTGTTGCATTTATTTATGGTTCCAGGGTTAGGTTGTTGTCCATTAGGACTGCCAGATTTTTTACTACCTTTGATGGTGTTGGTGCGTTTCCCATTTCTGTTGGCCATGGGATGGTGCTTTCATTCTCTTGGTCTTTGGATACGATCATGATTTCTGTCTTTCCTGGGTTGGATTTTCAGGTTGTTGGCATCCATCCAGTTGAAGACTTCTTTTAGACAGTCGGTTAGGGTTGGATGGTCGGCATCAGTGTCTTTGATTTTGAGTGTCATCTGCGTAGTTGTAACATGTAATGTTGTATTTTTTGAAGATTCTGATGACCGGAGTCTGATAGATGTTGAAATATAGTGGAGATAGTGAGGATCCTTGCGGTACTCCACAATCGTTGACTCGTGGAGTGGATTTGAAAGGTTTTATCCATACAGTTTCTGTTCTGTCCCGCTAGGAATGATTTGGTCCAGCGTAGTGCTGTGTCTGTTATGCCTATGTCTTCTAGTCTTTTGGTCAGGGTGTCGTGGCTAACTGTGTCAAAGGCTGCGTAGAGGTCGAGCAGAATAAGGGCTGAAGTAGTGTTTGAGTCTGCGCTAGTTTTGAGGTCGTCCCAGATGGATAGTAGTGCAGTTTCCGTTCCTCTCGCTGGTCTGAAACCAATTTGAGCTTGGTCCAGCAGGTGGTATTTTTCCACGTGTTCTTTGGTTAGTTAATATACGTAGGTTTCTAGAAGTTTCGCCGGGTAGGGGATGTTGGAGATCGGCCTGTAGTTAGAAAGGTCATCTACGTCACCACTTGTGTTTTTTAAGAGTGGCTTGATGTATACTGATTTGAAGATCTTTGGTACAGTCCCTGTTGAAAGTGATAGATTTAGAAGGTTTCAGTAGTGTTCTGCTGGCGATCCTTTCGCGAGGATTGATTTGTAGATGTCTGGGGGACATGGGTCCATGGGTGATCCCGCTTTCTTGCTTTGTTTAACCAGCATTGCGAATGCCTCTGCTGATATTTCAGGAGAGCTTCGGAGTTTGTGTTGTGGTTCCGAGTTGGGTTCATTGGGTTGTCTGTTGAGGTTGGTTAGTCGCTTTTGTATGGTTTGACGGATGTCATTGATTTTTTTTTTTAAGTGATCTGCCAGGTCGTTGCATAGTTTTTCTGAAGGGGTTGGGGAGTTATCGCAGCCTGGTGGGTTTCTCATTTCTTCATGATGTTAAACAGTTCTTTTTGTGTGTTGGTGGCATTGTTGATTCTGTCATCGTAATGTCTTTTCTTTGCCTTTTGTATTTCCTTCTTGTATGCACGGATTTGTTTCTGGTACTGTGTTTTTTTCCCTGAGTTGTATTTCTTCCTCCATTCCAATTCCATCTTTTTGTTTTCCTTTTTCATGTCATTTAGTAGTGGGGTGAACCATTTTGCCATTGCTCTTTTTTTTGATGGGATGAACTGTTTTTCTGGGGCGATCTTGTCTATAGTATCTGCGATCCATTTGTGCAGTATCTCTGCTTTTACGTCTAGGTCAGCTAGCTCCAGTTCTGTAGTTGAGGGTTTCGTTAATTCCAGTTGTTCGAATTGGTTGCTTTCTTTGACGTGTTTCCAGTTTCTTCTGGTGGTGGTTGTGAGTTTCAGATGTTGGATGTAGGCTTGGGTAGGCAGAGTGACCACGAATGGGATGATGAGATGGTCGCTCCATATTATTTGTATCAGAGGTACGGTGGTGATGAGTTTTTCTTTGGCGAAAATTGCATCTACGGTGTGTCCTGCCGAGTGCGTTGCTCCTTTGACTAGTTGTCGTAGTTTCATGGTGCTGAGTTGATCAATTAGTGAGTTTTGGGAGTTGGCGTGGCTGTCATCAAACCAGATGTTGAAGTCCCCCAGGATGATTAGGTGTTCGTGGTTGATGGCTAAATTGGTGATGGCTTCTATGAAGTTATTGACAAACGTTGCATCATATGTTGGTGGTCTGTATACCAGGATGAATGTTATGTTGGTTTTTGGGCTTGCTGTTAGGTGTATTACCATGATTTCATAGTTGAGGATGTTGAGTGGTTCGTCAGTTTTTATTTTCAGGTGTTCTTTGAATGCTATAGCAATGCCTCCTCCTTTTTTGTTTTTTCAGTTTATTTGTAGGCATTTGAAGTCGGTCGGAAGGCAGCTTTGGAGTGTGATTTTGTAGTTGTCGTCCAGCCATGTTTCTGTGATGAACAGGATGTCAATGCCGTTGTCGTCGAGTAGGTCGAAGATCTCTGTTGAGTGTTTTCACATGGATCTTGCGTTTATTAGATTGCAGTGAAGTTTGGAGGTGTTGTTTGGTTTGGGTTTTGTCGAGGTTGTCTTCAACTCAGTGTTGAGGTTTCCTTCTTGGTCGGCCACTTGTTGGGCTGTGGGGCTCGGGGCGTCAGCGTCTTCGAAGAGTTCTTCTAGGTTTTGTCTTGGGTTTTTAGTGTTTTCATTGGGTTCGTCTTCCGGGAGTTGTGGTTGTTGATTGGAAGTTCCTCTTGCTTTGGTGATGTAGGGGGTTATTGGGTCGGTGGTCTGTTTGTTGTTTGTTTTGGCCATTCTTCTACTACTTGCTTGTGTTAGGTTGATTGATGTTGCTGCTTCTAATGTTGGGTTGGATTGCTGTGGTGGCCAGTTGTCTGCGAGGTATGGAGTTAGGTAGAGGGATTTTTCCTTCGGTTTGTGTTCCTGCCTGTGGGGGTCCAGTCTTTGGTTGTTCTAGGTTGCTGTTCTGGCGTGTTTGTTCTTTCATCTCTTCGTCTTTTTCTCGGAATTGGTCGTTTGCACGGCATTGTAGGATTGAGAGTTGTTTAGTCTTTGTTTGGTGACGTCTAGATGGTCCTGCTTAGGTCTGGTTGTCGTGTGGTCTTGTGGTGTAGTGGCTGGTGAGGGGGTGTCCGCTACTGGTTTGGCTCCATCTGTGGGTGGTATTCCGGCTGGGGTTGACAACTCGTTCAGTCGCTGTCCTAGGAGGTGAAGGGGGGAGGTAAGGGTTATTAAGTTGGGTGTTATCGGTGGCTCTCTTTACTGTCTGTCTCCCTAATCGTGGTTCACTGTGGTGAGCAGGATGTGTGGGTTAGGAAGGATATCCGCTGGTTGGGTGGTTTGGACGGGCGTAGCTCGGACTTTTGCCTTGTGATGTGAGAAGCCCTAGTTAGAGTGACCCACCACTGTAATTCGCTGGTGGTTTCTGTCTCACTTGGGAGTTTGCTAGATGTGCGAGCGAGCTAGATTTGAGACACCTGTATAGTGGGAGAGAGGCCTATCAATGCAGTCTGGAGGTCACACAATGCAATTTGGGCACAGAGGCCCTGCTATGTTTGAGACACCTGTATAGTGGGAGAGAGGCCTAACAATGCAGTTTGGAGGTCACACAGTGCAATTTGGGCACAGAGGCCCTGCTATGTTTGAGACACCTGTATAGTGGGAGAGAGGCCTAACAATGCAGTTTGGAGGTCACACAGTGCAATTTGGGCACAGAGGCCCTGCTAAGCTTGAGAAACCTGTATAGTGGGAGAGAGGCCTAACAATGCAGTTTGGAGGTCACGCAATGCAATTTGGGCACAGAGGCCCTGCTATCAATGCAGCCTGGAGATCACACAATGCAATTTGGGCACAGAGGCCCTACTATCAATGCAGCCTGGAGATCACACAATGCAATTTGGGCACAGAGGCCCTGCTATCAATGCAGCCTGGAAATCACACAATGCAATTTGGGCACAGAGGCCCTGCTAAGTTTGAGACACCTGTATAGTGGGAGAGAGGCCTAACAATGCAGTTTGGAGGTCACACAGTGCAATTTGGGCACAGAGGCCCTGCTAAGTTTGAGACACCTGTATAGTGGGAGAGAGGCCTAACAATGCAGTTTGGAGGTCACACAGTGCAATATGGGCACAGAGGCCCTGCTAAGTTTGAGACACCTGTATAGTGGGAGAGAGGCCTAACAATGCAGTTTGGAGGTCACACAGTGCAATTTGGGCACAGAGGCCCTGCTAAGTTTGAGACACCTGTATAGTGGGAGAGAGGCCTAACAATGCAGTTTGGAGTTCACACAGTGCAATTTGGGCACATACAAAGACATCATTTGGGTCGACATAGCTGCAAACATTATGGTAGAATAAGAAAGACAAAATGGTACAGAAATGCTACAACCAAAAACTTCTTTATAAAGTGCAGGCATGCAACAATTACGTAAAGTGCTCCTAGTGCTGCAAAAGTGCAATGCAAATGCTAATACTCGTGGCTAGCTGGGAAGTGCAATCAAGATTGATGGAATTCATTACTAGCCTATGGGCAGTACAGCAATTGACAGGCCATTGCGACTTTTTTTTTAAAAAACCTTTATTTTTGGTATTTAACACACCGAACAAATACACACCCACATTAGGGTGGATTATCAACTATGCGCCGTTAACTTAGATCCCCTCCATCGCCCTTGGCCGCCTCAAGGCAGATATGCTGGTTAGCAACAGTTCGCCCCATTGGGTCCCCGCTCTGGGGATTATTGGCCTGACTTCAGACTGAATCAGGGTGCGTTGCCTGACTCCGAAGTGTCTGTTGAGGAGGAATCAGCTTCATTTATTAGAAAAGTTAACAGCGGGCCCCAGATGTCGGGCGGGCGCGCGTGCTGAGGAAGGAGTTTAATGAAATCTGCCTCTACATCCTGGTAGTAGAGCAGATCCTTTCGCCAGGCTGTGTAGGATGGCGGGGGGCCGCGGCCCCATGCCAGGGCGACTCTCCTACGGGCTAGTGTTAGTAGGACTCCGGCCAGTTTCCTCGAAGGAACTGATAGCAGTCTGGTCATCCCCAGCAGGGCTGCCGTGCATCTCGGTTGTATTGCTTCTCCCAGGATTGCCGTTGACGTATCTAGCACCCTGTTCCAGAAGGTGGCTACCTCGGGGCATTCCCTTGCCATGTGTGTAAAGCTCGCTGCTATGGTTCCGCATCTCTTGCACTCTGTCTGGATGTCGGGATGGTGTTTGGTAGCTTTTTCCGGTGTGTAGTATGTTTGGTGAAGGAAATTGAAATGAATGAGTTTAAGCCGGGAATTAAGTGCAATTTTCTGAGTCTGATTCAATATGTAGCTCCAATCTGCTTCTGGTATATTTGTGTTTAGCGCTTTTTCCCATCTATTTTTCGCCCCAGTATTGACTGGGGGTGTTCCAGTGGTCAGAGTTTTGTATATTTGTGACACCAACCTGCCGTCTCCTTGCGCTTGAATGACATCGTGCAACAATTGCCAGGTAGGTGGTTGACGCGGGAAGTCTGGCAGGTGGGTCTGTAGGGTGTAGCGAGTTCGGAAGTAGAGGAACACATCTAGCGCAGTGTTGCCCCCTTTCTGTTTGGCTTGGTCTGGTGTCATGAAACCTTCTTCTGTGAATAGGTCCCCTAGGGATCTTATATGCAGTTTGTCAACCCACTGGTGAAACACTTTTTCCGATGTCAGAGGGATCCCAGGGATACATTTGACTGGCAAGAGGGGAGAGTACCTAGTGTGCACCCCCAACTTCGTCGCCACGGTCCTCCAGACCTTGTAAGTTGTGAGCATCACGTTCATCGTGCGATAGGGAACGGGGAGCTGGGCGAAGACCACTGCAGTCAGGAAGTTGGGAGTCGCCAGGGCTCGTTCCACCTGTACATGAGGATGGATTGTTTGCGTTGCATACCAGTGGCTGAGGTATTGTGCCTGGGCTGCCCAAAAATATTTTTCAAGATCAGGGAGGGCCAGGCCGCCGCTGCACACGGGGAGTGTCAGTATCGTATACGCCACTCTAGCTGGTTTGCCAGCCCAGAGTAACTCAAGAACCAAGCTTTTGAGCCTTTTCAAGAAGGTTTGTGGTAGTAGCAGCGGTATATTGTTGAAGAGGTACAGCAGTTTTGGC
This sequence comes from Ambystoma mexicanum, assembly GCF_040938575.1. NCBI lineage: Eukaryota > Metazoa > Chordata > Amphibia > Caudata > Ambystomatidae > Ambystoma > Ambystoma mexicanum. The sequence goes on from NC_090921.1 coordinate 1,504,261,218, forward strand.
AATACTAACATTTTCACTAATGAGGTTCTGCCCCAGAGTGTCAGTGGGAGTGTCTTCCAGCGAGAGACCTTGTCGTGCAGGGATCTGAGCACCTCTTCATAGTTATCCCGGAACAGTGCTTGATGGTCCAGTGACAGTTGGATCCCCAGATATCGAACCCCGGCGGTTCTCCACGTGAGTCCGAAGTCGTCGGCAAACAGTTTTGTGTCTCGGGTCAGTGGGAAGACGACTGATTTTGAATGATTAATTTTCAATCCGGAGGCCGCCCCAAATTTGATGACTTCCCGCATGACTGGGTTCAGATTAACCTCTGGGTCCCTTATATATAGGGCCACGTCATCGGCGTATAGGGATACTATGAGCTTGTGTGGGCCGATTATGAGACCCCTCTGTTGACAGAGTTCCCGCAGATTGGAGGCTAGTGGCTCCATTACCAGAGCGAATATTAGTGCCAAAAGAGGACAACCTTGTCTTGTGCCACGTTGTAGGTTTATTAAGGAAGATTTTGCCGAGCCCACTACGATATTAGCTTGTGGATTGGTGTATAGGAGGGAGACGAGCTTGATGAAGCGAGCCCCCAACCCCATCCTGGTGAGAACCAGGAACATAAACGGCAACTCCACCGAATCGAACACCTTTTCTGCGTCTAACAGGACTGCAATTGCTTGGTCTGTTGGGTCAAGAGCCTCGATGATTCCAAACATTCTTCGGATGCCGAAGGTCATATTGCGGCCTGGTATAAAGCCCGCTTGGTCAGCTAGCACCAGGGCAGGCATCAGGGGCATCAATCTATTCGCTAGGATTTTGGAAAGGATTTTATTGTCTAGATTAAGCAGTGAGATCGGGCGGTACGAGGCGCATTCTTCCAGAGGTTTTCCTGATTTGTGTAGTAGAATGACATTGGCTTCGCAGGAGGAGTGAGGAAGGGAACCACGCTCCAATGCTTCCTCATATACCGCTGCCAACAGAGGGGCCAGGGTTTCCGCAAAGGCTTTATAGAATTCACCCGTTAGGCCGTCAGGGCCTGGTGCCTTGGAGTGTGGTAGGGTTTTTATAGCTGCTCGGATCTCTTCCTGTGAAATCAGTTCATTCAGAGGTTTGCGTAGTTGGTGCTCGACCCAGTAGAGTTCGGTGTCTTCTAAGTATTTCAGCGGGAGGTTCGAGTCTTTCCGGAGCCTGGCGCTGTAGAGATCTTGATAAAAAAGCCTAAATTCTTCTGCTATCTTTTCATCCGTGTGGATTTCCTCTCCTTGCCTGGTTCTGATCTTTTCTATTTGGGACTGCTTGTTGTCGGCTCTGATTAGATTTGCCAGTAGAGCTCCTGGTTTCTGGCCCTCACCGTATTGACGGACTTGGCTGGTGCGGTGTAGAAACTTAACCTCACGTTCCGCTGTTGCATTGAATTTTTGTAGTTCCGTTTTTATGGCAGCTGCTGACTGCGGGTTGGCTTTGTTCGGATTCTGGATCTCGAGTTGCTTCCATTTTTTTTCGCTGGTTGTAAGCTCGCTTCTAATTAGTTTGAGAATGCCATTTTCTTTGGCGAGGCAGACTCCTCTGATGAAGCATTTTAAGGATTCACAGATTGTGCCTGCTGAGGGGACCGACCCCAGGTTGGCCTCCAGGAACACGTCGATCTCCTCTCTTAGCTCGGAAGCAAAGACCTTGTCCCTTAGTGATCCCTGCTTAAAGCGCCAACGCTGTAGCGGTGGAGTGGGGTTGGCAGGTTTGAGCTTAAGAAGGATTGGTGAGTGGTCTGAGAGTGTTCTCGGGTGGATGGAGCACCGGCCGCATGATAGGGGGGTGTTTGTTGAGGTGAAGAAGTAGTCAATCCTGGAGCTTGTATTGTGGACTGTCGAGTGAAAGGTGTATTCGCGCTGTTCGCCATTGGAGACTCTCCACGAGTCTTGTAAGTCAAATGCTCTACAAATTTCTTTTATCTGGAGACTGGCCTTGGAGGGTGGATGTTGAGTGGTCGTCGATCTGTCTCTTACAGGATCTAACGCCGTGTTCATGTCTCCGCCCCAGACGATTGTTGCCGGGTTGAGCGACGAGAGCTGTGTTAGCACCCAGCCAAAGTTGTCAGGGGCATCTATATTCAGTGCATACGAATTAACAAATGTCACTTTCTGACCTGCGATAATGCCGCTCACCAACAGTGCTCTGCCTTCGTCGTCTTTTGCCGTGTGTAGTAGTCGGAAGCTGAGCCTCCTGTGTATAAGGATAGCGACTCCTCTCGAGTATGTGGAGTAAGATGAAAAGTATCTGTGGCAGCCCCAGCTTTTGGCCCACTGGTGGTCCTTCCCTTGAGCAAAATGAGTCTCTTGAATCAATGCTAAGTCCACTTCGTGGTGCCTTAGGTATTGCAGAATTTTTCTGGATTTAGCCGGAATGTTGCCGCCTCTTATATTCCATGTTAGAACGTTGAATGGGGCGACTTAGATTTTATATCGAGCCGTGTTTCTGGTTTCGTGGGTTGCGGAGGTCTGGCGGTATTTGAGCTTTCGTTGGGGTCCCTGCTTCCGGGCTGTGGGCCTCGGTGCGGCGACGGGTTCGGCAGCGGGCAGGGAGCCGGCGAGGAGCCGGACAGACGCGATCCGGTGGCGCTTAACTTTCCCCTTAACATCGAGGGGCTCGAACTTTGGGCTAACCTCAACAGGCCCGAGACGTAACTCTCCCCTGGGCGGGCAACCTCAAACTGGCCCGCTGGGAGTTTCTGCATTACCCAACCCAAAACCAAAAAGGCCCATGGAGTCTCCATGCCGAGGCGTTAAATCACACCCCGAATGTGCCGACTCAACGTAGGCAAACAGTAACTGAACAGTAGCTGTGCTGGGGGCACCTGGGGCCTCCCAAGTGGCCTTGCCCCGACTCGTACTGCTGTAAAAGAACTGGTTTACTCTGCGCTGCTGTGCCGCATTTTGTGCGTAGCTTTGAAGTGCCTTTTAAGGAGGATTCCTGGGGTTCCTGTTTCTCTGAGGTCTAGGGCGAGCCCTGTTCTGATCTGGGAGACCTAGGTGATCGTGGAACAGATTTGCTTCGTCCGGGGTTTGGAAGAACTGGACCCTCCCCCCGTGCTGGATTCTCAAGCGTGCTGGATAGAGCATTGAATACGGCAGTTGGTTGTTACGGAGTCTCAGTTTGACACAAGCAAATGTTTTCCTTTGTAACTGTACTGCTGGGGAGGAGTCGGAAAAGAGGTGGATTGTGTCCCTGTCGTAGCATAACTCGCCCTTTTCCCTGGCGAGGCGGAGCAGGGCGTCGCGATCCCTGTAGTTCAACACCTTCGCAATCATTGGCCTGGGAGGAGCGCTTGGTGCCGGTCTCATCGCGGGAATCCTGTGGGCTCTCTCAATAATGAATAGTTGGGACAAGGCCTCCCGGCCAAATAGATTAATGCATAGAGATTCCACAAAGTCTTCCATTTTCTCCTGCGTTTGCTGTTCTCTCACTCCGACTATCCGCAGGTTGTTCCACCTCGATCGACCCTCTAGGTCCTCACACTTGGCAATGGTTTGTTTCATCTGTGTTTCCAGCTGCGAGTGTAACGCTCACCTGATTCCCGTAGAGGCGCCGGTCTTGACTGGGCGTATACCGTATCTGCAAAGGTGATGTGTAACACACGGCTGGCTCTTTGGGCTGGACCTCTGTGCACTGTATGTCTGACTTGAAGGGTAAGATGTCTGCAGATAGAAAATATGGGATTAAGGAACTGGGTTATTGAATGTCTCTCTCTTCTTCCCTTTCTCTTCTCCTGTAGAACCCCAAAGGTTAACGCTCTCACCTTAGGTAAGTGAACGCCGTGCTCTCCATCTGCCTCGGGGCAGGGTGCTGTAACCAGTTTCTTCACTGGATAAGGGGAGCAGGCCTCTTGACTTCAGAGGACTGCTGTCCGTCGTTTACTGCACGAACGGTAAGTTTCGAGTAATTCTAATGTCTTTAAAGTCTTTAGTAATGATGTTTCTTGTTTTGCAGGGTTCCGGCGATGGCGGATGACGGGCTGAAGTGAGTTGAAGATGGAGCCCGTGTGATGAATAGAAGCGCCTGGAAGCACGTAAGTAAGCGCTTGTTGCCTGCTTCACGATGCGCTCTAACTGTCTTTTTATTTTGCAGGTACAAGTTCGGAGCGGCTGCAGGGTGCCGGAATACCCACTGGGTTAGATGTGGAAAGGAGTAATGGCACGTGAGTATTAAAGTTCCCCAATGTCTTTAAACGCACCTTGTTTTGTCTTTCAGATGCGGGATGCAGCGCCGAAGGCCTCCGGAGCGTGCGAAGAGTTGGTAAACTTTTGTCTTTCAGATGCCGGAATGCAGTGTGAAGACCTCCGGAGCGCACGAAGAGTAGGTAAGCCTTTGTCTTTCAGATGCCGGAATGCAGCGCGAGGCGTTGGTGACAACCGATGGACCAGGTAAGTGAAGAGCTGTCACTGAAGACCGTAATGCTAACCTGTTCTTTCTTGTCTTTATAGGTGTTGCTGAAGACTGGATTCAGGATGGTAAGCCTTTTTCCTTAGGCCCAGGATCAGATGCAGAAGACACGATGAGCGTTCTGCTGCAGAGGATGCAGAATAACGCAAAGCAAGATTCATCCATCGGGTGTGGTTTAAATAGCCTCCTGTAGTGCTTAGGTGTCTCCTTCCACAGCCACGCCTAGGTAAGAAAAGAGTTCCTGCTTTCCAGAAGAGTTCCAGTGTTCTGAATCTAGGGAGTGGCTCCTGCCCCACCCAACAGGAAAAGTAGTTCCAAACAGAAGAGGATCAGAGGCTCAACTGGCAGGCAAGTAAGCAGCATGGTCTGCTGCAGGTAAGTCCACCCAAGCATTATGAGCCCGCGCTTCCAGCGCTGGGACTGGGCATATTTATGAGCCTGGTGCCACTGGCGCCAGGACTGGGTCCAAAAGGTCCCAATTGGGACTGGTTGGCACTCAGAACCTGGGTTATGGATCTGCTTCCAAGGGAGTTGGGAAAACCCTGACCTTTTGGAAGCAGAGATCATGACAGTACCCCCCCTCAAGGCCCCTCCCAAACCGGGCTTCTCCGGGGGTTTTGGCTTGTCAGGAAATGTTCGGTGAAATCTTTTGATTAGGCGAGGAGCGTGGACATATTCAGCAGGTTCCCAGGATCTCTCTTGGGGGCCGTAGCCTTTCCAGTCAATTAGGTAAAATAGTTTAGATTTGGAGATCTTGGAGTCCAGAATGCTTTTGACTTCAAACTCGAGTTCTCGATCAACTAGGATAGGTTTTGGAGATTTAGTTAGTCGGGTTTGAGGTTGCACGGGTTTTAATAGAGAGACGTGGAAGACCGGATGTATCTTCATGTGCGGGGGCAAGTCCAACTTGACCGCTACTGGGTTTACTATGGTAGTGATGGAATAGGGACCAAGGTATCTTGGGTTGAATGTGCGTGGCCCTTTTAGAGGTAGATATTTGGTGGATAACCAGACTTGATCCCCTACTTGATATTGAGGGGCTTCCTTCCGATGTTGATCTGCTCCTTTCTTGTATTGTTCTTTAGCCCTTTGAAGGTGAGAAACAGCTTCCTTAAAGGCTTGGGTGATTGTAGAATGCAGGTAGTCTACTGCTGGTGTTTCAAGATCTTGGAGGGGATCCAACTCCGAGGTTCGAGGGTGACTGCCGTACAAAAGAAAAAACGGGGTTTTCCCAGTTCCCGAATGGACAGAGTTATTGTAGGCATATTCGGCTATCCAAAGGATGTCTTTCCAAGTTTTTTCAGTTTGTTGCAGCATGCAGCGTAAATACTGTTCCAGAGTTTGATTGGTCCTCTCGGTTTGTCCGTCGGTCTGAGGGTGGTGACTGGTCGATAGTCTCACATCAATTTGAGCCGACCGACAGCAACTTCGCCAAAAATGAGAAATAAATTGACTACCTCGATCCAAAATTAGAACCGAAGGAAAACCGTGCAGTCGGACGATGTTTTCGAGAAATTCTCGGGCCAGAGTTGCTGCTGTTGGCAAGCCTTTGAGCGGAATGAAATGCGCCATCTTGGAGAATAAGTCCACGATTACTAGAATCGTATTGTATCCGGAGCATGGAGGTAGATCGGTGATGAAGTCCATAGAAAGCGTATGCCAAGGGCGAGGTGGGATGTCAATAGGGCGTAAGAGGCCTGCTGGTCTTTCCTTTTGACTCTTGTTTTGGGCGCATACTCCACAGGACATTATAAAGTCTCTGATATCTTTTTTCCAAGACGGCCACCAGAAGTAGCGCTTGATCTTTTCTGAGGTCTTGGCCATACCGGGATGTCCTTCCATTAAAGAATCGTGATAACAAGAGATTACTTTTTTCTGTAAATCTGTGCTGGGTAGGTATAATCGTTCTTGGAAATACAATAAGTTTTCCTTTACTGCAAAGTCCTTTCCCTGCAGATGCCAATTCTGTATGTCTGCTGGAGTTACAAGTTGCCTGGCCTTATCCTTAACTTCCTCTATGGATTCTGTGGCGATTACACCCAGAATTCTTTGTTCGGGAATGATTGGTACAGGTTTAGAGTTGATCAAGTGTTCTTCCACTCCCATCCGAGAAAGGGCATCAGCTTTACCGTTCTTTGTACCAGGTCGATAGGTAATTATGAAGTCAAACTCGGCAAAGAATAATGCCCAACGGAGTTGTCTAGAGGATTGGGCTTTTGCGGTTTTCAAATATTGCAGGTTTCGGTGATCCGTAATCACAGTAACGGTGTGTCGGGCCCCCAGCAGATAATGCCGCCAAGCCTTAAAGGCAGACTTGATAGCCAGAAGTTCCTTGTCAGTAATCGTGTAATTGATTTCAGGAGGCGAGAATTTGCGGGACCAAAATGCCACGGGATGCAACTGATTGGTTACCGGGTCCTTTTGTGATAGAACTGCCCCCATGGCAAGGCTTGAAGCATCAGTTTCCACGATGTAGGGGAGTTCGGGGCGAGGGTGTTTTAAGATTGGTGCAGAGATAAATTTAGTCTTCAAATCCTGGAAAGCTTGTTCCGCCTCGGTAGACCATTCAAAACGTTTGTTTTTCTTTAACAAGGCAGTGATGGGCTGGACTATTCGAGAGAATTCGGGGATAAACCTGCGGTAAAAGTTAGCGAAGCCTAACATGCTTTGCACACCTTTTACGGAGGATGGTGATGGCCATTTGAGAACTGCATCGACCTTCTTTGAATCCATACGCACTCCGCCAGGTGATAATATGAATCCCAAGAATTCAACTTCAGTCACGTTGAAAACACATTTTTCCAACTTAGCGAAAAGTTTGTGTTGACGCAATCTTTCGAGGACCATTTTCACGTGTTTCCGATGTTCAGATTCCGATGAAGAATAAACGAGGATGTCGTCAATGTAAACAACAACACACACATCTATGAGCTCTCTGAGGACATCGTTCATAAAATATTGAAAGGCGGCCGGGGCATTGCAAAGTCCGAAGGGCATGACCTGATATTCAAATAGTCCATACTTGGTGCGGAAGGCCGTCTTCCATTCATCGCCCTCTTTTACTCGTACCAAGTGGTAAGCTCCTCTAAGATCCAGCTTTGTATATATGCATGCTTTTCTGACTTGGTCCAGGAGTTCAGGGATCAAAGGTAACGGATATCTATTCTTAACGGTGATCTGGTTCAGGGAGCGATAATCTATACAAGTTCTAAGGTCTCCTTCCTTTTTTGGAACGAAGAACAAAGCTGAAGAAGCAGGTGACTTGGAAGGACGAATAAACCCATTTGCCAGGTATTGATCCAGGTATTGTCAAAGGTGAAGGTTCTCAGGCTCGGTGAGGGCATAAATTCTACTACAAGGAGGAGTAGATCCAGGTATCAGGTCTATCTGGCAGTCATAAGACCTATGAGGAGGTAGAGAGTTAGCCTGATCCTTCCGGAAAACATCTTGGTATTCTAGGTATTCGGGAGGTAACTGGGGAGTCTCTGAAGAAATTGCTGCCAGTGCAACACCAGGTGGAGGGTGACAAGTAGAGACACATTCTGGAAACTGGACCGTTCTTGCTCGCCAATCGATCAGAGGATTGTGTTTCTCTAACCAAGGTATTCCTAGAATAATCTGAAACTGAGGGGCCTTGATCACATCGAACACAATCTTCTCATGGTGTCCATCTTGACTTACTAGCGTCACCTCTTGAGTGGTATGCGTTACTGGCCCGGAGGCTATCTCCGTACCATCCACCGTAGTAATGACGTCCTTTACAGCCTTGGGACAAAGAGTTAGATTCATCCTCAAAACCATTTCATGATCCACATAATTGCCGATGGCACCGCTGTCGACGTAAGCTTCAATTGCATGTAATCAATCCGGATTATCAGGGCTAATGAGGACCATAGGTATCACGAAATGCGAGGTCACGGAACTGGTTTTCACGCTCGGCAAGAGGACCTCTATTCTTGTCGGGCAAGGTCGTTTCCCTGCTCAGAGTTTGTAACTTTGGTAACTGCAGCTCCTACTGCCTTCTTGGCAGGTTTCACCGGACAGTCTCGAAGAAAGTGCCCTGAGTTTCCGCAATAGAGGCATAATTGCAACTGTTTTCTCCTTTCCCGCTCCTTTTGTGTTAGAGGACCTTTCAGACCCCCTATTTGCATGGGTTCCCCGGGGTCTACTCCTTTGGAAGGAGTTGGCGGTTTGGAAAATAATCGAGCATCAAACTTGGAACGATCGGCCTTCCTGTTCTGCAGTCTGTGATCTATTTGAACGACTAAGTCTATATAGTCCGAACAATCTTGTGGGAGATTCACTACTTGGGCTAACACATCTTTGAGCTCTCCACGTAGACCTCTATAAAACAGCGTAATCCTTTTGTCCTCAGGCCATTGAGTTTCCACTATCAGTCTGTTGAAAGACGCAATATAAGCCAAAAGGTCTTGATTACCTTGTCGCAACGAAAGAAGCTCATTGTCCAAGGCCTGCCCCTGTGAATGTCTTGCGAACAGTTTTTCCATACTGAGCTGAAAAGCTTGAAAATCATGGAGGACCGGATCATCTTGATTTACTAGAGGGATGGAACAGTCTGCCGCATTGCCACTAAGGTACGAAAGCACGAAAGCTACTTTAGCTTGATCAGTTGGAAAGGCTGCTGGCCGGCATAAGAAATGCAAACGGCACTGATTGATAAATACTGCAAACCTCTTTGGGTCACCAGAAAATCGTTCGGGCGGAGCCAGAGGTACATTCCCAGGTAGGTTGATCTGCACTGGATTCATAGAAGATGTAGAAGGAAGATTTCCCCCAGATGCGGGTAACGGGGTCTGTCCGGCTTGTGACTGTAGCAATTGTCTAGCAAGATCATCTGTTCGCTCCTTGGAAATAATCAGTTCCCTTCTTAGAGCGTTCGTTTCCTGACGGGCTGCATGCACTTCTGCCCTTAGTTCCCCAAGTAACTGGGCTAGCTGGTCGGTATCCGAGGTTTCCATAGCGCCTGGACGGGAGTTTTGTGGTAGGCTTTGCGTTCTGTAACGCTCACCTGATTCCCGTAGAGGCGCCGGTCTTGACTGGGCGTATACCGTATCTGCAAAGGTGATGTGTAACACACGGCTGGCTCTTTGGGCTGGACCTCTGTGCACTGTATGTCTGACTTGAAGGGTAAGATGTCTGCAGATAGAAAATATGGGATTAAGGAACTGGGTTATTGAATGTCTCTCTCTTCTTCCCTTTCTCTTCTCCTGTAGAACCCCAAAGGTTAACGCTCTCACCTTAGGTAAGTGAACGCCGTGCTCTCCATCTGCCTCGGGGCAGGGTGCTGTGACCAGTTTCTTCACTGGATAAGGGGAACAGGCCTCTTGACTTCAGAGGACTGCTGTCCGTCGTTTACTGCACGAACGGTAAGTTTCGAGTAATTCTAATGTCTTTAAAGTCTTTAGTAATGATGTTTCTTGTTTTGCAGGGTTCCGGCGATGGCGGATGACGGGCTGAAGTGAGTTGAAGATGGAGCCCGTGTGATGAATAGAAGCGCCTGGAAGCACGTAAGTAAGCGCTTGTTGCCTGCTTCACGATGCGCTCTAACTGTCTTTTTATTTTGCAGGTACAAGTTCGGAGCGGCTGCAGGGTGCCGGAATACCCACTGGGTTAGATGTGGAAAGGAGTAATGGCACGTGAGTATTAAAGTTCCCCAATGTCTTTAAACGCACCTTGTTTTGTCTTTCAGATGCGGGATGCAGCGCCGAAGGCCTCCGGAGCGTGCGAAGAGTTGGTAAACTTTTGTCTTTCAGATGCCGGAATGCAGTGTGAAGACCTCCGGAGCGCACGAAGAGTAGGTAAGCCTTTGTCTTTCAGATGCCGGAATGCAGCGCGAGGCGTTGGTGACAGCCGATGGACCAGGTAAGTGAAGAGCTGTCACTGAAGACCGTAATGCTAACCTGTTCTTTCTTGTCTTTATAGGTGTTGCTGAAGACTGGATTCAGGATGGTAAGCCTTTTTCCTTAGGCCCAGGATCAGATGCAGAAGACACGATGAGCGTTCTGCTGCAGAGGATGCAGAATAACGCAAAGCAAGATTCATCCATCGGGTGTGGTTTAAATAGCCTCCTGTAGTGCTTAGGTGTCTCCTTCCACAGCCACGCCTAGGTAAGAAAAGAGTTCCTGCTTTCCAGAAGAGTTCCAGTGTTCTGAATCTAGGGAGTGGCTCCTGCCCCACCCAACAGGAAAAGTAGTTCCAAACAGAAGAGGATCAGAGGCTCAACTGGCAGGCAAGTAAGCAGCATGGTCTGCTGCAGGTAAGTCCACCCAAGCATTATGAGCCCGGCGCTTCCAGCGCTGGGACTGGGCATATTTATGAGCCTGGTGCCACTGGCGCCAGGACTGGGTCCAAAAGGTCCCAATTGGGACTGGTTGGCACTCGGAACCTGGGTTATGGATCTGCTTCCAAGGGAGTTGGGAAAACCCTGACCTTTTGGAAGCAGAGATCATGACAGCGAGACTCTGTTGGTTAGGTTTGCCGAGCTATCATCGAGATCCGACACCCTTTGCTCCATCTCGTTCATGCGTTCAGCATAGGAATCCATGCATAGGAAGGAGATCGACCTTGGACGCTAGGCCGTCCATTTTGTTACTCAAACTGCTGATGCCAGCTTTCAGGTCACGAAGAATTTCTTTTATTTCAAAGGGGTTCTCCTCGATTGCTTCCTGTTGGGGGCAAACAGACGAAGAAGCTTGGTCTTCTTGGGGGGTAGAGCCCTAGGGGTCGTGCCACTTTCGAAGTTCAGCTTCCTCTGTGATTTATCATATTTCCCCATCACGGCTGTGGGATCGAAGCAGCTTAAATTTGGGATGCGGGAGGTCTTGCTGTGTCCTTTCACCTCTCTTGGGGGCTACCTTTGGGCTTAAAAGGCGATTTAGTGGCAATACAGGAGAGGGGTGGGGGGGGTTCTCGTCGTATATGGAGCCCTCCTCCGGTGGCGCAGATTCCACGAATAGCTTTGTTACAGGACTGATGGGTGACGAGGGATGCCCGCCCAAGGGCCGACAGTCATGGGGTGCCTTTGATAGATGACTGGGATGTTTACCGCTGGGTAAATCTAGTGCAGGAGGAGGGGGGGGAATAGTCTAATGCCCTTACCCCTGAGTAGTAGTACAGAGTACCTCAAGGGCTCCGAGCGTACGGGTGTGTCGACAATCCTTGACTGGCGGAGACTGTTGTGAAAGTTTAGCTGGCGGAGCGGGTCCCCACCCCTCGGGGTCGCTCCTGGGGAGAGTCGCAGTTTCTCCACCCCTCCTTACCTCCCGGCAGCTTTGGGATGCCGCCAAGTGTGTTCGATTTGCACTGGGCCCACACTTCCAATGCTTCTCTTGATCGGGCTCCGATCGCCGGACGGGCTCGGAGGAGGAGGCCGGGCTCAGGTGTAGAAGCTGCCGGGGGGGGCGCAGCCACGCGATTACTCCCTGTGTCGCCGCTGCTCCCTCCGTTTCTTCACCGCCTTCTTCAGCGGGGTGGGGGTGAGGCTACGCTCCACGGCCCACGGCTGGGAAGCCGGCTGCCGGAGCCGATGGGGGCGGACGATGAAGCAGTCCAATCCACCGACCGTTGTCTCCGCTGCATGTGGGGGAGAGAGGAAGGTTAGGCTCACCCGATGGTTCGTCACCGGCCGGGGGGGCGTTCTTCGGCCCGCTTCGGCCCGCTGCTAATCTTCTCCCTCTCTCTGGGCACACTCTCTGTAGACAGCGCGGGAGGTGCTCGATGTAGTTAGACTGGCCGGCCCTGGGAGCGTGGAGACGAGTGGGCCGGCCCTGCGTAGTTCGGCGGATGGGCCGTTTGGGCTGATTTTCGGGAAGGGAGCACCGATTTTCCTCCAGATTTCGTAAGAGTGTTGTTAAGGAGGCTAGTGCTTCAGGAACAGGGGTTCCGGGGCACAGCAGAGCCAGGAACCGCAGGATCAGGCAGGATTGATGCGGGGCTACACAGGAGCTGAGACTTAAGCGGCCATCTTGGATGGCCCTCTAGCCGCCATTGCGACTTTTTGATTGACCTGATATTTACTTGTGGAATCCTAAAAGGAAGGCAAAGCTCTTCCATTAGAGCCGTTGTTCTCATGTTATCGTGGCATGAAGGATCGAGTAAAAAAAAAATAAGGGCAAATTCAGAATCACGATCAATAACCATACTGCCTCAAAGAACACTTCCGGTGTACCACGAGGGACCAGGGGTGATAGGGATGCGGACAACTGGGACTGGCTGGCGAGCTCATTGGCCAGAAGATCATAATGCCAGGGCCCAGGCAACAATTATCCCCCGCCCTACATCCACTTGGGTTGTTGGAACACGCGTGGTTTTAAACATCTACTGGGTGATGGTAGTATTCGACTGGAAGATTTTGAGGTCATTTGTTTGCAGGAGACGTGGCTGTATGTTCAACCTATCATCAAGGACTTCGTCGTCCTCATGAACCCAGCATAAAAGGCACGAAGGTTAGACCAATGGCAGGCCTATTGACCGCCATCAAGAAAGCTGTGGCCTGTGGGTGGCCTGGTCAAAGAACATTTCACCATTTATTCAGATCACCCTACTGGTATATCAAATTGGTGAAGAGGAGGCTATGAGGCGGATCCTTTTGTGTAACTTGTATTGGAACTGCAACAACCTTGCAGCCAAGAACTTCATGGACCCGTTACTGGAGGAGGTCGATGCTGCAATGATTGACTACTCCAACTTGAATGTGATCTTATGTGGGGACCTAAAAATTCACTGTTTCAATAATTGTGGGGCTCTCATAAATCTCTATGCGAACAATCTACAAGAAGCTGAAAAACGAGGCCTGTCATTTAGGAAGGAGTTCCAGCTGAGAAATATCTCATTACTAAATGGCTTTTCATCAGGGGACATCCCACCAAATCCAAACTGGAAGAGAGGGCCCGTTTTCTCACATTTTAGACTACTTTCTTGCCTCTGACAGCCTTCACTGTAGAGTAGTGGCCTTGACGATCATGGAAACTCCACAGAGTGACCACAATATGCTGAAATTAACACTTGAACTGGGCAGGACATCAAAGTCTTCGCCAGATGGGGATGCCTTGGAAGTACAGCCTGGAAGAAACAGAGTAAGATTACTGAGGGAAAATGTATCAACATTATCTAAAAATCTAAGAGACAATGGCAGGCCGGAAGACATAGATTATACGCTGTCCTTGGCCATCTTTAGTGAAAAATCTGGCCCAGGAAGATCAAACGGCTTCTGCCACAAATATACTTTCAACCATGAGGTTTCCACAAGAAAAAGGAAGCTAAAAAAGTTGCAAAGAGCGCTGAAGAAAAATCCTTCCCCGGCATCACTTGTGGCTGTCAAGAAAATGAGGACTGCATACAATAATTGGTTAAGACAGCATAGGCAATCTCTATTGCAATCGAATGCCGAACATATGCTGGAATTAGTTGCATCTAAAAACTCTAGTGAAATGTGGCAAATCTTTAACATGCTAGACGCACCTCAACAGAGTCTCATTTCCAACCCTATTCCAGCAAAGGACTGGATGGACCATTTCTCCAAGCTCTTCTAAAAGCCTACCCAGCATGTCTCAAAGGCTGCAGAAAACTCTTGCTCAAACTGGGAGTTTGAAACTGAAAGGGAAGATATCCTCGCCCTAATTAAATCGTCCAACAATTCCAGAGCGGCAGGTCCCGATGGCCTCATCAATCTGTCACTAAAACAATATCCTGAGGAATGGGCAACTTTCTTACACCAACTTTTTCTACTGGTGAAAATAAAACGCTGTATCCCGGCCACCTGGACGAAATCCATCATTGTACCGATCTTCAAGAAGGGTGATAGGTCTGTGGCCGCAAATGACAGACCTATCGCCCTCTTGGATGTTATCGGCAAACTTTTTGCGGCCCTGATCTTGAGTCACCTTACGGCCTGGAGCTGGGTATCAAAACATCGGGATGGCTGGGAAGCAGGGTTTGAAAAGGGAATCGGAACATCGTTAAACCTCTTTCTGATAAATTACCTGAAACTGAGAACGGTAAAAAAGAACAATAAAAACGTATATCTCGCATCAGTGGACTTGTCTCAAGCCTTTGATTCAGTAAATCGAGAGAAACTTTGGCAGAAGCTAAAAGTCTGGGGGTGCCCCACTGACATACGCGAGGCTATGGAGGCCCTTCATAACAACACAAGCATTCAAATCAAGCTGAACCAAAAGGGAGACCCGTCAAACTCCATCAAAACAGGAGTGGGCCTCAAGCAAGGGTGTCAACTAGCCCCAGCCATCTTTAAATTATACATCTCAGACATAGGTGATGCCTTTACGGAAATTAGATGCTTCCCCCCTTGTATTGCGGGCTCCCCAATGAATCGTTTATTGTATGCAGATGATGTCATTCTTCTAGATAAAACTCCAATTGGGCTCCAGCGCCAATTGAATGCCCTAGCTCTCTTTTTATCTTCCAATGACCTAAGAGTAAACGCCACCAAATCAATGGTGCTTACCTTGGGGAAGACAAGACGCAACCTCATGAAGTTTAAGGGTTGGCACATAAATGGTGACCAGGTGAGTGCGCCCCCATCCGCGACCTCATTCCGCGTGTCTTGTGTGTTTTTTTTCTCCCCCAGGCCCCGCTTTGCCCCGTGTTTCCCTGCCTCCCCCTTCCGGCATCCCATACCCGCGTGCCCCCCACCCCACCCTAGTCCAGCTCCCGCCCCCAAAACGCCCATCCCTCCCTTCATCACTGCTGGGCAACCCCCAGCCAAGGGCGGCTCCAACAGAGGCGGCTCCAGGAATCTTCAGCAGGTGTCCGCAGGGGAAGCCAAGGAAACCACCTGACACAGACAAAACCGTAAGTGTTGGCCTGGGTGGGGGGTAGAGCAATTACTCTACTCCAAAAGCTCCTGCCACTCTAACCTATATTTCGATGGCCCACAGTATAACGTCAACTAATGATTGCTAGCATACGCCACACTTAGATGGAATCTCTAATAACCTCTCTATGAAAATTGAATCTAGAACTGTTCCCAATCGCATTTAGAAGTACGCCTAATAGCCCCTCTGAGAAAGATACATTAGAATTGTTCCCACTCTCATCTGAAGTGTACCCAACAGCCTCCCTGTGAAAGTTGAATTTAGATCTGTCCCCACCTGCATTAGAACTGTTCCCACCTCCATTTAGAAGTGTACCCAATTGCATTTAGAAGCTGCGCCCAACAGCCTCCCTGTGAAAGTTGAATTTAGATCTGTCCCCACCTGCATTAGAATTGTCCCCACCTGCTTTAGAAGTGTACCCAATTGCATTTAGAAGTGTACTCCGTTGCATTTAGAAGCTGCGCCCAATAGCCTCTCTGCGAAAGTTGAATTTAGATCTGTTCCCACCTGCATTATAAATGTGCCCACCTCCATTTAGAAGTGTACCCAATTGCATTTAGAAGTGAACTCAGTTGCATTTGAAAGCTGTGCCGGATAGCCTCTCTGTGAAAGTTGAATTTAGGACTGTTCCCACCTGCATTTAGAAGTATACCCAACTACATTTGAAGTTGCACCCATTAGCCTCTCTGAAAAGTTGCTCAACTCAGTAGTATACCCAATTGCATTTAGAAAGTGTACCCAATTGCATTTAGAACCGTACCAAGTTGCACTTAGAAGTATACCCAATTGCTTAGAAGCACCAATTAGTCCTTGACTAGTTGAGCCCAGAATTGTACCTATAAGTGTGAGTCACCGACCCTGGAACCACAATCAGAAAACCCTCCTAAATCAACCCAAAGCTCACACCAATCATGAGCGCACCAACTCCACCAGTGCCCGTCAGAAACGACTCCCATGGACCGCCTCCACTGCCCCCCCACCCCCCAAGACAACCCACCATCCTCCGCAATCCCTGCCAGCACCCTCACCAAACACCAAGCCAGGGGGGCATGATGGCGTGGCACCCACCCCACCCACCCCAAGACAGCTCATCTCCTAAACCCCACTGCCGACCCGCCAGCACTGCCCATGCCCGATCCCCCCACTACCACACCCCACCCTGCAGTCACCCACCCCCCGCCTTGCCATCATACCCCTGCCACCTTCCCCCCCGACTGCACCCTTTCCCCTCCCTAAAAACTGCACGCCTAGCCCTAGCGAGAACCAAAGCTGCCTCCGTCTCCCCCTCTGACCACCCTACCCTCTCTCTCACACCAATCGCAGCAAAGAAACTAAAGAGTAAGCGTTCCTGGTCCCCCTCAACCTCTCTGCTCTCCTCACCTCCCTTGTCTCGACCCACCACCTCTCTCCCACAATCTCCCCCCTCCCCCGTGGCCTCTCCCTTCCTGAAACCCCTCTCCCTCGATTTCTCCTCAACCGCAACCGAAACTCCCAACCGCCCTCCCCCCGTCCTCAAATCCCCCTCCCCAAACCCGATCATCCCACAACACACATCCACCCAACCCCGCCGTAAGCCAGCAAAAATCCCGGCTTGCCCTCTTTTCCATAGCATCACCAACCCTACCCCTCTCCCTCCACTCTCTCCCCCTCCGCCCAATCCTGCTCCAGCACCAAAACCAACCTTCCCTGCCGATGTGAACTGTATCCTATTTAACGCCCGCTCTGTAGAAAACAGACACTGCATCTTTGACCTCCTCACCTCCGTCAAACCAGACCTAGTTTTCATCACCGAAACCTGGTTCTCTGATGACTTCAGCCCAATCGCAAATTAAGCCTTTCCGCCCAACTACTGCCTCATCCCACTGAACCGTTTGTCCAGAGGAGGGGGGGTAGCATTTGTCTTCAAATCTCTCTTGCGCGCCTCAATCATGGACAACCAACCCTCCATTCCATCCTGCGAATCCCTCCTCGTTAAAGTATCCCTCTCCCCGTCGCTCTCACACACCTTCCTAATAATCTACAGGCCCCCTGGCTATGATAGACATTTCGCAAACAACCTTTTCGACTCTATTGCCACCCTCCAAATAAACCATCCCAACCTCACCCTTCTCGGAGACTTCAACATATGGCTCGACATCCCCACCAATCCTATGACACACGCCCTAATTGACGGTCTAGATGCAATTAATCTCCAACCCCACATAAACGGACCGACTCATTTTAAAGGACACACTCTCGACGCCATCTTTAGCTCCAACAACCAGATTCGGTTAAAGCCCCCCACTCCTATCATCTGGTCCGACCACTTCATTCTCTCGTTTGCCATCCCCGCACCGGCCCCCTACCCGTACCCGCATCAGAACCTCCTAACCTACGAAAATGCTGGAAAAAACTAATAATCACCCCGGACCTAGCCGAGGCACTCCTCCAGTCTCCACCACCTACCTGCCCCCTAACAACCAACTAACACCTGAGGCCTTTGACTCATGGCTCAACACATCTCTGATGCGACTCACCCCTCCATGCAAACCATCAACCTGCCGTGGCCCGTTCCCCAGATGGTTCACTCCTGAGCTGAAGACCAGTAAATGACACAACAAATACTGAGAACGCAATTGGCAAAAAGAGAAAACCCTCATGAGCAGGACCGCCTTGGCCCGAGACTTGTACCGTTACAAGGCTGAAATCCGGAAGGCTAAAAAAGTCCACTACAACACCCGAATCCTAAACTGCAAAAACCCAAGCAAAGAACTCCACAAAATCACCTCCGAATTCACCAACCCAACTTGTAATACAACCGTCCCGACCCCATCACAATCACTGTGTAACTCACTCTCCCTCCACTTTTACACCACAGCTATTGAAAGGACAAAAACTCTAAACACCAAACTGGCTCTCATACAACCAATTAACAATCCCCCTCCCATACCGGCCAGCCCGTCAAATGCAACCTCTACTCAACCAACGTTCGAATCCCTTAGTCCAATATCACCATTTCTCAAACTTCTATCTGCCCGCAAACCATCTGGATCCCCTCTGGACCCCTGCCCAGCCACAACCCTTAAAGAAATCTTTGCTTCCACCAGCGCTGGAGAACACGCAAGATCTATCATAAATGCCTCCCTTTCCTCTGGTATTTTTCCCGAAGCATTCAAAATGGTACACGTCAAACCTCTAATTAAAAAACCCTCGCTCGACCCCCTCAAGCCCAAAAACTACCGCCCAATCTCAAACACCAGATTCCTTGCCAAACTCATTGGCGAACCGCCTACTCCCAACTAAACGCCTTTGTCGAAGCCAACAATCTCCTTGACCCCGCCCAATCAGGTTTCAGAACTCGGCACGGAACCGAAACAACCATAACCTCGATCTGGGACGACCTTAAAATGACAGCAGACTCCGCAGGATGTGCCGCTCTAATCCTTCTCGACCTATCCGCTGCCTTTGACACGATCAATCACTCAATCCTCCTAGACCGCCTCCACTCCCTAGGAATTCGTGGAACCGCTCTTAAATGGATAGCTTCATTCCTCAAAGACAGGCACCAAATAACAACACTCTCCAGCTTTACCTCCCAAGCTCGACCAGTCAACAAGGGAGTCCCTCAAGGAGCATGTCTATCCGCCCTCCTGTTCAACCTCTACCTGACCACCCTCCCACCAATAATTTGTTCACACAACATCCTATGTTACAACTATGCCGACGACACTCAGTTAATTCTAAAATTCCTGAACTCGAAACCCAACTCCCAACCCGACCTTGCATCCTGCCTTGTAAACATAGAGTTCTGGATGACCCAAAGCCACCCCTTGTTAAACCCCTCCAAAACAGAAATCATGGTTTGCGGCAACTCCGACCTTCTTCCGCACCCACTACCCTGGCCACCCGCCATGGGCAACTCACCTACACCCTCCAAAACAGTAAAAAATCTCGGATGCACCCTAGACTCCGACCTAACACTCTCGCGCCAAGTCAACAATGTCTCAAAGTCCTGCCACTACCACCTTAAAAACCTTAGGCGTGTCTTTCCATACCTCTCATTTCCCAACAGAGTCTCCGCTGTCCAATCAATCGTTATATCCAGACTGGACTACGGAAACCCCTATATCTCGGAATCCATGCCTACCAACTGAATAAACTCCAAAGAGCACAAAACGCGGCGGTCAAAATGCTACTTGCGCTCAATCCAAGAGACCACATATCCCCAGCCCTTAAAACACTGCACTAGCTTCCAGTAGCCCGTAGGGTAGCTTTCAAAAGCTTATGCCTCTCCCATCGAGCACTGCATAAAACTGGACCGCAATATCTTCAAGACAAACTAATACCTTATCATCCCACTCGCACACTAAGATCAAGCTCAGCCGGCCTCCTAATAATTCCCAAGACAAACTCAGTCAGGCTAGGTGGATCATCATTCTCTGCCCTGGCACCAACCCTGTGGAACTCACTCCCACCCCACATCCGCCTAACTGAGGACATAACGTCCTTCCGCAAACTACTGAAAACCTGGCTCTTCCCATAAAACCAATCTAGCATCATCACAATAATACCGACCCATCAAACTACATGAAGCGAGAAATGACAGCTAAATAAACTCGAATGTAAACTAGAAACACAAAACAGGCCTAAACGAGTAAAGTAGATCAAAACAGTGAAACAGAAAATAGGAATAAATCATTGAGAAACTTGGAGATCTGAACCGATGAAAGGGACATAATGAATGAGAAGGGAATACAGTGATTGACATAAATGAAACAGTTAGAATGGATGAAGCGTACAGAACAGACAAATACACTAAACGGAAGCGTGCGCCTGAGAGCAGATGAGTTGTGGAAAGCGGATGAGTTGTGGAAAGCGGATGAGGGTGGAGAACGGATGAGTGTGGAGAACGGATGAGTGTGGAGAACGGATGAGTGTGGAGAGCGGATGTGTGTGGAGAGCAGATGAGTGTGGAGAGCGGATTAGTGTGGAGAGCGGATGAGTATGGAGAGCGGATGAGTGTGGGGAGCGGATGAGTGTGGAGAGCGGATGAGTGTGGAGTGCGGATGAGTGTGGAGTGCGGATGAGTGTGGAGTGTGGATGAGTGTGGAGTGCGGATGAGTGTGGAGAGCGGATGAGTTGTGGAGAGCGGATGAGATGTGATGATCGGTAAGAGTGGAGAGCAGATGAGAGTGGAGAGCGGATGAGAGTGGAGAGCGGATGAGAGTAGAGAGCGGATGAGAGTGGAGAGCGGATGAGAGTGGAGAGCGGATGATTGTAGAGAGCGGATGAGTGTAGAGAGCGGATGAGTGCAGAGAGCGGGTGAGTGCAGAGAGCGGGTGAGTGTAGAGAGCGGGTGAGTGTAGAGAGCGGATGAGAGAGGAGAGCGGATGAGAGTGGAGAGCGGATGAGAGTGGAGAGCGGAAGAGAGTGGAGAGCGGATGAGAGTGGAGAGTGGATGAGAGAGGAGAGCGGACGAGTGCGGAGAGCGGACGAGTGCGGAGAGCGGATGAGTGCGGAGAGCGGCCGAGTGCGGAGAGCGGCCGAGTGCGGAGAGCGGCCGAGTGCGGAGAGCGGCCGAGTGTGGAGAGCGGATGAGTGTGGAGAGCGGATGGCGGATGGGAATAAAGAGCGGATGGCGGTGGAGAATGGGGAGCGGATGAGAGTGGAGAGCGGATGGCCGATGAGTGTGGAGAGCGGATGAGTGTGGAGAGCGGACAAGTGTGGAGAGCGGACAAGTGTGGAGAGCGGACGAGTGTGGAGAGCGGACGCGTGTGGAGAGCGGACGAGTGTGGTGAGCGGACGAGTGTGTAGAGCGGACGAGTGTGTGGAGCGGATGAGTGTGGAGAGCGGATGAGTGCGGAGAGCGGATGAGTGTGGAGAACAGGTGAATGTGGAGAGTGGATGACTGTGGACAGCGGATGGTGGACGAGTGTGGAGAGCGGATGAGTGTGGAGAGCCGTTGAGTGCGGAGAGCGGTCGAGCGTGGGGACCAGAAGAGAGCTGAGGAGTGTGGAGAAGGGACGAGTGTGGAGAGCAGATTAGTGTGAAGCAGATGATTGTGGAGAGCGGATGAATGAGGAGAGCGAAAAAGTAAATGTGTAGCGTGGATGGGCGTATGGAACGGATGTGTATATGGGACGAACGAGTATCGGATGCAGATGTATATATGGAGCGGACGATTGGGTGAAGCGGGTAAATGTGTGGTGCGGACGAGTGTGCCTAACAGATGAATCCATGGAGCGGACAAAAAACATAGAGCATATGAGTGTATGGAATGGATGAACAGACAGAGCAGACGAGTAGTTGGCTTTTCCGATGAGTGGATGGAGCGGACGACCATTGTGGACTGAACGAGTGCCCTATCTGTAGCCGGTATCCAGACTAGACGAGTATAAACTACAAGAGTGTGCAGACTGGACGAGTGTGCAAACTGGACGAGTGTGCGGACTGGTCGAGTGTGCGGACTGGACGAGTGTGCGGACTGGACGAGGGTGTGAACTAGACGATGATAATGACTGACGAATATGTGAAGCGGACGGGTATGAGGAACGGACGAATATGTGCAACGGACGATACTTAATATGCTTTGGAATGAAGGAAACACTTGAAAACATACATCATACTAAACCCCACGCCTACTCTCCCCCTTACACCACCACTCATCTAGAACACAGAGATACTATGACACCATTTGGTATAACTGTTCTCATATCTACATCTCCTGCTTACGCCACATCACTCTAAGTAATCATTGCTGGTTGCACACCCCCCAGCCAGGCGTTCTCCTCAGGCCTAACGCAGCCACACTCGTTCTGGGTAAAACCGACCAGAGCGAACACATACTCCTGACCTCTCAACCACCACACCTACAGCTAAGAAGCAGCTACCACTCGATTTCCGCACCAGCTGCACACATACCTGGTGCGCACACGCACTTTTGGACTCCCTCTACTCTCTCTACTGACCTGAACTTCGGTACCCAAGGGCGTTCAACCTACCAGCGTCTTCAGACCATACCAATGGTATATAAGGCGCTATATAAATGCAAAATAACATAACATAACCAGATCCGAGAGACATCAGAATTGCTTTATTTAGGCATCCCAATCAACGCAAGCTATAGTGAAGCTCCAAGAGAAATAGCGCAAAGGCGCAAATTGAAGATGCTGACAGCCCAGGCAAGACTGATCAAACGCAGATATTGTAAATTGAGATGAGATGAGCTGGAAGATATGGCAAATCTTAGAGGTCCTATTTTGGAGAGCCGTACTTGACCTCTCTAACTGTATACCTGTGGCTGTAATAAGAAAAGAGTTTGGACTGACTTCTCTCATTACTTATGTCAGCTGGAAAACTTTATCTTTCTATCGCAAATGCTTACTGCCACCACCAGATAGCGGTTTTGGACTGTTGGGCCAAGCACTGAAGTCAGAAAGAGAGCCTTTACTTGTTGAATGGAGCACCAAATGTTTGAGCCTGTTGGACTCAATAGACTCTACTGCGAAACTACTTATTGAAAATCCAGATCTTGTAAAGAAACGGCTGTATGAGCATGACTGGATCGAGTCCTCAGTGCTGGCGCAGTCATCTAAACTCTATGGCAAATACTGCGTTGCTTTGAACAAGCGAGGCCTAACTCTACTGTATCTGAGTAAGTTTTCTTCAGCCGAGTTGCGACAGCAATTTCTCAGACTTCGCTTCAACATCTTTCCGACCAAAGAAATTCTTGAAGCAAGAAAACAGAAAAGTACGAGAGACTATAAATGTCGACTCTGTGGTCATCCAATGGAAACACTTCGCCATCTCATCATGAGTTGTCAGGGCATCATGGACATTCGTCGCAATCTACTGGGGAGATTTTTTATAAACAATCGAACTTCAACAAAGAAAGACGTTTGGTTACAGCTGCTACAGGGCTCAAGGTTATCTATAACTTGTGCCCTGCTAGAGATGGTATCAATCATTTTTTTTAAACTTGATGGAGAAAAGTGAGAAAGAAAGTTTATTTCTGCATAACAAGTCTGAAAGAAGCTGCCAACTGTGGCTGAAGTGGTCCTTCCCTCTTCTCCTTTTTACCTGTTTTTTTCTCCTTCCTTTTATTTTTCTCCCCTTTTCCTTTTTCCTTTTCACAGCAATTGACTGAAATAATTGTATTATATGTTTTCAGAGCTATGGAATGTTTTCAGAGTTATGGAATTTTTGTTTACATATTTTTTTTTAATTTTATTTTTTTTATTTCTTTTCTCATTTTTCTTCTTTTCATGCTGAATTTGAACTGTAAATGGTAAAACGCTTCTTTTGGAGCTAACACTAATAAAAAAAACCAAAAAAAAATTATCGTGGCATGGTCTAAAACAACAATGCTCATTCTTTTAGACGTTATTTCAATTTCAATTGCTTTACTTGACATATGTCTTACAGCAGCGCATGTAAATAAACACTGCAGAGACACACAATTCATACAACAGAAGGAATATGTAGTGGCCTTCAATGATTACAGGACATTTGCGTGGTAGAAAGAGGTGTTTATTTTGACACCTAACACATGAGAAGTAACAGGGGTATATGAGTCCAGGAATGGTGGGGCAGTACTCAAAGTTCAGTTCCTTTTCCCCATGCAGTTAACTTCACTGCACAGTATGTGTGCAGGGGTATTGATATCCCCTGCTAGCTGGAGCTCCCACGAGGATGCCCTTAGCCATGGTACTAAGCTCAGTTAGGTAGGGGTCTTCCGATGGGCAGACTTGCACAGGAGGGCTGATTTCCCTCAGGGTCTGCAGATGCGCAGACTTGCATAGGAGGGCTAATTTCCCTCCGTGAAGGAAGAGCGCCGAGGCCCGACTGTTTTCTGGTGCCTTGCTCCACTTCTGGCGTGTTTGTCATTCTTCGCGCTTCGCACGCAAACTCTCGCGAGATCTCGCTGCAACGAGATCTCACGTGGCTAGTCCCCACACACCTCCTTTCATGGTAAAAGCTGGTTCCTAGTCCATGTCAAAGTCTGTGAAACTGGTTGGCTTCCTTCTTTCCCATTGGGCCGGTTCTGGTAAGGGGTGCTTTGGGGAATATGGTGGTTGTGCAGGATGTGTCGCAAGAGGTTTGCTCCGCTGAGGTTGCTTCCCGGTATAGTTCTCTAGAGCGCAGTGTGGAGCTCATGTGCACATGTTCATTTTGGTTTCCTTCTTCTCTGACTTCCATCTCTGGTTGTTGGAGGTTGTTGGCCAACTCCCATGGCTCATGGCCGTCTCCTGCTCCCATGGAGGGGCAGGCTGTGGTCACCCTTTCCAGTTTCCACCTTCTTCCAGGACTGGTGTGGACATGGTTGGTTCCTTTCCGTGTGACCTCTATGGCCTTGTTATATTTGGAGCGAAGTCCCCTTCGTTGACTGCAGTGCGATAAATTGCTCTGCGTTTGTCTCCCTGAGATTTCATGATCTCCTTGTTGTTTTGCAATCTGAAGACAATGTCGCTCATGTTGATGTCATCGTCCTCTCTGACTTTGCGTAGCCACAGTGGTACCAGCGTGGATGCAGCCCTTCTCCCTCTCAACATCTGAAATGGAAAGACTCCTTTGATGGCATTTGGTGTCAAGCGATGTGCTGCCACAGCCTCTTTGACGATTTTGTATGGATTTATGCCTGATGCACATGCTAATTGTAAGGCTTCTTTGATGAAACGGTTTGCCCTTTCTACTAGCCTGTTGGCTTGTGGGTAATACAGGCTTGCTCTCAACTGATAGATATTGTGCTTCTTTAGAAAGCTTTCCATCTCCCTGGAAACTAGTTGCACTACATTGTCCGTTACAATCTCTTTGGGGAGCCTTCTATTTGAAAGACAGAGCTGAGTACTTGTTACGCTCACCTGGTTCCCACAGGGGCGTCGATCGGACCCAGACAGCTGCGGTCTCCACCAACGTGATGCGTAGTGCAGAGATGACAGTCTGGTCTGGCCCGCCTAATCTCGTCTGCTTGACCCGTAGAAGTATTCTCCTGCAAGTGGAGAAAGGGATTTAGCCACCCGTGGATTTTAGTGATGGCCCCCCCCACTGTTCTACTTCTCCCCACTAGTCACCTCCGATATCCCCTTTTAGTAACCTCACCTTATGTTTTTAAATGATGAGCTCTCCATCCTGCGTGGCATGCAGGGGCGCATAGATACCAGTTTCTTCACTGGTTTGAAGGTACTGGAGGAGTTCCGGAGGAATATTGACTCTGGGATTTATAAAGTTCAAAAAGTTCAATATGTCCGCTGTTCACTCTTGTTCCATTCCCTTGTTGAATTGCAGCTAAAAATATTGTCTGGAGGCAGCTGATGGCATTCAGGTAAGAGTCTGTATTACCCAACACTGTTCGGTAAAAGTTGCATGAGTTTAACTCGTTGTTTCTCTCCCTTTATAGGTGCGGCATAAGAAGATGTGGCGTATTAAAGGGTAATGCCTTCGGTGGTAAATCAGGTAAGCCTATGGTGGTAAAAGTGATTGTATTTGTCGACTCTTTCGGCTCACCTTGTTATTCCTTTTGTTTTTTCCCCAGGTGCTGGAGTTCGCCGAAGAAAATGATGGAGGCAGCGCCGAGTCTAAAGATGCTGTGGACTGGTGAGTATGATGCAACGCTGCTGCTGGCGATGCGACGCGTGAGGAAGTAATGTCCTTTCAGGCTCGGAGACGTGCTGGATCCGGAATCAGGTAAAGAATTAAAATAATGTCTGTGATCTAACCTTTTCTCCTTCTTTCCCCTTTTTCTAGGAGCTCTGGATTCGAGGCGGGCGTGGCAGAAAACTGGATGCTGACTTGCAGGCACGGTGAGCGTTACGCTGCAGAATGCAGAATAACGCGAAGCGTGTGCTGCTGTTCAGGCGTGGTTTAAATAGCCCCCAAAGTAGTTCCAGGTAAGAAGTTCCCCAGAACCACACCCGAGTAAAAAATAGTCCCTATGATAAAATAGTCCCATCCAGGCCTGACGTTGGCTTGGATTCATTTGCAGCATGGTCTGCATGAGGTAAGTAATGTCTATGAGCCTGGCGCCTATGGCGCCAGGACTGATTTCTAAGATGAGCCTGGTGCCTAAGGCGCCAGTACTGAACCCAAACAGCCCCCAGCGGGGCTGCTGGGGTTTTAATAAATATCTGGATGCCTGCTCCTGGGGCTGATGGACTCGATCCGGATGCCCGGGGGTAGGCATCAGGACAGCACTCCCCCCCAAGGCCCCTCCTAAAGTTGTTCTTCCCCTTGGCCCTGGCTTGTCTTGAAGTTCCAATGGAATTTTTTCACCAACCGAGGAGCATGAACGTGGTCGCTAGGTTCCGATGACCTTTCTTGTGGTCCGTAACCCTTCCAGTCAATTAAATAAAAAAGTCTTGATTTAACCATCTTAGAGTCCAGGATGTTTTTTACCTCGAATTCAGGTTCTCCATCTATTAGGATGGGGTCAGGTGGTTTGGTTAATCTTGTTCCTGGTTGAACTGGTTTTAGAAGTGAAACATAAAAGACAGGATGAATTCGCATATTAGAGGGTAATTCTAATTTGACGGCCACCGGGTTGATAATGGCCTTAATGGTGTAAGGTCCCAAATATCTAGGATTAAAAGTTCCTTTCAGAGGTATGTGTCTTGTAGCCAGCCAAACTTGATCTCCAATCCAAAATGGTGGAGTCTCACTTCTATGTTGATCAGCATTTTTCTTGTATTTCTCTTTTGCTTGTTTCAAATGTTCAGTTGCCTCCTTAAAGGCTTGTGTAATAGTACAGTGCAGATGGGTCACTGCCGGCATTTCTAAGTGCTGGGGTGAATAGAGTTCTGAGGTTCGAGGATGATATCCATATAGGGTATAAAAGGGGCTTTGTCCGGTTCCTGAATGTACAGAGTTATTGTATGCGTATTCAGAAATCCATAAAATATCCTTCCAATTACTTTCGGTTTGGTGAAGCATACAACGTAGGTATTGTTCAAGAGTCTGGTTGGTCCTCTCCGTCTGATCATCGGTTTGAGGATGGTGACTGGTTGATAACCTTACATCGATTTGTGCCAATTGACAACATTTTTTCCACAATTGCGAAATGAACTGACTATCCCGGTCAGAAATCAAAACGGAAGGAAATCCATGTATTCGAACAATGTTTCGAGAAATTCCTTGGCCAAAATTGAAGCGGATAAAGGAATAAAGTGGGCCATCTTGGAAAAAAGATCCACAATAACTAGAATGGTGTTGAATCCATTACATGACGGTAGATATGTAATAAAGTCTAAAGACAAAGTGTGCCATGGTGTGGGTGGAATATCTAAAGGTTGTAAAAGACCAGCTGTTTTTTTCTTCTGACTTTTGTTTTGGGCACAGATGCCACAAGACAGTACAAATGACTTTACGTCTTTTCGCCAGGTGGGCCACCAGAATAGTCTTTTAATTTTAGCTTCAGTCTTTGCAATACCTGGATGCCCTTCCATCAGAGCATCATGGTAATTGGAGATGACTAGTTTGTGTAGTTCCTTGTGTGGTAGAAATAGACGCCCTTGATAGTAAGGTAAGTCATTGATGACTGAATAATCTTGGCCCTTTTTCACCCAGTCCTGCAGGGCTGCTGAATCGAAAAGTTGTTGGATTTTTAAATGAATATCTTATAAAGTCTGTAGAGTAGTTATGCCAAGAATACGTTGTTCTGGAATTATAGGCACCGGTTCTGGGTTCGAATATGCTTCTCCCATCCCTATTCGGGATAGGGCATCTGCCTTACCATTCTTACAACCTGGTCGATACGTGATCACGAAATCGAATTCGGCAAGGAATAATGCCCATCGAAGTTGATGCGATGATTGGGCCTTGGCTGTTTTTAAATACTGCAAGTTCCTGTGATCGGTGATTACAGTAATGGTGTGCCTGGCACCGAGAAGATAATGCCGCCAAGCCTTGAAGCGGATTTGATGGCTACCAACTCTTTATCGGTAACCTCATAGTTTAACTCGGGGGCCGAGAACTTTCTGGACCAAAATGCTACTGGATGAAGTTGACCGGTTTCAGGATCCTTCTGGGACAGGACAGCCCCCATGGCTAAACTGGATGCATCGGTTTCAATTACGTAGGGGAGCTCGGGGCGTGGATGCTTTAAAACAGGTGCCGACGTGAATTTCAATTTCAGCTCTTGGAAGGCCTTTTCAGCCTCTTCGGTCCACAGGAAGCGTTTGTTTTTTCGTAAAAGTGCTGTGATGGGGTGTACAACATGTAAAAATTCAGGAATAAATCTGCGGTCGAAATTAGCAAATCCAAGCATGCTTTGTACCCCTTTAACTGAACTGGGTGATGGCCACTTGAGAATTGCATCCACCTTTTGAGAGTCCATTCGGACTCCTTTTGGAGTCAGGATAAATCCAAGGAATTCAACTTCTGTAGCATGAAAAACACATTTTTCCAATTTTGCCTATAACTTGTGCTGGCGTAGTTTCTCGAGGACTGCACGAACTGCTTAACATGGTCTGATTCTGAGGAGGAGTACACTAGAATATCGTCTATGTATACGACAACACAGACGTCAATGAGTTCACGAAGGACCTCGTTCATAAAATACTGGAAGGCTGCTGGTGCATTGCACAACCCGAAGCGCATCACCTGATATTCGAATAATCCGTATTTGGTACGAAAGGCAGTCTTCCGTTCGTCGCCTTTCTTTACACGTACCAGATGATATGCCCCTCGGAGATCTAATTTAGTGTAGATGCAAGCATCCTTTACTTGGTCTAGTAATTCGGGGATCAGAGAAATGGGTATCGGTTCTTCACCGTAATCTGATTTAATGCGCGGTAGTCTATGCACGTTCTGAGGTCACCTTCCTTTTTAGGTACGAAGAATAAAGCTGAGGATGCAGGGGACTTGGATGGACGAATGAAGCCATTAGCAAGGTATTGGTCCAAGTATTGTCGTAGGTGAAGGTTTTCGGGTTCCGTAAGGGCGTAGATCCTACTGCATGGAGGTTGTGCACCGGGTATGAGGTCGATTTGACAATCGTATGATCTGTGAGGTGGCAAGGTGTTTGCCTGTTCTTTTTGGAAAACATCCTGGAATTCTTGATATTGCTGAGGTAACTGCACAACTGGATTAGTGACTGTGGCCAGGCCTTTGTTCAAGGTTTTTTCCGGGTAACAGGTGTGTGCACAATCCAGGAAGGTTATTCTCTTCTCTCGCCAATCAATACAAGGATTATGTGTTTCCAACCAACGTATCCCCAGTATTATTTGGAACTGCAGGGCTTTGATTAAATCAAACACAATAGTCTCTCGATGCCTACCTTGACCCAACAGTGTCATCTCTGTGGTGGAATGAGTTACAGGCCCAGAGGCAATTTCAGTTCCGTCAACTGTGGTGATGACATCCGAAGTGGTCTTTTTGCAGAGAGGTAGATTCATCCTAGAAGCCAATTTGTGGTCCATATAGTTTCCTACGGCCCGCTATCAATGTATGCCCTTACTGCGTGCATACGTGATGGCTGCCTTGGATCAATAAGGACCATTGGTATGATTAGGTGCGAGGTCCGAGTGTCCTTATTCAAGCTCGGCAAGCGGACCTCTACGCTTGTCGGGCGTGGTTGTTTCCCGAATCAGGCTCTGTTTGATTTCTATCAGCAACTCCGACTACTTTCTTGGATGGTTTTATAGGGCAATCCCGTAGAAAATGTCCTGAGGCCCCACAGTACAGACACAATTGCATCTGCCGTCTCCTTTCTCTTTCCTTTTGAGTTAAAGGTCCCTTAACCCCCCCGATCTGCATAAGTTCTGATGCATCTGTTCCTTTGGGGGTAACATTGGGTTTAACCAATACCGATTCTCGAACTTAGCTCGATCAGCCTTTCTATTCTGAAGTCGGTGATCTAACTGAACCACTAAGTCTATATATTCTGCGCAATCCTGAGGTGGGTTCACAACTTGGGCCAAAATATCTTTGAGTTCACCCCGAAGTCCACGATGAAATAATGTAACTCGTTTTTCCTCTGGCCATCCGGTTTCCACCACCAACCTATTGAAGGTTGCGATATAGGTTAGCAGATCCTGATTACCTTGTCGTAGGGATAAAAGTTCGTTACCCAGGGCCTGTCCCTGTGAATGTCGGGCAAATAGTCTTTCCATGCTCAATTGAAAACCCTCAAAATCCCGAAGAAGAGGGTCATCCTGGTTGACTAGTGGAATTGACCAATCCGCTGTGCTGCCACTAAGGTATGATAGTACAAAGGCTTCTTTGGCTTGGTCATTTGGAAAAGCTCCAGGCCTGCATAAAAAGTGCAAGCGCCATTGGTTCATGAACACGGCAAACCTTTTCGGGTCCCCAGCAAAACGTTCGGGTGGAGCTGAAGGAATGCTCCCTGGTAGAACCACTTGCACAGGATTGCTCGATGAAACGGGAGTTGGATTCCCCCCCGAGTCCAGGTAGTGGTGTTTGGCCAGCTTGGTTTTGCAGCAGTTGTCTTGCAATATCATCAGTGCGCTCCTTTGACATAATCAGTTCTCTCCTGAGGGCATTAGTTTCTGGGCGTGCAGAGTGCACTTCTGCCCTAAGTTCCCCTAACAATTGGGCTAGCTGGTCGGTTTCTGAGGTTTCCATTATGCCCGGGTGGGGATTTGTAGATAGACTTCGCATTCTGCTACGCTCACCTGGTTCCCACAGGGGCATCGATTGGACCCGGACAGCTGCGGTCTCCACCAACGTGATGCGTAGTGCAGAGATGACAGTCTGGACTGGCCTGCCTAATCTCGTCTGCTTGACCCGTAGAAGTATTCTCCTGCAAGTGGAGAAAGGGATTTAGCCACCTGTGGATTTTAGTGATGGCCCCCCACCCAGTGTTCTCGTTCTCCACACTAGTCACCTCCGATATCCCCTTTTAGTAACCTCACCTTATGTTTTTAAACGATGAGCTCTCCATCCTGCGTGGCATGCAGGGGCGTGTAAATACCAGTTACTTCACTGGTTTGAAGGTACTGGAGGAGTTCCGGAGGAATATTGACTCCGGGGTTTATAAAGTTCAAAGAGTTCAATATGTCCGATGTTCACTCTTGTTCCATTCCCTTGTTGAATTGCAGCTAAAAATATTGTCTGGAGGCAGCTGATGGCGTTCAGGAAAGAGTCTTTATTACCCAACACTGTCCGGTAAAAGTTGCATGAGTTTAACTCGTTGTTTCTCTCCCTTTATAGGTGCGGCATAGGAAGATGTGGCGTATTAAAGGGTAATGCCTCCGGTGGTAAATCAGGTAAGCCTATGGTGGTAAAAGTGATTGTATTTGTCAACTCCCTCGGCTCACCTTGTTGTTGCTTTTGTTTTTTCCCCAGGTGCTGGAGTTCGCCGAAGAAAATGATGGAGGCAGCGCCGAGTCGAAAGATGCTGTGGACTGGTGAGTATGACGTGACGCTGCTGCTGGCGATGCGACGCGTGCTGAAGTAATGTCCTTTCAGGCTTGGAGACGTGCTGGATCCGGAATCAGGTAAGGAATTAAAATAATGTCCGTGATCTAACCTTTTCTCCTTCTTTCCCCTTTTTCTAGCCGCTCCGGATTCGAGGCGGGCGTGACAGAAGACTGGATGCTGACTTGCAGGCACGGTGAGCGTTACGCTGCAGATTGCAGAATAACGCGAAGCGTGTGCTGCTGTTCGGGCGTGGTTTAAATAGCCTCCAGAGTAGTTCCAGGTAAGAAGTTCCCCAGAACCACACCCAAGTAAAAAATAGTCCCTGTAATAAAATAGTCCCATCCAGGCCTCACGTTGGCTTGGATTAATTTGCAGCATGGTCTGCATGAGGTAAGTAATGTCTATGAGCCTGGCGCCTATGGTGCCAGGACTGATTTCTAAGATGAGCCTGGCGCCTAAGTCACCAGGACTGAACCCAAACAGCCCCCAGCTGGGGCTCCTGGGGTTTTATTAAGTATCTGGATGCCTGCCCCCGGGGCTGATGGACTCGATCCGGATGCCCGGGTGTAGGCATCCTGACAGTACTTCTATGACTGTCCTCGTGGTGATGTCCTGCACAAATTCAACTTCGACCCAATTGGAGAGATAGTCCACCATGATTACCCGTACATGTTCTCACTCGACATGCTATCCAGCGGGCCAATGAAGTCCAACCCTATTTTGTGTGTGGAATTTCTGTGGGTAACATGGGTGCTTGCCTCACCTTTAATCGTTTGTCGTGGTTTGTGCATTCATGGCATCTTTCGATCATTGACCTTATGTCTAGGTCCATTCCAGGCAACCAATATGCATTGTGCATTCTCCGTCGTGTCATATTCCTGCCTAGATGACCTGCATACGCTCTACAGAATATCACCTTGCGGATGCCTCTTGGAGCAATTACTTGGTCGCCTCTCATTGTTAGACCCTCCATTTCTGTAATTTCATCGCTAACTTTCCAATACGGTCGCAGACCTTCTGACGCAGCTCTCTCATTCGGCCAACCCTTGGGGGCCCATTCTGTTACGTGGCTTAGGGCATCATCCTGTACCATTTCCTCCTGCCAATGCAACTCGCGCATCTCCATGAAGTCTTTGTTCCTTAGATCTCCTATGGATGACACAACACATTCGTCTTCCAGGAATGTGGTGCCCGGGGTGCTTTGATCTAGTAACCGAAGTTCATCTTTTGATGTTGGGGCTGAAGCGTCAACTATGGCTTGTAGCAGGTTTTTCTTGGTGCTTACTCCTTCCTTTGAGATGCAGTAACCCAACTATTCTACTTCGCAAGCTCTGAATATGCACTTGTCGTGACACAGGTGGACTCCTGCGCTCTGTAGGTTGCCAAGCACCTCTCCTAGCACTATGTCATGTGTTTCTGTGTCCTTGGCGTACTCCGGGATGTCATCTTGGAAATACAACACGTAGGCGATGCCGTGCAGCAGTGAGTTCATCATTCTTTGGATTGCTGACACGGCAGATAACAACCCGAATGGAATTTGTGTATATTGAAATGTGCCGAATGGGATGATAAATATAAATGCTGCGAGTGGGCGTGAGGCCTTGTGCAGATCTATTTGATGGTAGGCATCACGCATGTCGAGTTTTGAAAATACTGTTGCTTAGTCCATCATAAGTATGATTTTGTTGATTCTGGGCAAGGGAAAACTGTCTGTGACCACCTCCAGGTTGTGGCTGCGTAGATCTATGCACACCACTCTCAACTCGTTGGAGGATTTCTTCTTTATGAGGACCACCAGGCTTAGCCATTCGAAGGACTCAACAGTCCATTTTCTGAAGCTGGGATTCGAGTGCCAACCTTGCTGTCGCTGGAACGGGCCAGACCTTGTGCTTGACCGGTACTGCATTGGGTTTTAGTTGGATCTTGTGCACATCATTTTTTATTTTCCCAGGTGTTTTCGGAGAACAGCTTGAGGAATGTGCTTTTAAGATTCGGCGCTCCTCCTGAGGAGACCAGCAGCACTTGTTCGGCAGTGCTGGGGTCTAACCGGATGCTCAGTTTATGCTGGTCATCCCATCCCAGTACAGCTGGACCCTCCGACGAAAAGTAGACTTTCGTTGTGGTGCACCTATCCTTGAATTCGAGTTTGGCTTTGATGTAGCCTAACAGGTCTACGGTGGCACCCCCGAAGACTGTGGGCCTCTGTTGGTGCTTCTAATCTCGACCAAGACGCATCCCATCATTTTTTTGTATGTCTGGATGGGGAGGTCGGAGCCTGAATCGGCCATGGCGCGTGTTTCCTTTCCATCTACCCTCACCACGCAGTGGAGTTTCTCCCTGCTTGCTCGAGATGAGTTGACCATTTACCATTGGCTAATTGTAGGGATGTTCCTCATTGTTCGTTCCTCTGTCTCTGTCGATGTGGGCGAAATTATTTTCCCGCCACGTGCAGGCTACTGCAACGTGGCCATATCGCCTACATTTGGAGCCTTCTTTGTTCCTCGGTGGACAATCTCAATCGTTTGCCAGGTGCTTAGTGCTGGCATATCTGTAGCACTTGGGTACTTCTCTCCATGTTGGTCTTTTCTCCTTAGCAGCTTGTTACGGCTGTCTGTCTCTGCGCCCCTTCCATTGCACAGCCGCCAATTCAGGTGAGGGAGCTGGCCCGCTTACTTCCCTGCGCCTGCTCGAGGTCTCCTCTTCGCCACTTCGGCCCTTGCAATTTGTATGGCTTTGTCTAGGTCCAGTTCTTTCTCTTGTGTGAACTTATCCTGGACTTTGCGGGAATTAGTGTGGACCACTAACATGTCACAAATGACTTGTTCTACATTGTCCCCGAATGCCCAGTTCTCTCATCCTGGTGATGTAGTCATCAACGGGTTTGTTACCTTCTTGTTTCCTCAGTGGAGGACCACGTGTGCTTTGTTGGAGAACCTTTTGATTGTGTGGCGAACTGCCTCTTTGTAGACATCACATGCATTGGTCCGCGGTGGGCACAGCCTTCATACCTGCGAAAATGCGCTGTCCTTCGACCCCCATGGCGTTGAGTAGCATGGCCTTCTTTCTGGATGGCGAACAGCCTGTACCCCCAGTGCCTCCAGATACGTGGAAAACAGCAGTTCCCATTTCTGCCACAGGATTGCAGGCGTGCGCGGGGACTGTAGGAAAGCAGGAGGTGGCGTGGCACCCTGCATGGTTACTGCCCAGGTGTTTTCTGGTCCTCGTCGCCAATTATGTAGGGGCCTTCAATGATTACAGGACACTTGCGTGGTAGAAAGAGCTGTTTATTTTGACACCTAACACATAAGAAGTAACAGGGGTACATGAGTCCAGGAACGAGGGGGGTTTGTACTCACAGTTC
Organism: Ambystoma mexicanum; assembly: GCF_040938575.1. Lineage (NCBI taxonomy): Eukaryota > Metazoa > Chordata > Amphibia > Caudata > Ambystomatidae > Ambystoma > Ambystoma mexicanum. Next base: position 1,504,296,210 of record NC_090921.1, read on the forward strand.
AGTTCCTTTGCCCCATGCAGTTCACTTCACTGCACAGTATATGTGCAGGGGTAGTGATATCCCCTGCTGGCTGGAGCTCCCACGAGGCTGCCCTCAGCCATGGTATTACACTCAGTTAGGTAGGGGTCTGCAGATGGGCAGACTTGCACAGGATGGCTGATTTCCATCAGGGTCTGCAGATGGGCAGACCTGAGCAGGAGGGCTGATTTCCCTCAGTAAGGAGGAGCGCCGAGGCCCGACTGTCTTCTGGTGCCTCGCTCCACTTGTGGTGCGTTTCTGTCATTCTTTGGCTTCGCGCGCGAACTCTTGCCAGATCTCGCTGCAACGAGATCTCGCGTGGCTAGTCCCCGCAGAATACAAATACATAAAGTTCAAATAACATGCAGATGTAGTTTAACTTTAAAACATTTGCGAAATCTAAATGTCAGCAGTAAAGTAAAATATGCATAACATTTATACGTAGCAAAAATAATTTAAGATTGAAAGCATCATGATTATAGTAAGAAAGAATCAGCATAAAAACGAAAATATCCTTCCACTGCATTATACTTGCAAATCCCAGCTTAAACGTTAACCCTGGGTTTGCTACACTGGCAATAGTGAGAATACCAAAGCGGAATTTCATATATAGCACACGATTGTGTGGGTTAGTGATCAAAACAATATATATATATATATATTTCTATCTCAGATACAGACTTATGTGCTCAGTTTTCTCTTGACAGCCCGGATCTAGTAGAAGAGGCCAGCCTGATTACCATAGTCAATTCATCATAGGCATTTTTAATTAGCTTTTTAGATCCTTGTTTGATGAGTGATATTTTGGACTGCAAATCGGCATGGTCCAGTGAGAGCAAAATTGATTTTATGTGTGTAAACCATGGTGCTGAAGCCCTAACAAGTCCTCAAAGGCTTCCCTATATTTTATTAGGTAGGGGGAGGTGTAAGGAAGGCATGGTATCAAAGTAAAACAGACACACGTGATCACAGTTCAACAGTGTTTATTTAACCTTATCAGGGGTGTGAAAAGCGGCTATCTAAACCTAAATCTAAGATGGGAGCAAGCTACGACCATCAAATTATAATAATACAGTCCTAGTGCAGTCTAGTCAAATAAAAAGTGCCTATACTAAAAAAAATGATTGCCAATCCTTACAGCTATGCTACAAATAATGTGGGATAATGTTCACAAAAAGAAAGAAGTGTTCACAAAATTAAAAGTCAGGATGTTTAGGCCGTTGGCCTCCCTTCCCCACGGTTTTAGCACGGGATGAGGCGGGTCACTTGAGCACAGCACACTCTTGGGCTTCTTCAGCACGAGGTCACAGTTCCTTTTGCCAACATCAGGGTCTTCTGTGCCAAAGTCTCTTTTATTCAAAGTCTCTTGCTTCAGAGTGCCTGATGTACCAGAAACAATGAAAAAAAGTTCCTTTCCAAATATTCAAGTCAGGCGATTCACTCTTCACCCTGGATCCCCCTCAGCCAGGTTCAGATCCTTATTTCAAAATTAGCTTCCCTCAGTCGGGTTCAGACCAGCTTTAATTCAAGGCATCCCTCAATCGAGTTCATATTTGCCACAGCAATATCTTCTCGGGTGTGTTACTGTTCACCTCGGATCCCCCTTTTCCAGGCTCAGATCCCCCCAGCTGGGCTCAGACCAATTTTAGTTCATAACCATCCCTCAGTCGGGTTCAGACCAGCTTTAATTTGCAGGCATCCCCCAGTCGAGTTCACATTTGCCACAACAATATCTTCTCAGGTGAGTTACTGTTCACCCAGGATCCCCCTCTTCCGGGCTCAGACCCCATTTCTACAATTAGTCTCCCTCAGCCGGGCTCAGACCTATTTCAGTTTACAGATAATTGAAGACTTTCAAATGTGCCTGGGATTCAACTTATCCCGTGACAGGACCACTTTGATCTCACAGTTCAATAATTCTTATCCGCTCTGTGGGATATATTTACCCACTCAGCTGTACTCCCTTCCATAACCAAGCTGCACTGCAGCAGAAGCAGCAAAATGGCTGCGCTGGCTCCTGTGAGCACCTTTGCCTCACACAAAACTGCTTTTTTCAGCTACATAAAGATGGCTGCACCATCTTGCCAAGCACATATTGGGCAGGATGGAACAAGGGGGCACACTGAGAAAGACCGCCAGTGCGTTTTTATATGTACAAAGGAAGGGGAGTGAAAAAGCAGCACTGCTTTGCTGCGAGCCCAAAGTTCCCATTGAAAAGGGAAATATTTACATTTAAAAATGATGCCGCTTTGATGCTCTTTTTCCTCTGTTCCTCATCACAATACTTTTATTAATGAGACCTTACCATGCTTAGCCACCTTCACATTGTGCTCCAGCAGGCAAGAGCAGTATTCCTGAATGACAGGCTGTTGTTCAGATCTGAAGAAATCAAAAGAAGCTTTCCTTCAGCTACACGGGAAACGCTTTACTTTTTGGCTACAAAATGTCAAGGATCAATGCGTCAAAAAGGCCCTGGCTTTCTGGGCCTATGTCAATTTCAGTGCATCTGTGTTTTAACCCATTGCTGCATATGAGAAGCTAACTATGGCTTCAAAACAATGAGGGAATTCAGAGGGAAGAGAAAAATTGAATTTGCAAGGAAAATGTAGTTACACACTTTACTTTAGCAAAACTAAGAAAAATACTTGTTTATAGGTGTATGTTGGATAAGGCTTTGCCTTATCTAGCAATGTGAAGGGGTTTTGTGCTGTGAAACAGACATGGGAGATCTTATTCAACAGGCTTTATTCTGATTTATAACAAAAATAAATAAAATAAGGAATTAAATTGCATTGGTTGCAGTGGGGGAAATCAGCCCAAAACAGATTTCTGCTTGGGGTTGCCAGCAACAGAAGGCCCCTCACAGAAGATGCTAGAACACACAAGTGATAATTGCTACCTTGGCAGACTTTCATCTGGGCTGAGGCCTCTTACAATGGAAATTCCGGGACACCAACCTGTGAAATGGAAGCAGCAATAAACCTTCAATCAAACTGGGAAAACCCCTCCCCACACTGGGCGCAAGTGACAGTTGGAGGTAGCTGAAGAGAACAAATGGTCCCAGTGAAGGACAAAGGATGCCCATTTGTTTCAAAAGACTATTTTATTGAGAAACTTTGCTGACAGTTATTTTTGCAACAGAAATTCGCAGGAATGTAAAAAGTTAACAGTTTTTATGTATTTTTGTGGGTTTCAATTTAAGACATTGTAGCCTTCACTGCCACCTTTGGAACAGAAAGGGCAGATAATTGGGTATTCCAAGGAAAGTGTACATGATGCCAATGTAAAATTCAACACTGACATGCCTAATGATGATCCAAACACACGTGTCAATTTATAGAATTTTAGGCTGAATATTTCACACTAAAAATGACTAAAAATTATTAGAAGGGCGAAACAATGTCTTATAAAATTTGTAGAGTTGGACTGGCATGTTCTGCATAAAATATGTAACCGCTTATGGAATTTGTTAAAAGGCCCCATCTGTACAAGTGTGCCTTTTATGGAAAAACTGGATTGTAGCTAAAGTAACTATGGGATGTTCTGGACATTGTAAAACTCGCATCATAAATCTGACATCATGCCCTTGAAATCCAACCAGCTGGGAGGAAGGCGGTAACTATCTCCCCTGACCAATCCAGTTGTTTAGAGGCGTGCTTAGCTAAGCCTGCCCTGCCGTATAATTCTATGATGTCAGCATGCTCTATAAAAAGGGTGGCTGATAAAACTCTACACAGACTCTTTCCTGAATTTCCTGCGCCTGCGTTCCTGATCTTCTACTTTTATCTTGCCAGACTCCAGATCCACTGAAAAGCCAAAGCATAGCCGATTCCAGATCCCACTGCAAAGCCAAAGCATAGCTGATCCCAGACTCCACTGCCAGGCCAAAGCATTGCTGACCATCCCAGCAAGGCCTCAATCCAGAGATCCCACTGAAGAAATCCCAATAACCAAAGGGAAAAGCTGTGGTGTTCTTTTGGGAAGCATCCTGAAACCAGACTGGCTTTTTGCCCATTAACTGCATGCCTGCTGCAACCCTGCCATCCAGCTGTCCTGATGATCCGGTGACCAGACCCGCCCAGCTGTTGTTCTGCTAGGAGATTTTGCCACTACCTAGTGACCCGAGCCCTGCAGTCCAGGACCCTGTTGACTGTTCCTAATTCCAAATTTAAAAGCGGACTGTGAGTGTTCCCCCTCCCATAACACATAGTCTACCCCATCTTGACTTTTGTCACTGTGCCACTCTCTAAGCAACCCTATTCATACCCTGATAACTGGTATACACTGTTCCCATTTTCTGTGCACGCTGTCCTAGTGTTAGCGCAACTCTTTTATTCACCTCACCTTGTAACCCATTATTGATATTTGGAGTAATTTAAATTAATTCCCACATAGATCAGAACACGGCGGGATAAGGTTGACGTCGCAAATCAATCTTTGAACGTACCGTGGCTTTCTTTAACAATATAGTATAGATAATTTAGCTTAAGTAAACTTTGCCTTTCATTTTTAAAACCGATTTTCTCTTTTTAACTGCTCTATTTTCCTAAAAACAAACCTTATTCTACATTCCAAATCTCTCTCAATTCTCCAGCTATAACCCTCTTTTCACTTCTATATTGTCCCTGTGCTGTGCATTTATCCCCCTGCACAAAAAACGCATTCCAATTCAGTGTTTTTCACCTGTTTTTCCAAAAAAAACATTTTTGCATTAAAACTGCAATCTAGAAAAAAATCAACTTTTCCATGTGTGAATTCGGCTGCACTGGGTTTTCAATTTCAATCTGTTTTGTGAACTGTATGCTTTTGTGATACCGTGCCTGATGGTGGATAGTGAGATAACATCCCTAATACAGTGATAAAACATATGTATACCATTCTTTAAACACACATATAATTAATTATTTTACAATTTCCGAGTGTCATTTTAGGCCTTTGCAAAGAGTTTCCCTGACTATATACTGCTTCTTTCTATCCACTCAGAATTCGATTATTCGTGGGTTGAGGGAACATTGCAGAGGGAAACCTTAACTTAGGTGCTATCTATCCTAATTGAAAAAGTGATCCTATTAATTTGTGCTTTGAATATGTTCTACTAGAAGGTTAACCAAGTGCACTGCTTTCATTTCCATTGTCATTATCACCCCATTGGTGATTGCTGACCAATATTAAAATGTATGCGATTTTTGTGAATTTTAAAAATAAATAAATATTGTATTTTCACCAAATGGCCTGGTTCATGGTCCATTGTGACTCGGGGTATTTGTAACAGGGGGTGTGAGACGGTTTGGGTACCGGCTCAATTTGAATTAGTTGAAATTAAAGAAAAAGCATTCCTATTGAGCACCACATCCCAGGCTAAGACTAAGTGTCCTGGTCCAGTGTGAGACGCCCGATTGGAATCCTTAACATCTCAGGGTGGTGGTACCAAACATCGACCTTCCAGAGAGCACCCATGTGGCGCCAGACCACCTTGTATCTGGTACATACTTTGGTTTCATAAAGTTCAATCATATGCAAGTTCTCTTTCTTCATACAAGGTTGCTGCTTGCAATCATGACCATGACACAGTGCAGTTTGCTATCAGTTTCTCCAACTCACTGGCTATGCTAAACTCACTGGCGTTGCTTTGTTGTCAGAGTCAAGGACAGTACCACAGTGGCAATCATTTCTCCCCACCTTGGCTATCAATGCGGGAGGGCCCTTTGTACCTTTGACACAGACTACACCATTCGTCAGCAGCAATTCCTTGTCTTATGTTTCTGTTCCTTGAGGCTCCTTGAAAGTTACGGTCCTTTGTTGAAAAGGGTAAGGGTAATTCCCTCCTCGTCATCCTCTCTGGTCTCACCGCCTTTCTCCTCGGTTTAAACTGCTATCTCGGAATTGCTGCTTCCTCATGCGTTTTTTCTTGCTCAGAGAGTGCTTTCGTGCTCCGTCTTTTATCCGTGTGGGGAAGGGTGATGGAAGTCAGGTCTGTGTAATTGTCAGCAATTACCGACTCTGCCTGAGCCTTGCTCTGGGACATGTCAGGTATATGGCTCTTATGTTAGTCCGTTGTTGTTCACAATGTATTGTCCATGAGAAAGTGTTCATGTCAGAAAAGGTGGGGGGGAGTTGAGTTTCTAGGTATCCTACCTGGTAGGACGGGAAAAGGTATTATAAGGAAGAGGATACCGTGTCTCACCCTTCGGTGTCCCACTTCCACTCCCCGAAGACCCCCATCCAGGTGATCCTCCCGCACTGGTCCACCCCCAGGAACTGGATCCAATAGTGATGGCCGTGTCCTAGCCACCTGGATGACAGATCCCCGGGGACTAGCGGGTGAGACAACTTCAGGTTTCTCACAGAGGTCAAGAGGTAGATCCAATACAGTACTCTTTTTTTGCAATATTTCCTCCACAATACAGCCCTGGCCTATGTCAGTGAACAGCGTATACTTCAGCATGTTCAATAGAAGCCATAGACTAATCTTAAAACATTTTTGTTCAGTTATTGCCAGCTTTAAGTGACGCTAATAACCCCATATAGGGACGCCGATTTTGTTTGTAGGTTTTATGCGTCATGTGCTGGTGAAAAGGCACTACACCCGCAGTTGACAAAAAAGCGCAATATTGCATTGGAGCTCCGTTCGTGTCTCAAATCAACTTTATCAACTTGCCTCGTCCACCTGCATTTGCTTTGAAAGTTAATACCAAGATAACTAAAGGTGTCGACTTGCTCAACGGGCATCCCCTTAATTTCTAGAGACAATCTTGGGCTTTTGCTACTTTTAGTTGGGTAAAAATGCCTATATTGATTTCTAGGCCTAGTTCTTTATAGCTCTCGTGGAAAGCATTCAATTGGGTCTTTGAAACAATAGGTGTCAGTGATAGAATAACAGCATCATCCCCATAAAAGAGAATAGGTACTTTTCTGGGGCATTCGTTTGGAGCATGCAGAGTTTGTTAACAATTTTATCCATGAGGATGCAGAAAAGGGTTGGGGCCAATGCGTACACCTGTCTGACCCCATGCTCATATTTATTGGATCTGCGACATCCCCCTCCAGATTCCAACAAACAACTTCTCTATTATCTCTACTAAGACAAAAGATGGCTTTTAAGAGTGCCAGGGGAATATCTGCCTCCAAGAGTGAGTCCCAAATGGTCCATTGTGCTCAGGCATTGGTGGAATCCGGTTTGGTGGTGTTTAAGGATATTGCCATTCGCAACCTCAGGTAACAGATGTAAAACAGCTTTCGCTTACATTTTCTCACCTGAGTCTAGGAGGGAGATTGGACGGAAGTTCATTATAACGGTAATAAAGCAATAGTTTGTTATGGATTAAGAGTGGAAGAGAAACAAGCATTCCCAGTTGAAAGGGACGTAAGGAAGGGGTGTGTTTCAGCCCGTGCCTTAGTAAACCTTTTCATAAACGACACTGAATGGTCAATCGGTCGGCATCTTAATTTTCATGGATTACGCAATTCTTATGTCCAAAACACCTATAGGGCTGAAATAATGAAATATCGCTGTTCTCAGAAATATGTACCTCTAAAGTACTGATCATAAATTATAATAAAAATTATAATAAAAATAAAGTCATGGTTTGTTGTGGGGGTAGGAAGAACATTTAAAATTTTAAATGGAGAAATAATAACTTCCCCATTGAGAACGTTCCCTTCTTTGATGATTTGGGACAGATTTAGGTCAGGAACAGCATAGTAAATCTAGTCTCATTTTAACAGAAATCGCAGGGGTTGTACTTAGATTTGCATAAGAAAAAGGGGGTATGCTGATTAAGCCAGAACTGTCTGTTTAGAAAGCTAAAGCCAGACAAACCTATATGCATGGTGGTGAGATGTGGGGTAATTCAGGCAGTAAAATGCGGGCACGGAATGAAAAAGTACTGTAAGCAATTATTAGGACTTCCTCTATCTGCTTCGAAAACTGCTGTTCATTATGAACTGGGCTGGTTACCTATCAAAATGTTTGTAGTGATAAAGCTAGCTAAAACTTCACATGGAACCAGATTTACTGGCCTATGGAGATGCGTTATGCAATCTATTTAATCACAGTGAGATATCCCAAACCCCAGAGTTTAGAGACTAAAACCTGCGTATATGAAATTGGTGAGCCAATGTTGTGGGATAAACCACACATCATTAACAAGGGCACAAGAAGATTGGCTAAGGAGACATTCTTTGCATGGTGTCAAGAAAAATCAATCTATAACTATTCAAATGGTGATCGTTTTTTAAGCTATTTATTAATATAAAGTTCCCCTTATCATAAGGAATATTTGGAACTTGAACAGAGCCAGCTCACTAGATATCTTTAATGAAAATGAAACTAGGTACTTTGCCAACTGCAAGTTTACGAAAAGGGAACCAAGAGGACTCTAACCATTGCTATGCATGTAGGAGGAGCGTGGAGACGAGCGCACATTTCTTATTCCCATGAACTGCTCATCTTGATATTCTGAAAAGATGTTTAAAACCTTGTCTGAGGAATATGGGCATATCCAGTTTGTCAAATGCTTTGCTTTATTGCAGGTTTCGCTTTTGAAAGATTGTGTACACGCTGGTTCGTGACATCTTACATCCGCTTGGTCTAGAAGAATCATTTCTTTAAGAATTCTTTGTAATAACTTTTTTCTTTAATTAATTGCTGTGTTTTGTATTTTCATATGTATTATTTATGCCAATCTGCAAATACTGGTGTATATCTTTTTTTAAAACTATTGACGTACTGATGTGTCACTTTATGTGTTTTAATTACTAAATAGTCGAAATAAAGTAATGTGATTATGATGATGATGATGATGATGAGCAACCTCATGAGCTGGTTTATATCTACCCTAGGGAGGTTGTAACACTGGAGGACCGTCTGCAGCTCTTCCACAAAAAGCTGTAGTTCCGCCCTAATATTTTGGAATTCCTTCACCAAGTTTAGTGTCCTTGAAATATGCACCAGAAGGAAGAACGGCTGCTGTTGCTCTTCCTCTTGATTGGCTGCTTGCATTTGCCTTAGAGCTCTCTCCCATACAGTGTGCCTCCCCTTGTCACTAACGAGGTGTGCCGATTAGCATATGCTGCCTTGCGGCTCCCTGATCACTCAGACCAGCCAATCCGGACACAAAGGATTGCGCTGGCGGAGGTGCTTGTGCATGAGTATCCTCCAGTGCCTGCGACCCCTGCCCAGGCTGTGTCTGTCCTGCCTTTACTGCTATTTGCATTCTAAAAAAGAACGCAATGATGTTCGCACCTGATTCACTGGCCTGCTCTTCCTGCTCCTACTCAATCTTCTCCTTCTCGTCTACTATCTGGGGGCAAAGCTGCGTGTTTTTGTCCACCATCCCCTTCAATCTTCAATACGTTATCTGCCCTCGCAACCTATCATTAACTTTGCTTAGCCCTTTGATCTTGCAGTTGTTTTGTTGTGCTTATCGCCTCCTCTAACCATATCATAAACTCTCCCCACTACTTGAGTTATCTTCCCCTTTTTGTTATATTAATGCCACCTGAGTGCTGTCAATTTATTTAAATTAAATGTCTCTTCAATCAGAAATTGAGTATGTTTGTTCTGTCATGTCAAATAATGACAAGAGTCTAAAAGGTGTCACTAGCCTATTGAAACTACTACACACATAGTGGATGGGTAACCCCTTTGGGGGTGTAGTGAAGTCTTATGTTAGACATTCAGTGTGCACTACTGAATCACAGACCAGCTGCTGAGTCTAAGTTAGTTCCAGGCAAGGCTTTATTCACATATGTACAAATCTGTACATTACTCCAGTTACTCTTATTATAGTTACAGCACGCGTAGACATTGACAGGGACATGGGAAGGTATAAACATCACTAACAAAGGAGCTGACCCACCGGCCATCCATTCAACCCAGCTCAGGCCCCCAACTGACACTCGCAGAACATTCACACACAGATCCACCCAACATTCTCCTGAGCTGCATTCATGCACCAACATTCTACAGCAAGCATCCAGGCCAGTGGCAATACAAGACTACATTACAACAGGGGGTTCCTCTGTTTTGATTGTTCTTTGCCTATTTCTGGCTCAACGTTGCATCACGCTCCCAGTGGTCAGTTGCCCCATTGCCCAGCCGCACCTGGGCCATTTGCTGTTTGACTCCACTCCTTTGCAGTACTGAGAAGGGAGGGGGCTGATTACCAAGGACGCTGTGAACTGGTCCTTACAGGGCATGGACCACAAGACTTGCAAACATTCGTCTGTCCCTATTTAATCGGGTTTTAGTATTTCAAATTCCCAAATGTCCCCATTTATAATTGCATATTATAAACCGGCGACATAGGTACAGATAATATAGATAGGTTTCTTAAGGACACCTTCTCTTGCCATAACCTGAATGCATTTGGGCATAAATATCACACATTCAAATAAATTCAATGCCAGTATTTTGCCAGATCTATGCTAGGTCAGAAATAATGAACAGTCGCTAGCATCACTGCAATAAAACGGGCAAAAACAATAGGCAATACAACATCCTCGTCCCAAAACCTCCATCCCATCTCTGAGTATACCCTAAACAATCCCTATTTTTTCTGTCCATCTCCTAAATCAAGAAAGAAAGAAAAACTGTTTGTTTCCCTGTTTGGCCTGCATGTATGTGCACCAAACTGACATCCTCCTCAGGAGAACCCCCTGGAGTTTTTAAAAGGAACTCCTTACCTTATTGTCAATGCATGCAGGCAGTTTTCAGGAGGAGGCAGCTTAGCGTCAGATGCTGTACCACATTATGCGACAGGTCCCAGTTGCAAGCACCATTATGAACGTAATGGAAAAGCAGTCCTATTAGCTCTCAGTGAACGAATAGGCAAAAAGGGATTAGCATCGTGTTCATGCAAGAAAACGAACAGCAGACCCAACTCTCCTGCTGCGCCCCAGTCCAGCTCCTCTCTTTGTACTACTCAAGATGCTTGACCAACATATCTTAAAAAAACCATAAGTAGGCCTTCTGGAATGCACCCCTGAATCAACAAGAATTAACAAGAGAACCCATTGTAGTCTGACATACGTCCATCCTCTTCTTCCATGGTCTTCTTCCATGGTTTAGGCGCATTACAGGGTTTCTGGGGCATAATTACATGTTTTTTGTTGTCCTCAGGCAAGGGGCGTAGGTCCTCCATCCCTTGATGTAGTTCCTGTCTACTATGCGGGGCTCATTGTTTCTGCTACTTGGAACTATTTTAGCATGAATAATCCCCATCATCTTCACTACCCTTCCCACACCCATTCACCTTCCAGCATCATTCTACTTCATTAAAGTTTTCTACGGTGGAGGTCCGCACTTTCACAGCTACTTACGCTCTAAAGCCTACCCAGAACCTCCCCCACATCTAGCTACCAACACTTTGCAGGTTGCCTCTCCATGAACAACTGCTCCCTTTTCAAGCTCTGTCCTCTTTTTGATAAATTTATCAATGGTCTTGCTCCTCGGTGCATATCTGACTTTATCTCCGTCTACTCGCCATCTTGTTCCCTCTGCTCCTCGTTTGCACTCAACATCACTATCTCATGCCCCCATCTCACTTCCACTCTGTCCCTCTATGCACCCTGCTCCACTGGAACATGCTGCCAATCACAATCCAAGCCAGTCTGTGGATCTCTTCAAACCAAAGCTTACACTTCATCTTCTTGCTAAAGACGGAGCTGCCTACCCTCTCTCCCATCCGCTTATAGCTTGAATCACTTAGCCCCTAAGTTAATATGATCTTTGTAAGTCCCTGTTTCTTATATTTTTATTGTTTGTGTTGTCTTGTCCCTGGTCTACGTCCCACTTTGTTCACGCCTTCATAAATATCACTTGTTCTGATATTTGCACTATTGTACAGCATCCCTTCCTCGGAATTCCTCTGTCACCTCTAACTGTGTTATTGTAAGCCATGTATGATTAAAATGTCTACAAATAAATACAATACAAATGCAATAACAAGAGTTTAACCTTCTAATGTCATTTCCTGGCGTGCCATATCTACAGGATGTTAGGAGGGGTCACACAGAGTAATACTGGCCTTTTTTCATAGAGGGCTAAACCTTTCTTCTGGGTGCAGTTCCTTTCTCTGGCTACCCGCCTTGTTTTCCTGACATAGAAAAGGCTCCACTAATTATCCCCCTGATGTGATATCCTCATTGTGCTGCAGAGGTCTCTTTGAAGTGATTAGTTGCCATCCTTCACCTTGGGGTATATCCTGTCCTGAGAATACAGGGACATCCAGGGCTAGGCTCAGCATTTGGTGCGAGTGAAAACCCTGGCCCCAGACAGCAATACGCCAAGGCTTGGGCAGCTGCATGAGTCATAAAAACAAGTTTCACAACATAAAGGAATCAGATGGGTTTCGCATTCATATCTCTTTCCAAATCAGATATAGTTTAATATTTATATTAAACCAAACTACTGCCACCAGTTCATGGGGATATACAATATTGTTATACAATATTGTTTTCATGGATGTCCATTGTTTGTTTGTTTGTTTATTATTTATAGGGCGCCCTGAACCCTTGGATAGCTGGGTGCACAACATAACAAGATCACTTATAGCTTGGTTACATTACAAGTTACATGGAAAAGTATATACAGGTACATATAAAGATACAAATTACATAAATTACATAGTTACAGGTATGTTACAGTTACAGTAGTTACGATTGGCCTACTTGCAGGTGTGTACATGTGCCTGATTAAGAATCATAGATAGCTGGTTACTTCCTAGGTCAGAAGAGTGGAGGGGGCTTAAGAGGCTATGATTTATTGGTCATTGTGCTGTAGCCAGTTACAGGTGTTGGGCCTAAAGCTGTTGTAAGATTGGTCTCTTCTTAGCTCGACTGGTAAGGCATTCCATTGCTGGGCTGCTCTTACTGGGAAGCTGTTTCCCCCTGTTTTTTGTAGGCGGAATCTGGGAATTTGAAGGCAGTATGAATTGGCTGTTCTTGTGGGGTGTGTTGAAGGATTTCTGGTTATTCTTTCCTTTAGGCATGGTGGTGCTGTGTTATTTAAGCATTTGAAGGTTAAGGTGACCATTTTGAGGAGGATCCAATCGGTAATCTTTAGCCAGTTGTGATTTCTTCTAGCGTTAGAGATGTGGTCTCTGGAAGGGAGGTTCAAGGCAGTTCTGAGCACATTGTTTTGCAGGGTTTGGAGTTTATTTGTGATGTATTTGTTAGCTCCTGCATAGAGTGCATTGCAGTAGTCTAATTTGAAAGGATAAGGGCATTGGCTAGGATAATGCAGCTAGCTGGTGACAGGAACGGTCTGCATGCTTTGATAAGTTTGCTGGTGCAGGCCGTGGAAGAGGCCAAGGAATTTACTTGTTTTTTTAGGGAGAGTGTGGAATCCAGATAGAAGCCTAGAGTCTTCACTTCTTTGGCAACTGTAATTATATTACCATCAATGTTGAAGGCCTTGTAGTTGTGATTTTAAGTTGTTGGTTGAGCCAAGGATTAGGATCTCAGTTTTCTCGTCATTCAGGTAGAGGCCATGGGTGGCCATCCATGCCTGAATGAGGGTGTACATTTCATTCACTAGGGCTGTATCTGATGTGAAATTGCCCGTAAGGGGGATAAGGATAAAGGCACCTCTGGGATGTTGGAATTAATTTGGTACCAGCAGGCTTTCCCAGGCATGCACGTTATTCTGGGGGTGCTTTGTTGCAAATTACATTGCAGATGATGGTTTGTCAGTAGACTGACCCAGCAAGGCAGATGTGTCAACGTAACAATTTTAGTGCTGGGCATTTTCTATTTTTGTATTTTTTTATTGCATATGGTTTAAATTAAACCTTTAAATTTGAAATCGAATCATTAAGAGAGAAATGAAAAAAATGCACATAAAAACATATCACATGAGGGCACTAGAGGGCCATCCAAGATGGCCGCTTAAGTCTCAGCTCCCGTGTAGCCCCGCATCAATCCTGCCTGATCCTGCGGTTCCTGGCTCTGCTGTGCCCCGGAACCCCTGTTCCTGAAGCGCTAGCCTCCTTAACAACATTCTCACGAAATCTGGAGGAAAATCGGCGCTCCCTGCCCGAAAATCGGCCCAAGCGGCCGAACTACGCAGGGCCGGCCCACTCGACTCCACGCTCCCAGGGCCAGCCAGTCTAACTACATCGAGCGCTTCCCGCGCTGTCTACGGAGAGTGTGCCCAGAGAGAGGGAGAGATTAGCGGCGGGCCGAAGAACGCCCCCCCGGCCGGTGACGAACCATCGGGTGAGCCTAACCTTCCTCTCTCCCCCACGTGCAGCGGAGACAACAGTCGGTGGATTGGACTGCTTCATCGTCCGCCCCCATCGGCTCCGGCAGCCGGCTTCCCAGCCGTGGGCCGTGGAGCGTAGCCTCACCCCCCCGCTGAAGAAGGCGGTGAAGAACCAGAGGGAGCAGCAGCGACACGAGGAGTCAGCGCCTAGCTGCGCCCCCTCCGGCAGCCTCTACATCTGAGCCCGGCCTCCTCCACCGAGCCCATCCAGCCCGATCAAGAGAAGCATTGGAAGTGTGTGCCCAGTGCAAATCGAACTCAGTTGGCGGCGTCCCAGGGCTGCTGGGAGGTAAGGAAGGGTCGAGAACCTGCGACTCTCCCCAGGAGCGACCCCGAGGGGTGGGGACCCGCTCCCCCAGCTAAACTTTTACAACAGTCCACGCCAGTCAAGGATTGTCGACACACCCGTACGCTCGGAGCCCTTGAGGTACCCTGTACTACTACACAGGGGTAAGGGCATTAGACTATTCCCCCTCCTCCTCCTGTGCTAGATTTACCCAACGTTAAACATCCCGTCATCTATCAAAGGCACCCCATGACTGTCGGCCCCCCATGCTAAGAAGCCCTTGGGCGGGCATCCCTCGTCACACATCAGTCCTGTAACAAAGCTATTCGTGGAATCTGCGCCACCGGAGGAGGGCTCCATATACGACGAGAACCCCCTCCCCACCCTTCTCCTGTATTGCCGCTAATTCGCCTTTTACGCCCAAGGTAGTCCCCGAGAGAGGTGAAAGGACACAGCAAGACCTCCCGCATCCCAAATTTAAGCTGCTTCGATCCCGCAGCCGTGATGGGGAAATACGATAAATCACAGAGGAATCTGAACTTCGAAAGTGGCACGACCCCTAGGGCTCTAGCCCCCCAAGAAGACCAAGCTTCTTCGTCTGTTTGCCCCAAACAGGAAGCAATCGAGGAGAACCCCTTTGAAATAAAAGAACTCCTTCTGGACCTGAAAGCTGGCATCGGCAGTTTGAGTAACAAAATGGACGGCCTAGCGTCCAAGGTCGATCTCCTACAACATCGCATGGATTCCCATGCCGAACGCATGAACGAGATGGAGCAAAGGGTGTCGGTTCTCGATGATAGCTCGGCAACCCTAACCAACAGAGTCTCTCAGCTGGAAACACAGATGAAACTAACCATTGCCAAGTGTGAGGACCTAGAGGGTCGATCGAGGCGGAACAACCTGCGGATAGTCGGAGTGAGAGAACAGCAAACGCAGGAGAAAATGGAAGACTTTGTGGAATCTCTATGCATCAATCTATTTGGCCGGGAGGCCTTGTCCCAACTATTCATTATTGAGAGAGCCCACAGGAATCCCGCGACGAGACCAGCACCAGGCGCTCTTCCCAGGCCAATAATTGCGAGGGTGTTGAATTACAGGGATCGCGACGCCCTGCTCCGCCTCGCCAGGGAAAAGGGCGAGTTATGCTACGACGGGGACACAATCCACCTCTATCCCGACTTCTCCCCAGCATTACAGTTACAAAGGAAAACATTTGCTAGTGTCAAACTGAGACTCCGTAACAGCCATCTGCTGTATTCAATGCTCTATCCAGCACGCTTGAGAATCCAGCACGGGGGGAGGGTCCAGTTCTTCCAAACCCCGGACGAAGCAAATCTGTTCCTCGATCACCTAGGTCTCCCAGATCAGAACCAGTCTCGCCCTAGACCTCAAAGAGAAAGGAACCCCAGGAATCCTCCTTAAAAGGCACTTCAAAGCTATGCACAAAATGCGGCACAGCAGCGCAGAATAAACCAGTTCATTTACAGCAGTACGAGTTGGGGCAAGGCCACTTGGGAGGCCCCAGGTGCCCCCAGCACAGCTACTATTCAGTTACTGTTTGCCTACGTTGAGTCGGTACGTTCGGGGTGTGATTTAACGCCTCGGCATGGTGACTCCATGGGACTTTTTGGTTTTAGGTTGGGTAATGCAGAAACTCCCGGCGGGCCAGTTTGAGGTTGCCCGCCCAGGGGAGAGTTACGTCTCGGGCCTGTTGAGGTTAGCCCGCCGTTCGAGCCCCTCGATGTTAAGGGGAAAGTTAAGCACCACCGGATCGCGTCTGTCCGGCTCCTCGCCGGCTCCCTGCCCGCTGCCGAACCCGTCGCCGCAGCGAGGCCCACAGCCCGGAAGCAGGGACCCCAACGAAAGCTCAAATACCGCCAGACCTGCGCAACCCATGAAACCAGAAACACGGCTCGATATAAAATCTAAGTCGCCCCATTCAACGTTCTAACATGGAATATAAGAGGCGGCAACATTCCGGCTAAATCCAGAAAAATTCTGCAATACCTAAGGCGCCACGAAGTGGACGTAGCATTGATTCAAGAGACTCATTTTGCTCAAGGGAAGGACCACCAGGGGGCCAAAAGCTGGGGCTGCCACAGATACTTTTCATCTTACTCCACATACTCGAGAGGAGTCGCTATCCTTATACACAGGCGGCTTAGCTTCCGGCTACTACACGCGGCAAAAGACGATGAAGGCAGAGCACTATTGGTGAGCGGCATTATCGCAGGTCAGAAAGTGACATTTGTTTATTCGTATGCACCGAATATAGATGGCCCTGACAACTTTGGCTGGGTGCTAACACAGCTCTCGTCGTTCAACCCGGCAAAAATCGTCTGGGGCGGAGACATGAACACGGCGTTAGATCCTGTAAGGGACAGATCGACGACCACTCAACATCCACCCTCCAAGGCCAGTCTCCAGATAAAAGAAATTTGTAGAGCATTCGACTTACAAGACTCGTGGAGAGTCTCCAATGGGGAACAGCGCGAATACACCTTTCACTCGACAGTCCACAATACAAGCTCCAGGATTGACTACTTCTTCACCTCAACAAACACCCCCCTATCATGTGGCCGGTGCTCCATCCACCCGAGAACACTCTCAGACCACTCACCAATCCTTCTTAAGCTCAAACCTGCCAACCCCACTCCACCGCTACAGCGTTGGCGCTTTAAGCAGGGATCACTAAGGGACGAGGTCTTTGCTTCTGAGCTAAGAGAGAAGATTGACGTGTTCCTGGAGGCCAACCTGGGGTCGGTCCCCTCAGCAGGCACAATCTGGGAATCCTTAAAATGCTTCATCAGAGGAGTCTGCCTCGCCAAAGAAAATGGCATTCTCAAACTTATTAAAAGCGAGCTTACAACCAGCGAAAAAAAATTGAAGCAACTCGAGATCCAGAATCCGAACAAAACCAACCCGCAGTCAGCAGCCGCCATAAAAACGGAACAACAAAAATTCAATGCAACAGCGGAACGTGAGGTTAAGTTGCTATACCGCACTAGCCAAGTCCGTCAATATGGTGAGGGCCAGAAACCAGGAGCTCTACTGGCAAATCTAATCAGAGCCGACAACAAGCAGTCCCAAATAGAAAAGATCAGAACCAGGCAAGGAGAGGAAGTCCACACGGATGAAAAGATAGCATAAGAATTTAGGCTTTTTTATCAAGGTCTCTACAGCGCCAGGCTCCCGAAAGACTCGAACCTCCCACTGAAATACTTAGAAGACACCAAACTCTATTGGGTCGAGCACCAACTACGCGAACCTCTGAATGAACTGATTTCACAGGAAGAGATCCGAGCAGCTATAAAAACCCTACCACCCTCCAAGGCACCAGGCCCTGACGGCCTAACGGGTGAATTCTATAAAGCCTTTGCGGAAACCCTGGCCCCCCTGTTGGCAGCTGTATATGAGGAAGCATTGGAGCGTGGGTCCCTTCCTCACTCCTCCCGCGAAGCCAATGTCATTCCACTGCACAAATCAGGAAAACCTCCGGAAGAATGCGCCTCGTACCGCCCGATCTCACTGCTTAATCTAGACAATACAATCCTTGCCAAAATCCTAGCGAATAGAGTGATGCCCCTGATGCCTGCCCTGGTGCTAGCTGACCAAGCGGGCTTTATACCAGGCCGCAATACGACCTTCGGCATCCGAAGAATGTTTGGAATCATCGAGGCTCTTGACCCGGCAGACCAAGCAATTGCAGATCTGTTAGACGCAGAAAAGGCGTTCGATTCAGTGGAGTGGCCGTTTATGTTCCTTGTTTTCACCAGGATGGGGTTGGGGGCTCGCTTCATCAAGCTCGTCTCCCTCCTATACACCAATCCACAAGCTAATATCTTAGTGGGCTCTTCAAAATCATCCTTAATAAACCTACAGCGTGGCACAAGACAAGGTTGTCCTCTTTCGGCACTAATATTCGCTCTGGTAATGGAGCCACTAGCCTCCAATATGCGGGAACTCTGTCAACAGAGGGGTCTCATAATCGGCCCACACAAGCTCATAGTATCCCTATACGCCGATGACGTGGCCCTATATATAAGGGACCCAGAGGTTAATCTGAACCCAGTCATGCGGGAAGTCATCAAATTTGGGGCGGCCTCCGGATTGAAAATTAATCATTCAAAATCAGTCGTCTTCCCACTGACCCGAGACACAAAACTGTTTGCCGACGACTTCGGACTCACGTGGAGAACCGCCGGGGTTCGATATCTGGGGATCCAACTGTCACTGGACCATCAAGCAGTGTTCCGGGATAACTATGAAGAGGTGCTCAAATCCCTGCATGACAAGGTCTCTCGCTGGAAGACACTCCCACTGACACTCTGGGGCTGAACCTCATTAGTGAAAATGGTAGTATTGCCAAAACTGCTGTACCTCTTCAACAATATACCGCTGTTACTACCACAAACCTTCTTGAAAAGGCTCAAAAGCTTGGTTCTTGAGTTACTCTGGGCTGGCAAACCAGCTAGAGTGGCGTATACGATACTGACACTCCCCGTGTCCAGCGGCGGCCTGGCCCTCCCTGATCTTGAAAAATATTTCTGGGCAGCCCAGGCACAATACCTCAGCCACTGGTATGCAACGCAAACAATCCGTCCTCATGTACAGGTGGAACAAGCCCTGGCGACTCCCAACTTCCTGACTGCAGTGGTCTTCGCCCAGCTCCCCGTTCCCAATCGCACGATGAACGTGATGCTCACAATGTACAAGGTCTGGAGGACTGTGGCGAAGAAGTTAGGGGTGCACACAAGGTACTCTCCCCTCTTGCCAGTCAAATTTATCCCTGGGATCCCTCTGACATCAGAAAAAGTGTTTCACCAGTGGGTTGATAAACTGCATATAAGATCCCTAGGGGACCTATTCACAGAAGAAGGTTTCATGACACCAGACCAAGCCAAACAGAAAGGGGGCAACACTGCGCTAGATGTGTTCCTTTACTTCCGAACTCGCTACACCCTACAGACCCACCTGACAGATTTCCCGCGTCAACCACCTACGTGGCAACTGTTGCACGATGTCATTCAAGCGCAAGGAGACGGCAGGTTGGTGTTGCAAATATACAAAACTCTGACCACTGGAACACCCCCCGTCAATACTGGGGCGAAAAATAGATGGGAAAAAGCGCTAAACACAAATATACCAGAAGCAGATTGGAGCTACATATTGAATCAGACTCAGAAAATTGCACTTAATTCCCGGCTCAAACTCATTCATTTCAACTTCCTTCACCAAACATACTACACACCGGAAAAAGCTACCAAACACCATCCCGACATCCAGACAGAGTGCAAGAGATGCAGAACCATAGCCGCAAGCTTTATACACATGGCATGGGAATGCCCCGAGGAAGCCCCCTTCTGGAACAGGGTGCTAGATACGTCAACGGCAATCCTGGGAGAAGCAATACAACCGAGATGCACGGCGGCCCTGCTGGGGATGACCAAGCTGCTATCAGCTCCTTCGAGGAAACTGGCCGGAGTCCTACTAACACTAGCCCGCAGGAGAGTCGCCCTGGCATGGGACCGCGGCCCCCCGCCATCCTACACAGCGTGGCAAAAGGATCTACTCTACTACCAGGATGTAGAGGCAGATTTCATTAAACTCCTTCCTCAGCACGCACGCCCGCCCGACATCTGGGGCCCGCTGATAACCTTTCTGATAATGAAGATGATTCCTCCTCAACAGACACTTCGGAGTCAGGCAATGCACCCTGATACAATCTGAAGTCAGGCCAATAATCCCCGGAGCGAGGACCCAGTGGGGCGAACTGTTGCTAACCAGCATATCTGCCTTGAGGCGGCGGGGGGGCGGGCGGGGGAGCGTGGGGGAGGGCGATGGAGGGGATCTAAGTTAACGGTGCAAAGTTGATAATCCACCCTAATGTGGGTGTGTAATTGTTCGGTGTGTTAAATACCAAAAATAAAGGTTTTATAAAAAAAAAAAAACATATATCATCCAAAGTATTGAACATCAACAAACACAACAAAACATAAAACAACAGCACTGTGGAAAAAATAAAGAATAAAACTCATTAAAATAAGACAAATCAGAAATTAAATAAGGAATAGAAATAGTAAATAATAGATACATAATGAATATAACTGCCAAGCATGGTCACCAAGAAGCACATCAGGTCCTAATAAAATTGCAAAATTCAGGAAATAAGTAAATATGATACAAACTCAACCCTACCTAATCTGAGACAAGAAATATGGGGTCTGATTCATGGAATAAAATTGCATGGAAAAAGGGGCGCTTGCGTACAAAATGCACGCAAGCACCCGTTCACTGGTTCATGGAACACAATGCACGGGGCCTAACAGTGACTTGCGCTTAATCCCAGTGGGTCCAACACATCACTGCGACACCACGAACGCCTTGCGTGAGACGCCCAGCGAAGGCGCATACCGTCTTACGCAGTCACCTAAAAAGGGGGCGGAACACGTGAAATGGGGAACAACAAGCACAAATGTGGGCGTTACGTGGGAAGTACCACAGTAAAATACTCGCAACACCCACACGCGCGCTAATAACACGTATTCATGGAATCGAACATGGCTCACCGGTGCGTGGAAAGACACGCTAATCCGGAAACACGTTTGCCACGCGAAAGCAGGCGTAAGCTTCACTGTGCACTAAAACAATGCATAAAAACGGCATGCGAAAAACCAACGCGCGTATAACTACGATGAATTTACCATTTTTCGCAGCAGTGATTGTGGGACACCGCAGGAGGAGGAGGATAGCCAGGGCATGCATTTTTTTACCCAGGCCCAGCCTTTTTGGGAGGCCTGATGACCAGGTCTATGGCAGTTATAGGTTTCCACCCCATATCATATTAGACCTGGTCACAGAGTGGGAAGATAACCTCATATCACCAACCCTGTGCTCCCAAGCACTGAGCCCCTTGGAAAAGGAACTCAATGTACAGCATTTTTTGGCCACTGGGTCATTTCAGCGGACAACTGCCATAGTCGGGGGCATTTCACAGACCACACAGTCACACTGCCTACACCAGGTGTTGGCAATCATGACTGCATGCCCCTCAGTCCGCATGCACATATACATGCCCAGAACACCCACACAAAGGCAAGCCATGGTCCAGGACTTTTTACAGGGTGGCACACTTCCCTAAAGTGCTTGGTGCCATCGATTGCACCCATGTGGCCCTACATCCACGTAGGGCCACAGAGCACATCTATGGCAATCGCAAGCACTAGCATTGCATCAACGTGCAGGTCATTACCTCTGTATATGCAAACTATCCAGGGTCCAGCCATGATAGTTTCATATTCAGAATGTTACCCCTACACCGGGCCCTGGAAGCTGGGAGGCATGGCAACACATGGCTCATTGGTGAGTACAAATGGCCCTGCAAATGCGTGCGTGTCTCACACAGACAAAACCACACCACTGACAACCCATCTCACCTCCACAGGTGACAGTGCCTACACTCTGAGCACCCACATGATGATGCCAATTACGGAACCCAACCACACCACCCCAGGTAAGATGCAACGCAGCTCATATTGCAACTAGGGCCATAGTGGAGCGCACATTCGGAGTGCTAAAGTCGCGCTTCCGCTGCCTTGACCACTCTGGTGGTGAGCTACTATATGCATCACTAGTAGTGTGCAGGATCATTTTGGCAGCATGTGTCCTGCACAACGTTGCAAGACGGCGTGGCATACCAGTAGACATGCTGGTGCCCCCACATCCCCAATCACATGCAGGCCGGCTGCGCATGGGAGGGGAAGGCCACATGGCAAGGCTGCCCGTACCCAGCTTGTGGCACAATTTCTCACCTAAAATCCAACCCCTGCGGAGTGCATACAGCCTTGGCACATTCCAGGTGACAATTGATGATGACAAAGGGACAATCATCTGTCTTAACCTTAACACCCTGAGAATGTGTCCTTGGAAGTGCTACATTGTGTGCATCCCTTAGTACTAAAAAAGTATCTCAATTGGGTGTGCAGAAAAGGAACACATGGAAGATGGGGTATGCCACTAACACCAGGCCAAAGTACACATCTAAATGCCGGTATGTCACCTAAATGCTCCCACACTTCATGTCACCTGGTTGACACACCATGCCATGGCATGCAATGTCCAAACAGAGGCATATATGGCCAACACATAACACTACTGTCATGATGCCTACCCCCGGAGCACCAGGCCAGGCCCAGCACCCCCGGAAGCAGGCATCATGCCCTCGGGTAAAAGCCCAGCGGCCCCTTATAGGGGCTCTTTGGACTCCGTCCTGGCGCCTTTGGCGCCAGGCTCATAAAGGGAGGTGTTTTGTGCACTTACCTGATGCAGACCATGCTGCACGCTTCATGCCTCCCTGAGACCTGAAAGGGACTATTTTTTCACAGGGACTATTTTTTCACTCGGACGTGGCCAGGGACGGATACATACCTAGTTGGGGAAGGATACATACCTGGGACTTCTTTGGAGGCTATTTAAGCCATGCCCAGACAGCAGCTCATGCTTCACGTTGTTCTGCTTCCTGCAGCTTAACGCTCACCGTGTCTGCTCCTGGACTCCAGCCACGCCCGCCTCGAACCTGGAAGACCTGCAAGGAAGGAAGAGAAGAGAAAGGTGAAAACCAAGGACTATTTCAAACTTCTTACCTGCATCCGGAATCTTCTCGCCAGCATCCCAGAAGAAAGACTTCCATTTAAAAGCATTGCGTTGCTCGCTGCAGCGCCACGCTTCACTCACCTGTCCTCGAGACATCTCCCGGCTCCAACGCGGCTGTCAGCATCGGACGCCATATCTCTGCACCTAGGGGAGAGAGGAAGAAACAAAAGGTGAGCAGAAGGAACACAGAAGGAAAGCCTGATTAACAGCCATAATACTTACCGGCTTTTCTTGCACATTTCGGGTCGGCGCCGCCCCGTTGGCAGGTACCGTACCCCGGCCCCTATGGGGAAAGGACAAGAGACATTTCTGGGGAATGATAAGGACATTTAGAGGGATCGCCTTCATCACTACTCACCTCGGCAGTTTAACCCCTCGACGCATCGCCTTCATTCTGCACCTGAAATAAAGGACAGATCACAGGTTAGAAAGACAACATAAAGGGGGCCTCACTTGAACTTTGAACTTTCATACTTACGGCACATCGCTCAGGAAAGTCAAGTGGATTTTGCCAGCGCCATTCTGAAAACCAGTGAAGTAACTGGACGAACACGCGCCCCTGCACAAGAAGCAGGATGGAGAGTTCCTCCTTCCAAACCATAAGGTGAGCTTAAACCGGGGTTTGGAGGAAGTTAGAGAGGAACGAAGGGGGAAGGGGGAAAGGGGGGAGCTAGCACACTATTCTGCAGACTGTTAATCCCCTTTCTCATCTGCAGAAGGGTATTCCTACGGGCCAGGCAAGCACGATTTGGAGGTCTTGTCCAATCAGTGTTCTGGGTCCTGCGCATCACGCTAGAAGAGGCCACAGCAATCCAGACTAGACCAGCGCCCCCGTGCGAACCAGGTGAGCGTTACAACTACTGTCACAAAGCGTTCAACAATCAACGGAACAATTTCACAAATAACTCACTCTCACTCATCAATCTAATAATGTACACATGAACATCAATTGGCCAGTACAACATACCAGAACCCAAGAGTGAATCTGTCTAACCGTGACCATACATAATTGCACATGTGCCTCAATGTGTCATGACTTGCACATGGCACTCTTGTATATTCTTGTGGCACTGCTAACCAAAGGGGACAGGGACGTGCATACAGCAGGAAGGCTAACAATAATGGAGATAGTCAAGCCAATACATGAAGATGGAACATGAACAAAGGATGGATCTCAATGTACAAAAAAAAACAGATGCTAACCATGCACTGGAAAAAAACAATCATGAATCCCACTAGGGGTGTATACACAGGTCGGACTTGAGACTGCCCACAGATAGAATGGAAGCCCAATGGAAGTTACTTTTACACGCTGCACTCCTTGCAAGCCCATGGAAAGGGGATGCAGGAGTGGGATATGTGTCTGGACCCTAAGGCACAAACAAGGAGGGTACCAACACAAGACAAGCTTGCATGGGTCCAGCTGGAATCTACAGTGGATGCCCTCGGCTGCCACTCAAAGCAACACACTGGGCCTCATTACGAGTTTGGGGGTAGCCATGCCCTTAATAAGGGCATGGCTACCCCCAAACTCGGGTCCGGGTCCAGGTCCAGCTCCCGCAAAGGGGGACTTACCGGGCCATTCTGACCTTGGAGGGTCCGGTAATTCCCATTTGCGGGACCCGGACCCGGTACATCCCCATTTCCATTTGAGCCCCCATAAGGGGCTGCTACTATCCTAGTCTGCTTCCCGCAACACTCCAAATGAGGCCCGTTGTCACATAAATATACAATAGACAAAAATTTTTTAAAAAAAACAAAATGCCCATGGGGGAACAGGGGTGGGAGGGTCTACCCATGAGGGAGGAGGTGCAGGGTGCACGTCAACACCCACATGTGTGGATGTTGAGAGGAAAAAAAAAACTCCATGGGTTAATGGGCCACACAGCTAGAATGGATCAGGAGACCTGTTGCTGCTGTCGCTACCCTGTGGTGTTGCATCAGAATGTGGTAGTGGTAAGGGAGGATCACCACCTATAGCCCTGGTCTGGTCCTCGATGGCAGTGGCCATGCAGGACTGAGATGCTTGCATCTGCAACATGATGGGTCGGAGGTCTCCATGCAACACCTCACGGGATGCACGCAGTTCCTCCGTGATGGAATGAGTCATCAGTTGCATTTGCTGTTCAGACTGTCTACTGCTGGCTGCCTAGAGTGCAGCCAGTGTAGTCCTGAGGGACCTATACTCTAACCTCAGGGCTTCCCTGTGGTCCCAACCCTGTGCAGCCATGGATGCGCGCAGATCCCTCAGTTCTGCCCGTCGACTCCTGTTGCTGGCCACCATGTTCAGCCTGTGTGAGCGACATGTGGACCACAATGCCTGCTGCTGGTGCTCCACCTGTCTTGCTGGGGGGTATCATGGAATTGGCCACCCTATCCATGCCCTGAGTCAACATCTCATATGAAGCAGCCTGTTGTTGTGCAACAGCATACATGGACTGCTCCCACACAGCATCGCCAGCCAACACACAGCCACAACTTTGGAGGAAACGCATGCCTGCCTGGGCCAAGGGAACCTGGCCCTTGATGCGATGGCGCTGTCTGTGGCTGCAGGACTGCATCTCTCCCTGGATCAGCTGGCCCAGGAACAGGAGTTAATACTGTGGAGCATGACCCTGCAGCCATAACCACCATAGACGGATGTACCAACACTGACTGGCCCTGTGAGGGTTGTCCCCCTTCAGACGTTTGGGATACAACAGTGCACTCACCTGCGACAGCCCAGAGGAATGCATATCCGTTTCACCACCAGAGCCAAAGGTTTCCTCGGAGGCGGACTCAGACTGAGTCAGGGCCAAGATGCCCAGTAGCACCAGTGGATCTTCATGGGCTACCACACCACGTCCTCCACTGGTGGTTGGCAATGGCTCAGTATCCTGTTCCTCCTCCACCTCCTCCTCCTCTGCATCCAGTGCCTCATCACCTGCACATGGACAGAAAAATATGTGAAGAACCATGTAAATAGCAAAGCCCACACACATAGGCATCACATAGTCAACACGTGCCATGTCACAAACTCCCGCACATACGCAGTGTCAATGCAAGTGAAGGGTAGCATGAAATCAGCCATTGACGTGTGTGGAAGGCTAAATACAACATATAGTGCATGGTGCATAGCACCTACTGCACACACGAGCACCTGGCATAGTTCATTCACCAACATCACTGATGCAAATATAAATATGCCACTTAGCATAGCCATGCCTGAACTGGAAAACTGCATAGGATGGAACTTGCTGACTACTGTCCCAGAGCCATGTACAATGGATGTGACATGACATGTAATTCACAAACTCAGTACACACAAGTGTCACTAGGTGCTACGATGCAAAGGTGGTGGAACAGAGTGAGGCCAGACACACCCATCCCATGAGGCCAGGTCACATTGACATCACGCAAGTGAATAGGCATGGTGAAGGTGAGACCTGCGGTTGGGTTCTTCGTCCTCTTGTGGTGGCCCTCCTCCAGTCACCAGAGTAGAGGCGTAGTTGGCACCCAGATTATCTTTGGCTCGGCGCTGGAGGTCATTCCAACGCTTCACTGCCTCAGAAGCTGTGCGCCTCTCAATGACCAAGGCGTTCATATGATCAGCGACACACTGCCAGTGGGCCATACGCTGGGCAGGCATAAGTGTGCTGCCTGCCCACACAAGCATGTCATGTTCCTGCACATAGTCCACGAGGATCCAGAGCTCCTCATTACTAAAGCTCCTCTTCCTCGACGTGTGGGTCTCCTGTGCCATGCTTTGGGACTGAGCCTGTTCGCCTACTGCACGCTTTGCCTTCTTGGGTCAATAGGGGCTGGAGCACTGGTGGCCTGGGCTGTGGCATCACGCACTGATGGTGTGACAGTAGGTGCCCTTGCAGGGGGCTGTACCTGGGGGCTGGTGCCAAGACGCTTCACAGCACGTCACTTCTCCATTGATGCACAGATAGCATCTGCCCCTGTGTCTCCGTGGACCGGGGTGGGGAGCACTACAGGCCTGGCTGGGTGACCCGGAGACTGGGTGATGAGGTCTCCAGCTGCCTCTGCAGCTACCTGATCCTGGCGGGTGTGTACAGCAGTTGACACTGCTTGATGCACAGATAGCACCTGCCTCTGCGTCTCCGTGGACTCGGGTGGGGAGCACTACATGCCTGGCTGGGTGTCCCGAAGCGTGGGTGGCGGTTGCTGCAGCTGCCCCTGCAGCTTCCTGACCCTGTTGGGTGGAGGGCATAGCTCTCCCTACATGGGCCCAGACAGCTTGGACACCTCACCCACCTCTGCCACCTCGGCAACCTCCACCACCTCGGTCACCTACGCCACCTCAGCCACCTTTGCCTCCCTTCCCACTAGTTGTCCTCCCAGTCATGGCACTGATGCTTTAGTGCAATGGGAGGTGCAGCTATCGATTGTCCTGGGCAATTTGAGTGAGGGGGTAGTACGTGATGTTAAACGTACCAGTGTGCCCCAGCAAGGCTCAATGTAACCCATGGGGAAAAATAAAAGGGCTGTGTAACGCACAGGAACTGCAAATATGAAAAATACATGTACACGACCCCTGGGTAGCCCACGTGTAAAGAAAAAATCTAACGCAGTACGCTGTTGCACCCAGCAACACAAAAAATACGTACGCGAAAGACACGTAAGCTACCGTGATGTCAAATAAGGGGTTACGCAAAACACAGGGGCACCCACAGAGTGGGAAATATGTATGTAACTCACCGTCAGCCTCAAAGAACATGTGCGTGTGTGAGGAGGCAATACCCCACCAAAACAAGAGACTCGCACGGTCACAATAGTGAAGAGATCGGGTGGAAAGGAAGTCCACAAGTTCATCCGCTATGACTCGCGCAAGCGTGTGATGGTCTCCTACGCACTACTTTATCCTGATCCTGAACGCCATGCCCAACGTTCAGCGCATGTCATGTAACTTACACGCTAAGGCCCTTTCCTCTGATTTCACGTTGACGCCCGCTTTCCACACGTGCAGAGTCACTCTGTTTCCGGCTGCCCCTGCGAGTAACACGGAAGACCCACGCTCCTGCCTACAAGCCAATTTACCTGCCTCCAAGTGCCCAGAGCTGCCTCCTACGAGCCATCTGCTGCTCCCTGCCCACTTTGTGTGCCTGCTGCCCATGTGCCCTGCAATTTTGGTGCTTGCTGTACAGCCATTGCCAATGCTCCTGTCGTCAGACCTGTGACCACCTTTGCTGATCAGGAAGACTCCCAACATGCCAGACCACTGCTCCACAGCCCAGCCGCAGAACCACCTGGCCCACCCACACCTGCCTCGGGGGTTGCCATGTCTGACCCAACATCATTGGAGGCAAGTGGCAACCCCCGGCAGCGAAGCAGAGGGCTGTTGGCTTCTCAGCCAGGGAAGTTGACATCCTGGTGGAGCAAGTCCTGCGGCATTATGATTCCCTCTTCCACGGACCAGCACAAGACGGCAAGGAAGGATGGAGGAAGATCTGGGCGCCATCAACGCGGAGGGGGTGGCACCCTGGGACTTCTGCCATGTCCACAAGCGCTGGGAGGAATACAAAGCCAGGACCCACAACAAGGCCCGGCGCTTCCTCCAGGCGAGTGAGAACCAAGATGGGCGCTGGGGCCGTTTGACCACCGACAACATGCAGGTCCTGTTGCGGTTCTACCCAGCGCTGCACGCCCAACTCGTGGAATTGCAGGTCCGTCTGGAGTCGACTGATAAGTGTCCATGTGTTGTTGTCCTCCACAGTGCATATGCATGTTGATGTGTGGTTGGAGTGCGCACCTTGACCTTATGTCAGGCATGCCTCTTGTATGGATGTCTGTGTGCATGTCCCATACAGTGCTGCATGTGTATTCATTCAAGCATGGGTGACATCAACGGTGTTCAAGTTGCAATGTGTGATGTGCTGCAGCATGTAACGATGTGCACATGGTTGCATAGATGTGTATGGACGTGGCCGTGTGAGAGGTGTGACACATGGGTGCTGTCGGCAACATCATGGACATGCATGGTGTACATGTGTATATGTCTGAGTAGTGAGTGTGTGACTGGCCAACACTCCTGGATGGATGTTACTGGGGCATTTGAATGTGTGCTTGACTTTTGCTGCCAAATTGACAATGACATTGAGTGGACTCTGATGTGATGGCTCCATGCCCTGCCTCAGGCCTGTCAGGTGATGTGTATGAATGACATGTGTATGTCCCATTATGCATGTGAGGGGCATGCACATTCTGTAGGTGCTGACAGTCCCCTGTCCATGGATGTGATTGACTGATGTGAAGGATGGTCATGTATGTGCTTGCGTGTTAATTGCACGTACCAGTGTGTTGTGGAGGGTGATGATGTTTGTGGCCTTTCCCAGTGCAATTCATGTGCATATGTTTTGTGCCATACACGCACATGTACAGTACCCTGATGTCTTTTTTTCTTTGTCTCCCTATCCACAGTGACGTTGGAAGAAGGGGGCTGAGAAGGTGCTATGGAGCAAGGCAGTGGGGATGCCTCCACCATGCACAGATGCAAGGCCCAGTCACACAAATATCATCTTCGTGGAGTAAGGAGACTGGTGCTGCGTCCGAGACAATAGGAGCAGCTGCTGAGGGGAGGTCCAAGAGGGCGAAGGTGGTCACGGACTCCTCAGTAGTGGGAGAGACAGGTGAGATCGCACAGTGGCAATCCACTGTGGAAGAAGGTGGGGAGGCAGGTTGGCGGGGGAGGAGGAGAAAGCTGCATCAGCCCAGTCCATGGGGCCCAGCTGGGGTGATGAGGTGGGTGTGACTGGTGCACTCCAGACTCCCGGGGGCAGGAGGCAGTGCAGGTCGCTGTGGAGGTGCCTGTGCCTATTCCCGTCCCTGTGACTGTGACTGTGCCAGTATGCACCTGCGGGCATGCCCCAGGCTGAACACATCCGCAGGGGGCGGATGTTTCCACGGGCGGATGTTTCCACGCAAACGGAAACCCCAATACCTGCAGATGTCGCCATTCGAGACAGGGTGGAACCGTTGCTAGACGGTATCAGGAGGCGTACAGGCACCATTCGTGATGATGTGCAGGCTTCCAATCGGGGGCTTGCACATCATCACAATGAGGTTGTTCATCTCGTGAACTGGCTAGCACATTTCCTGGTCTCGAATTGGGTGCGTGGGCTGGCCACTTCTGCAACCCTCTCCTCATCTTCCTCCTCTGTGCGCCAGTCGTCCTCCCTGCTGCCTTCCGGCCCAGATACCACCAGAGCCCCCTGTGAACCCGTCCCAACCCCAGCAGCCAGTTTGGCGGAAATCACATCCCTGCCAGAGTCGGGAGTCGAGGTGGTCACCATGCAGATCCAGCCGGCGACAGGAGCTGTGACAATGGAGGGAGAGCAGGCACGAAGGAGCAGGGCATGTGCACGACAGCCCCGGAGGGTGTCATCATCCCAGAGGCTGTCCTTAAGGAGCAGGGACCAAGCTATTTGGCAGCAGCAGGCTTGGCGTAGGAGGCTACATTACTCGAGGCATACCACTCTGGGAGGCAGATATCGGCCATCAGGCAGGAGGCAAACGTGGCCCTTACACAAAGGATGTCTTCCATGTTGGAGCATTTCGGGCTGTCTTCCCTGTTGGAGCGTTTCGGGCAGCAGATCGGGACAGAGTGGCAGCGAGCACAGGAGGCACGACTCACCACGACTCACTGTGATGCCACCCCACAGGCAGGCCACACCGCAAGGGACCCCCACCACCAACCCCCATCACCCGTGACCACACCCTGCAGGCAGCCCACACCACATAGGACCTCCCCATCACCCGTGACCACACCCTGCAGGCAGCCCACACCACATGGGACTCCCCATCACCCGTGACCACACCCGCAGGCAGCCCACACCACATGGGACCTCCCCATCAACTGTAACCACACCCCTCGAGCAGCCCACACCACATGGGATTCCCCCATCACCTGTGATGCAACCCCACCTGCAGCACCCTCCCGACCGGACATCACCTGCATGTTGGATATTGAAAGTGTGACACATGTTCACTCCAATGATGGCATGTCGAGCACCTTGACTGTCGTGTAGTGACACCAAACAGAACCTCCTGTGATAAAAATACCCTGCAAACAGAAACAAATGCATACACCTGTGCCACATCCTTCAGTGTGGCAGCTAGACAAACACAATTCCTGTCTGCAACCATCTCCCAACATACACATCACACAAGAAAATGGTAAAGTGAGGCCCTGCAGTCCATGTGACAAACTAATGCAAAGAATCCCCATGTTGAAATAGTCACACAGTGACAGAATCCTAAGCACCCTCAAAGTGTGTCACATGAACAGACACTGCCTAGGCTTGTCACGGCCAGAGCCAACATGAGCTAACATTACCAGGACAGATAACCTGATAAACACATCACTGTTCCTTCCATGTGTGAAGGACATGACATGACATCTCTTCAAATGACATGTCCAACATAAAGCGCATATACACAAGTGTAAAAAGCTGCAACGAGTCTGGGGATGTGGAACACAGTGACAACAAAGACAACGAACTTGGTAGTTGTGCAGGTGACATTCAGATAGCGGTAGTGCATGGGAACTGGGGAAGGAGATAAGGGGTCCAGGTGAGGGGGCATTGCAGTAAATGTGAAGTACACCATAACAAATAGAACAATGTTGAAAATCAAGAAACTTCGGCCAGCATGTGTCAAGTCCAAGCCTGAGCGCAGACAGCAGGTGTGAAGTGCAGGTAGGTGGCTGTTGCCATTCATAAAACCAGTCCAAGTGTGGTGGATGCCAGGGAGACAGTGCAGGTGTGCAAGTGATGTGCAAGGGGACCTTTGCCCAATTTCAGAAGACAGCCACGTGACCATTGTAGATTCTGACACGAGTTCAGCAGGTCAGAGGAGTACCAAAAGCACAAGCAAAGAGAAGTACTGAATGACTACATGGCAATCAGAAAGGGCGCTAACCACTGAGACTGCTGCATTTGTGTGGAAAAATGCAAAAACAGAGAAATGCCAAAAGTGACTGGCAGTGCAAGATGCCCAACCACAGCACAGACAATGAAAACTGCACAAACGCATGCATGTGAAAGTCAAAGCATGTCATTTGCGTCACGCTGCATCAAGCAATTCCTGGCCAAATATCGTGAACATTTCACACTCCAATCAATACCCCAACCCCAACCTCCCGCCCCCCAACACAGTGGGGACCAATACACAGTGATGGTGCACATGTGATAGCAAATGAAACTTCCCTGTGCATACCGAAACTTACCCTTCACACACATCCAGTGGTCATGCACATGTGCAATTGCAACACGTAAATGGATAGCAAACATGACACATGCATGCAAGTAAGCACACACATAACCAACAATGGTCCTTACCTGCGACACCAAACAGAGAAACAAATCAGTAAACATTTGAAAGAAAAGTCAGAGAAGCCATTACTGTCAGTAATTAAATCAAAATATATTATCCAGTTGTATTCATTTCATATAAACTGCAAAACATAAATACAAATATGTACATTTTGAAACACAGAAAATGTTCAAATGTCCAAACTAAAATTCCAAATATGTACATAAAAAAAGGAAAAGTCTCAATACAGGTCCATGTCCATAAAACTCACATAAAAAATCATCTAAATGTAATAAAAAATGATTTCCTGCAATTTTTAAAAATAAGAAAAAAAGAAAACACCACTAAACTATGTACAAAGAAACATGGAGCAAAGTCCAATTAGCACTCAAAATCATAAAAAAACAAAAAGGTAAATCACACACAAACACCTATGTACAAAAAGTGGAGTGTAGTCCAAAAAACTCAAAATCATAAAAAAAATCAAATGAAACTTGTCACTAAATAACTATTTACAAGGGCAGCGGGCTAGTCCTCCTCCTCACCATGCTCCCTCAATGTCTCTGCCAGGGCATCATCGAACACTGCGTCCAATTCCCCTAGGCGGGCCTACGCTCTCACCTCAAGGGCTTGCAGGGACTCCAACATGCTGCTCGCCCACTCCCTGCAAGTCTCCTCGAGGACCTCAGCCCGCCTCTCTGCCTGATGCAGTGAAATCTCCGTCCTGGCCATGGTGAGTTGTGCCTCCTGTGCCCGATGCCGCTCTGTCCTGTTCCGCTGCCCGAAACGCTCCAACACGGAAGACATCCTTTATGTAAGGTCTACATTTGCCTCCTGCCTGATGGCCCATACCTGCCTCCCTGAGTTGGTATGCCCTGAGTAATGTAGCCTCCTAGGCCGTGCCTGCTGCTGCTGAATAGCCCGGTTCCTGCTCCTTAAGGACAGCCTCCGGCATGACGACACCCCCCGGGGTTGTCGTGTACATGCCCTGCTCCTTTGTGCCTGCTCTCCCTCCATTGCCACAGCTCCTGTCACCGGCTGGATCTGCGTGGTGACCACCTTAGCTGATCCAACCTCGACTCCCGACTCTGGCAGGGATGTGATCTTCAACAGACTGGCCGCTGGGGTTGGGACAGGTTCACAGGTGGCCCTAGTGGTATCTGGGCCGGAAGGCGGCAGGGAGGACGACTGGTGCACAGAGGAGGAAGATGAGGAGTGGGTTGCAGAAGTGGCCAGCCCACGCACCCAATTCGAGACCAAGAAAAGTGCTAGCCAGTTCACAAGACGCACAATCTCACCGTGATGATGTGAAAGCCCCCGATTGGAAGCCTGCACAGTGTTAGGGAGATTTCTCACACAAGTGCTTAATTCCCTCTACCTTAGAGCCATCAAGCTCTTTTGCTATATTTTGGGGCTTTGAGGTTTTCATTTTCAATGTGTTTTACTTTTGTGTTCTTTGGTTATGGAGTTTTTAAACAACTCCAGTGGCATCATCTTTTTCTATGTGTCACACAGCACGTTCAGTGCAGTGGCACAGGGGTGTCTTTCAGACTCCCCAAGGTTTAAATACCTTCCCTGAGACTAGTAAAGTCAATTTAACTATACATGCCCTGGGAGACAGTAGTGTACTGACCCAGCACACCCTATCTTAGTATAGTGTGCTGGAGGGGTTGCAAAACACTCATGTAACAGTAAAATCTTACCTTTTCCTATTTTAAATGGCTGGTGACAGTGGTTTAGATCAACTACCGTGATTTTTCGCGACCGCTAACAACGGTAGCTCAAAATCAGGGGTAGCCATGTTTTTCAATATGGTGCCCCAGACCTATCTGTAAAAACAGACTCGGGTCATCTTTTTCCCCATTTCTTTTAGGAAAAGTCATTCTTGTGTTTAACTCTGCACGCCATACCAGGTTTGGTCCCTTTGTGTGTGCCCTTTGGCGGGCTTCTGTGCTGAAGCCCTCCTCTGGTGCCAGAGTGTCTGGGGTGGACAGGATGGGAGGGAGGTGCCCGAAACTCCCTGTGATTAGTCTCCTAGGAGACCTGAATGCACTCTGGTGTGATTGGCTGGCTGACTGTCCGGCAAGGACAGCCACCCCGCTGGGTGAGTGACAGCCAGGCTGACTGAATGGGGGAAAACTGTTTAAAAGCGGGTCACTGGGACTTGGAAAGCAGAGTCAACCACTGGAACGAAAGAACTGAAGTGGAGAGGAAGGAAGAAGACTGCTGCAACTCCTGGACGACCGGTGAAGCCCTGCTGCAGGTCTGAATTGCCTGAAACTCCGACGACATAGGAGCCCTTCAAGGTTAACTTCTTCCCTTGAGTTTGGTGGGAACAACCAACTCGCAAGCGTCCTAGACACCGTCCTATTCTGGTCGAATTTTCACCAGAGTGCTGTTGAAAACCAGATAGCCAGAGGGAAGGAAACCAGGGGAACTTTAAAGCACTTAAACCTTAAACCGACATCTTGCTGCAGCTTTTGGCCTCTTACCTGGGCCGTGCAGGAACCTCCCAACGTCCTCTTTCTTGCCCCCACGACTGAAGCACAGGAACAGCGAGATCTGCTCGAACTGCCAGGAACAACTGCCTCAGCTACAGCTTTCTTTGTTTAAAAAGGTACTGCGCATACGCGGTCCGGAAATCTTTTCGGTCATCGAGAAAGTGCATGAAACTTTCCTCAACCACGAAGGCTTGTCCTTCCCTAAACATTCGTCAAACTTTTCGCCTAGCCAAATTCTTTAAAAATCTGTGGCAAAGGCTTAACCGTTATATACCAGAACTGTGCTATCCTATACAAAAGACTCTGAACCATTGACTTTGGCTCAGGCCTGTTGAGAAGAATTGCTGGTTGTATTTAACGAAACACTTTGCCCTGCCTAGGAATGTATTTGGGCTGTCTATTCTTATAACCTTGTCTTTTCCCTCCTTTATTAAGTAACTGAAGTGCCATTTTGTTCACACTTCATTGTTGAGCTGAACTTGTTTAGTTACTTACCGGTTGGATTTTTGTGGTGTATTAATGTGTGATATTGAGCTGCTTATGCTAGTGTAATGTTTTATAAATGATTAAGTAAATAAATGTACATTCTTTTCCTAAGAAACCTTGAGTAAGTGTTTACTTGAATCACTGTATTGGTTGGTCCTTTGTGTAACTTGTTCTACTGCTCACTTAAATTCTTGAAATAAGTCTGGCTAACACATATCATCCCGAATGGTGCCTGTACGCCTAATGATACCTGCTAGCAACGGTTCCACCCTGTCCCGAATGGCGACATCTGCAGGTATTGGTGTTTCCGTTTGCGTGGAAACATCCGCCACCTGTGGCATGCCTGCAGGTGCAATACTGGCACAGTCACGGTCCCAGGGGCAGGAATAGACACAGGCACCTCCATGGCGACCTTCACTGCCTCCTGCCCTGGAGTGTGGACTCCACCGGTCACACCCACCTCCTCCCCCACCAACCTGGATGCCTCACCACCGTCTTCCGCAGTGGATTGCCCCTGTGCGACCTCACCTCTCCCTCCCACTCTTGGACCTTCCCTCAGCAGCTGCAGCCATTGTCTTGGACGCGGCACCAGTCTCCTCGCTCCCCGAAAATGATATTTGCTGGGAGCCGACTGGGCCTTGCGTCTGTGCCTGGTGGAGCCATCCCCGCTGCCTTGCTCCACAGCACCTTCTCCACCCTCTTCTTCCAACGTCGCTGTGGATAGGGAAACATAGAAAAAAATACATCAGGGTACTGTACATTTGTGTGTATGGCACAAAACATATGCACATGAATTGCACTGTCAAAGGCCACAAACATCATCACCCTCCACAACACACTGGTACGTGCAATTAACACACAAGCACATACATGACCGTCCTTCACACCAGTCAATCACATCCATGGACAAGGGACTGTCAGCACCTACAAACTGTGCATGCCCCCCACATCCATCCAGGAGTATTGGCCAGCCACACACTTACTACTCAGACACATGCACATGTACACCATACATGTCCATGATGTTGCCGACAGCACCCATGTGTCACACCTCTCACACGGCCACGTCCATACACATGCATGCAACATGTGCACGTCGTTACATGCTGCAGCGCATCACACATTGCAACTGGAACACCGTTGATGTCACACATGCTTGAATGGACATACATGCAGCACTGTATGGGACATGCACACAGACATCCGTACAAGAGGCATGCCTGACATAAGGTCAAGGTGAACACTCCAACCACACATCAGCATGCACATTGTTAGGGAGAATTCTCATAAAAGTGCTAATTCCCTTCACCTTAGAGACCCACAGCAACTTTGCTGGATTTTGAGGACTTTTTTTTTACCTGGAGAGAGAATGACCCTTTTTTCCCACTCTCTCTTGTATTTTGATGTGTGTTTTACTCTTGTGTTCTTTGATTGTAGAGTTTTAGACAACTCCATAAGCATCATCTTTGCATGTGTGTCACACAGCACCCTCAGTGCAGTGACACAAGGAAGCCTTTTAGGCTCTCCCAAGGTTTAAATACTTTCTCTGGGGTAAACTACTACCGTTTCCCAGAGAAAGTAAAGTTAAATTGACTGCTAGTCTTTTTAAATTCCTAGACCCAGCACAACCTATCTTACAATAGAGTGCTGGAGGGGTTACCTAGTATCCCCTATGTCTGGAAACTCATGTAGCATTCCAATGCTACCCTTTCCTCTCGAAATGGCTGGAGGCAGTGGTTTTACAACGAACTACCATGATTTTTCCCGACCGCGAATACCGGTAGCGCTACATCGCGGGAACCATGGCGCTTCAGCCTCCTTTGTTTAAAACGGTCCTGGTCTTCTTTTTTTGCCTTTTCTTTTTGGGAAGGTCCTTCTAGAGTTTGTCTCTGCGCGCCAAACTAGGTTTGGTCCCTTTGTTCCTGCGCCTTTGGCGGGCTTCAGGACTGAAGACCGCCTCTGACGCCTGAGTGTCTGGGCTGGGCAGGAAGTGAGGGAGATGCCCGAAACTCCCTGTGCTTAGTCTCCTAGGAGACCCAAATGCACCCTGGCCTGATTGGCTGGCTGACTGTCTGGCAAGGACAGCCAGCCTGCTGGGTGAGTGGCAGCTAGGCTGGAATGAAAGGGAGAAAACTAAATAAAAGGCAAGTCTTTTGGCTTGGAAGGCAGAGTCGACCACTGGAACGAAAGAAACATAGATGAGCTGGAAGAGGAAGGCTGCTGCAACTACTGGACCATTGGTTTTCCCGGTGGAGCCCTGCTGCAGGTTCAAATCTCCAAGTTCATCTCGACAGAGAAGCCCTTCAAGGATGATTTCTCCCTTTGAGTTGGTGGGACCAATCAACTCATAAGCCACCATTCTCGGAGCTGGTTGTATTTTCTTCAGAGTGCTGCAGGAAACTGAATAACCAGGGAGAAGGACACCAGTTTGTGTGCTTGACTACAGCTACCGCAATCAAAGATTTGCAAGTTTGCCAGCTTTGTGACCAGTCCCTGTGCAGTGCAGGAGTCCCCTGATGTCCTCCCTCTTGTCCCACGACTGAGGCTCAGGAACAGCGAGATCTGCAGAAACTGCCAGGAATAGAAGTCTCCAGCTGCATCTTTTTCTTCAATATAAGGTACTGTGAAAACCCGACCGAGAGAACTTACCTCTCACTGCGAAAGTGCGTGAAACTTTGGCAACTTGCAAGCCTAGTCAGCTTGTGACCTGACATATGAATCTTTCTTCTATCAACTACTTCTCAGAACCATGGCAAAGACTTTTCTGTTTAACTAAAAGAACCGTTTTTACCTATACAAGATTCTAGCCCATTGACTTTGGCCTACCTATTGCATTGGATCAACTCCTCTGGTGAACTCAAACTATTTGCACTGTTTGAGTAACTATACTATTCGTTTTATTAACTTATGCCTTTTTGCTCCTACTTCAAATGCTCTGAATGCCATTTTGCTCCTACTTCAAAGTAGTTTAAATGCCTCATAACCGGGTAGTGTGAAGTACTGTAGTATATTTTTGTGTGATATTGATTGCCTCCTTTTAGTGAATGTTTTCTAACTGACTGTGTAATAAATTAATAAATGTTTTACCAGGAAACCTTGAGTATAAGAGTCTATTTCAATACTTGAAATTGTAGACCTCTGCGTAACATCATTACAGCTCACATTCATTCTTGAGATAAGCCTGGCTGCTCAGCTCGCTACCAACAACTGTGTGGTACAGATTTATACCAAAGTTTGCTTACACCTGTAGTCATAGTTGTGGGTAGTGGTCCCAGAGGGTACTGCATGCAAAGTTTGCCTAAAACTGGTGGCAGGTGGTGAGCATAAAGTGTAGCGATGTTACATTGAGAGTTTTGCTTTACTTTTGTTCAACTAGTAACCTTCACAAAGCTAAGCACCACTAAAAAAGCAATGTTATCATGCCTGATATGGATACCTACAGACAGGTGGCCCTGATCATTTTAACAGTATATCAACTAAAGGAAATGTGTAAGGTCAGGAACCTCCCTGTTAAAGGAAAGAAAAATGAATTGATTGAAAGATTGTTGGAATTTCAAAGTCCGAGAAGTAGGTCTGTTACACCAACTCCTTCAGCATATGTGGAAAATGTTGATGAGAATGATAATGATTCAGAGTCTAACTCTAATTTTTTTGAGGAGCAAGAAGAGTTAGAGGAGTCTCAGGATGTGAGCCTCTTTGCACCTCAACAAGCTCTTAGGCCTCAACCTTTAGCCACAGGGACCCTACCATGTCCAGTACTGAGTCCAGAATGTGTCTCTCTTGAAAAAATGAGACTTGAGTTAGAGTTCAAAAGGCTCCAAATTCGAACTGAAAGTAAACATCAAGAAAACTAACTCAGAGAAATTGATATACATCATGCTCTTGAAATTAAGATATTTTCTCTTGAAAATGGTTCTCTCCCAGAGTCTTCTAGGGCTTCCAGTCCTAAGATACCTTGCAAGATAAGCTGTGAGTATGTATGAGGTGAGACTTGATATTTTGGATTGGTTAGCTCCTTTTGAATATAACTATGGGATTCAGGGTTTCACATTGAATCAGTTGATTCCTTGGCTTTTGTCTAGGCTTCCCCAGATTGCAACTGATGCTGTAATGGAGGTGTGGGAACTTGAAAAATTGGAGTATGAAAATGTGAAGATAGCTTTGATAGCTAGACTTGGGAAAACTCCTTCCCATTACCAAAGGAGGTTTATGACCCTCAAAAAGCATGATGGTACCCCTTGGGCTACCTGGGTGTGTGAATGTTTGAAGAATTTAGATGGTTTGGTAAAGGGTAACACTTTTGAAGGAATGAGAAATTTATTTTTGTTAGAATCTATTTTTGATGCCTGCTCTCCTGAGCCGAGACCGCACTTGGCTGAGTCTAAGAAAATTGATCCCAAGAAACTAGCCAAAGCTGCTGACTTGTGTGTCGCCAACAGGGCTACTCACAAGGATTCTGGTGCAACTCAGAAAAAGCATGAATGGAAGCAGCAAAAGAAAGATGGCAAAGAGAATTCTAATACCTCCAATCCAAAAGAGGGCCCCAAACAGAAGAAAGGGTAAGCCACAAGGGAAACCAAATCAAGCTTGTGAAACCTATGGTACTAAACCAGAGGGAGGTCAGCAGAAGCTTGTGGGTCACATGACCATGTGAAAGGGGATCCCAGATGCAAGAGTAAACCTCCAGGGATCCACAATGCCTCCTTAGCCTTTTTTTCCCAGAGGGGGGAGTACATATGGCAAGTGGAAACTTTCAACTACTGGCTGAAGACCACATTGGAGTCTCTGCCAGTGTTTCATTAGTGTCCCTGGGTCTGAGGAAACAGCAGAATTTAGATGTCTATAATTCAATTCCAGATAACACAAGAATATTACAAGGACAGTGTACTTGTAAATGTTCAGGAGACCCCTGCCATTAGAGACACTGGTGACAGCATTACAGTGGTGGATGAATCTTTTTTCAAACCTGGGGATGTTGCTAAGGCACCTAACGGCCTCACTAAGCTTGCTGGAGGCCATGTTCAAATGCTTCCATGATTACCAGCTCTAAACCAGTGCAATAACATGACTGTCAAGATAGCTGTTAGTGTGCAGAGTGAGGTGCCTGGGAGAGTCCTGTTGGGGAATGACTTAAAAACTAGAAACAGGAACAGACAAGGAAGGTCAGAGAGAGTACCTTAACTGACTCTCCAGAGGATGTTACAGAAGAAACTATAACACCCAGCCCACAGGAACTACTAACTGCTATTTCTAAGAAGAAAGAGACAAAGGGGAAACCCAAGGTTTCAAAGAAAAAGCAAGAGAGCACTCCTGTGCTTCCAACAAGGACATCCCAAAGATGACTGTCCAAAGTCACACCCGTGACTATTCCACCAGCTGAGGCTGAGTGTGAGAAACAATCAGGAGAGGTTGAATCAGCTGCTGAAGATTCAGAGCTGGAAGAAGACCTTCCCCTGTTGGAGATCTGGATCCTAAAGACCATCCTGAGCTGCAGTTTTTACTGCCAGAAGGTGGCCCCTATAGGGCAGACATCAGCAGAGGTCAAAGAGAGTGTCCTACTCTTGAAGGACTTCGCCAACAGGCAGCTTCCCAGCTGGACGGGCAAGAGCCAGAGAAAAACAGGTTCTACAGTGAACCAACTGAGTCTATCCCAGGGGTCTACAGAAGACTTGTAGTCCCTCTAGAGATCCGACAACAGTTCCTACAGTTAGCTCATTAGATTCCTTTGGCTGGTTCCTTAAGTTTTAAGAAGACCAAGAAAAGGCTTTCTCTATATTTCTCTTGGCCTAAGTTGGGGTCTCATGTAGATACATTCTGTAGGAGCTGTCACACTTGTCAGACATCTGGCAAGAGTGGAGCCAAGAATGTGGCACCTTTGGTGCCTCTCCCAGTGGTGGGAGTCCCTTTTGAGAGGGTAGGAATTGACATTGTTGATCCCTTAGACCCTCCAACATCTTCAGGCAATCGATTTATATTGGTTGTAGTAGACCATGCTACTCGGTATTCTGAAGCCATACCTATGAGGACTGTTACAGCTCAGGCTGTTGCTAAGGCCCTACTTGGTATTTCTACCAGGATATGTTTTCCTAAGGAAGTCATCTCTGACAGGGGATCAGTTTTTATGTCCCACTACATGTAGACCATGTGGGAAAACTGCAGAGTGACTTACAAGTTCTCAACTGCCTACCATCCCCAGACGAATGGATTGGTAGAGAGGTTTAATAGAACTATGAAGAGCATGATAGGTGCTTTAGAAGAACGCCTTAGAAAAAAGTGGGACCTTCTAATGCATGCCTTCTATTTGCTTATTGATATTGATATTTTATTTCTATCGCGCTCGTACACAAGTGCTTCAGAGCGCGATAAGGCAAGGGAGGGGAACAGGGGAGAACAAAACAGCAATCTTACTAGGCCTGGTGACATTAAGAACGCGCAAGTGCATGGGAGAGGGGGAGGGGAAAAATGCATAGAAGTGGGGAGAAGTGGAAAGTGCGAAGCAGATAAATAACAATAAATAAATATTAAAGGCAACAAACAGTGGTAGTGCAGCCAGCAATTTGCAAGTGCTAGGTTTAAGGCAGCAGACAGGGTAGGTCTGATAAGTGCAGGAAGAAAAAGGGGGTGCTGTATGGGTACAGATACAGACCCCAGTGCAAGGGGTGGCCTGGAGGCAGTGTGGGAGGGTGGCAGGCTGAACAGGTACTTGGGCCCGGAGGACAGAGGGTAGCCAGATGCAGGGTGCCAAGAAAGAACAGATCAGCAGGGGAGAGGGGGAGGTAAGGCAGAAGAAAAGAGGAAGGTCTTGAGGTGCTTCCGGAACCGGAGATGGTTCTCCTCAAGTTTTAGAGTGGCAGGGAGGCTGTTCCAGAGGGAGGCCCCAGCCAAAGATAGAGATCTACCCCACGTTTGTTTCTTTGAAAAACGACTGACCCTGAGGAAGTTGGAGGTAGAGGAGCAAAGAGCTCAAGAGGGGAGGTATTTGCAGAGGGATAGCTGAAGGTTTTTTGGACCCAGGCCCCGGAAAGCCTTGTGGACAATGCAGAGGGTTTTGAATTTAATCACTTGGGAGCCAATGGAGAGATTTCAGAGTTGGAGACATACGATCCCAGGGCTTGAGGCCAAGGACAAGTCTCTCAGTCCTGTTCTGGATTAGTTTCAGAAGGCGGAGAGTAGAGGCAGGTAGAGTTAGAAAGAGGGTGTTACAATAGTCCAATCTAGAGAGAACCAGAGCTTGGGATACCATGAGCTTCTGGGGGAAGGAGAGGAAAGGCAGAGTACCTCTGAGGAAGTGCAGGAGGAAATTTGACTTTTTAGAGACCTCAGAGATGTGGGCGGAGAAGGAAAGGGTGGAGTCAAAGATAACCCAGAGGTTCTTAGCCTTGCAGGTGGGGGAAGGAGGAGGTCCAAGGGAGGCCGGCCAGAGAGTGAGAGGAAAGGATGGTGAAGGTGTGATGAGGAGGAGCAACTCCGTCTTGCTGGCATTCAGACAAAGATCATTGGCGGAACACCAATCTTGAATGGCAGTTAGGCAATCAGAGATGAGAGGGAGAGGAGGTGGCAGAGAGCAGCCAGAAAATGAGTTTATAGAGAAGTCCCTCAGGAGGGAGATGGATTTAGTCCCCTTGAGCTTCTCTATGGTCATCCAGTTAAAGGCCCCTTGGCCCAAATTAAGGAGGGGTTGGAGAGTGCTCCTTCCCCCAAGCCAGTGAGAGTCACTGACTATGTGCTTGGTCTACGGACGAGAATGATACACATGATGACAGAAGCATCTGATAACTTGAAAGCAGGTCAGGCTCTGGTGAAGCATTGGCATTACGAGAAGGCCAAAATGGTTGAGTTTACTGAAGACCAGGAATTTCTAGTTATGGTACCTACAAGGCAAAGGGCCTTACAGGACAAATGGATTGAACCCGTCACGGTTGTGGGA
Source organism: Ambystoma mexicanum (assembly GCF_040938575.1). Classification (NCBI taxonomy): domain Eukaryota; kingdom Metazoa; phylum Chordata; class Amphibia; order Caudata; family Ambystomatidae; genus Ambystoma; species Ambystoma mexicanum. The sequence continues at coordinate 1,504,339,661 of NC_090921.1, forward strand.
AAACTTGGAGAGGTCTATTATTTGGTGGACTTAGGCAATCCTAAGGAGGTCCCAGAAGTGGGAGCTTTGCTTCTAGCTTCTGCTCAGGAAGAGGAGGAGGGTGAACCTCTACCTGACTTACTCAGGGGACAACCTTTAGATGGGAAGATAGAAGGAGTTAATCTCTCTTCCAATCTGACTCTGGAACAAAAGGAGGAGCGCAAATCTCTGTTGAATAAATTTGCCCCACTGTTTTCACTATCACCAGGCTTGACCCCTTGGGACCAGCATGATATTCTCACTGGTGACTGTTTACCTGTTAAAAGCAGAAGTTACAGTATGTCAGACCATGTAATAACCCACATAAAGTAAGAGGTCAACAAGATACTTTATCTCGGGGTGATAGAGCCATCTACAAGTCCATGGTCTAGTCCAGTTGTACTAGTGCCAAAGGCAGGATCCAAAGAGTTGAGATTCTATGTGGACGATAAAGCTCTAAATGCAGTCATGAAAACTGATGCCCATCCTTTACCTAGGACAGATGACCTGGTAGACAAACTTGGTTCAACCAAGTACCTCAGTACATTTGATCTAACATCAGGCTATTGGCAAATAGCTCTGACAGACCATGCCAAGGAGAAAACTGCATTTTCAACCCCAGCAGGCCTCTACCAGTTTACGGTAATGCCTTTTGGATTAAAGAATACACCTGCTACATTCCAGAGGATGGTTAAGCAAGTTCTGAATGGGATGGAGGACTTCTGCATGGCATACTTGGATGACATTGCAGTGTTCAGGCGTACTTGGAAAGAACATGTTGATGTTTTAGGATATTTATTCCAGGCTCTTGAGCAGGCCCATCGGACCATAAAGGTAAGTAAATGTCCGATTGGCCAGAGAAAAGTGGTCTACCTTGGACATGAGGAAGGAGGAGGTGAAATAAGGCCATTGCCTAGCAAAGTACAAGCTGTACAAGAATGGGCCACCCCCACTACTCAAACCCAAGTGAGAGCCTTCTTAGCTCTCACTGGTTATTATAGGAACTTCATAGAGAACTATGGGTCCGTAGCTTCTCCCTTGAATGTGGTCTCCTAACCCAGATTCCCCAAAAAGGTCAGGTGGAATGAGGAGTGCACTAAGGCATTTGAAGGACTTAAGAAAGCCCTTGTCAAGCTCCAGTCTTAAGAGCTCCTGACTACAGCCAAACCTTCATTGTGCAAACAGATGCTTCCAATACAGGCATAGGTGCGGTTCTGAGTCAGCTGGAGGAGAAAGGTAGGGAACACCCAATCTGTTTCCTCAGCAGGAAGCTGAAGGAACCTAAGACAAGGTGGGCAACAATAGAACATGAGCGTTTTGCCATTGTGTGGTCTCTGAAGAAGTTTAGACCATACTTGTATGGATCTACTTTTGTGATTCAGACAGACCACCCACCCTTGAGATGGTTAATGCAGATGAAAGGGGAAAATCCCAAATTGTTAAGATTGTCAATCAGCCTACAGGGGTTTGATTTTACCATTGATCACAGGTCAGGATGTAATTACCAAATTGCTGATGGTCTCTCCAGAATGAATGACCGACTAGAGTAAGGAGATTCATCCAGGGGTGGATTAAATCCTCCTGTCCCTTAGTCTGGGGGGGGACGAGTGTTAGGGAGAATTCTCATAAATGTACTAATTCCCTTCACCTTAGAGACCCCGAGCAACTTTGCTGGATTTTGAGGACTTGATTTTTTTACCTGGAAAGAGTGTGACCCTTTTTTCCCACTCTCGCATGTATTTTGATGTGTCTTGTGTTCTTAGATTGTGGAGTTTTACACAACTCCATAGGCATCATCTGTTCATGTGTGTCACACAGCACCCTCTGTGCAGTGACACAGGGAAGCCTTTTAGGCTGTCCCAAGGTTTAAATACCTTCTCTGGGATAAACTACTGTTTTCCAGAGAAAGTAAAGTTAAATTGACTTTACTAGTCTTTTTAAATTCCTAGACCCAGCACACCCTATCTTACAATAGAGTGGTGGAGGGGTTACCTAGTATCCCCTATGTCTAGAAACTCATGTAGCAATCCAATGCTACCCTTTCCTCTTGAAATGGCTGGTATCAGTGGTTTTACAACAAACTACCATGATTTTTCCTGACCGCGAACACCGGTAACGTTAAATCGCGGGAGCCATGTTTTTCAAAATGGCGCCAGAGCCTCCTTTGTTTAAACGGGTCCCGATCTTCTTTTTTTGCCATTTCTTTTTGGAAAGGTCCTTCTAGAGTTTGTTTCTGTGCGCCAAACTAGGTTTGGTCCCTTTGTTCCTATGCCTTTGGCAGGCATCATGATATTTGATATGATATTTTATTTGTATCGCGCTCGTACACAAGTGTTTCAGGACTGAAGGCCGCCTCTGGCGCCTGAGTGTCTGGGATGGGTAGGAAGTGAGGGAGGTGCCCGAAACTCCCTGTGCTTAGTCTCCTAGGAGACCCAAATGCACTCTGGCGTGATTGGCTGGCTGACAGTCCGGCAAGGACAGCCACCCTGCTGGGTGAGTGGCAGCTAGGCTGAAATGAAAGGGAGAAAACTAAATAAAAGGCAAGTCTTTTGGCTTGGAAGGCAGAGTCGACCACTGGAACAAAAGAAACGAAGATAAGCTGGAAGAGGACGGCTGCTGCAACTACTGGACCGTTGGTTTGCCTGGTGAAGCCCTGCTGCAGGTCCGAATCTCCAAGTTCATCTCGACAGAGAAGCCCTTCAAGGATGATTTCTCCCTTTGAGTTGGTGGTACAAATCAACTCGTAAGCCACCTGTACACCATTCTCGGAGCTGGTTTTATTTTCCTCAGAGTGCTGCAGGAAACTGAATAACCAGGGAGAAGGACACCAGTTTGTGTGCTGGACTATAGCTACCGGAATCAAAGATTTACCAGTTTGCCAGCTTTGTGACCAATACCCGTGCAGTGCAGGAGTCCCCTGATGTCCTCCCTCTTGTCCCACGACTGAGGCTCAGGAACAGCGAGATCTGCAGGAACTGCCAGGAACAAAAGTCTCCAGCTGCATCTTTGTCTTCAATATAAGGTACTATGAAAACCCGACCGAGAGAACTTACCTCTCACTGCGAAAGTGCGTGAAAGTTTGGCAACTTGCAAGCCTAGTCAGCTTGTGACCCGGCATATGAATCTTTCTTCTATGAACTACTTCTCAGAACCATGGCAAAGACTTTTCCGTTTAACTACCAGAACCGTTTTTACCTATACAAGACTCTGGCCCATTGACTTTGGCCTACCTATTGCAGTGGATCAACTCCTCTGGTGAACTCAAACTATTTGCACTGTTTAAGAGTAACTATACTATTTGTTTTATTAACTTATGGCTTTTTGCTCCTACTTCAAATGCTCTGAATGCCATTTTGCTCCTCCTTCAAAGTAGTTTAAATGCCTCAGAACCAGGTAGTGTGAAGTTCTGTAGTATATTTTTGTGTGATATTGATTGCCTCCTTTTAGTGAATGTTTTCTAACTGACTTTGTAATAAATGAATACATGTTTTACCAAGAAACCTTGAGTATGAGTCTATTTCAATACTTGTAATTGTAGACCTCTGCGTAACATCATTACAGCTCACATTCATTCTTGAGATAAGCCTGGCTGCTCAGCTCGCTACCAACAACTGTGTGGTACAGATTTATACCAAAGGTTGCTTACACCTGTAGTCATAGTTGTGGGTAGTGGTCCCAGAGGGTACTGCATGCAAAGTTTGCCTAAAACTGGTGGCAGGTGGTGAGCATAAAGTGTAGCGATGTTACATTGAGAGTTTTGCTTTACTTTTGTTCAAATAGTAATCTTCACAAAACTAAGCAATACTAAAAAAGCAATTTTATCATGCCTGATATGGATAACTTCAGACAGGTGGCCCTGATCATTTTAACAGTATATCAACTAAAGGAAATGTGTAAGGTCAGGAACCTCCCTGTTAAAGGAAAGAAAAATGAATTGATTGAAAGATTGTTGGAATTTCAAAGTCTGAGAAGTAGGTCTGTTACACCAACTCCTTCAGCATATGTGGAAAATGTTGATGAGAAGGATAATGATTCAGAGTCTATCTCTAATGTTATTGAGGAGCAAGAAGAGTTAGATGAGTCTCAGGATGTGAGCCCCTCTGCACCTCAATAAGCGCTTAGGCCTCAACCTTTAGCCACAGGGACCCTACCAGGTCCAGTACTGAGTCCAGAATGTGTCTCTCTTGAAAAAATGAGACTTGAGTTAGAGTTCAAAAGGCTCCAAATGCAAACTGAAAGTAAACATCAAGAAATCAAACTCAAAGAAATTGATATACATCATGCTCTTGAAATTAAGATATTTTCTCTTGAAAATGGTTCTCTCCCAGAATCTTCTAGGGCTTCCAGTCCTAAGATACCTTGCAAGATAAGCTGTGAGTATGTATGAGGTGAGACTTGATATTTTGGATTGGTTAGCTCCTTTTGAATATAACTATGGGATTCAGGGTTTCACATTGAATCAGTTGATTCCTTGGCTTTTGTCTAGGCTTCCCCAGATTGCAACTGATGCTGTAATGGAGGTGTGGGAACTTGAAAAATTGGAGTATGAAAATGTGAAGATAGCTTTGATAGCTAGACTTGGGAAAACTCCTTCCCATTACCAAAGGAGGTTTATGACCCTCAAAAAGCATGATGGTACCCCTTGGGCTACCTGGGTGTGTGAATGTTTGAAGAATTTAGATGGTTTGGTAAAGGGTAACACTTTTGAAGGAATGAGAAATTTATTTTTGTTAGAATCTATTTTTGATGCCTGCTCTCCTGAGCCGAGACCGCACTTGGCTGAGTCTAAGAAAATTGATCCCAAGAAACTAGCCAAAGCTGCTGACTTGTGTGTCGCCAACAGGGCTACTCACAAGGATTCTGGTGCAACTCAGAAAAAGCATGAATGGAAGCAGCAAAAGAAAGATGGCAAAGAGAATTCTAATACCTCCAATCCAAAAGAGGGCCCCAAACAGAAGAAAGGGTAAGCCACAAGGGAAACCAAATCAAGCTTGTGAAACCTATGGTACTAAACCAGAGGGAGGTCAGCAGAAGCTTGTGGGTCACATGACCATGTGAAAGGGGATCCCAGATGCAAGAGTAAACCTCCAGGGATCCACAATGCCTCCTTAGCCTTTTTTTCCCAGAGGGGGGAGTACATATGGCAAGTGGAAACTTTCAACTACTGGCTGAAGACCACATTGGAGTCTCTGCCAGTGTTTCATTAGTGTCCCTGGGTCTGAGGAAACAGCAGAATTTAGATGTCTATAATTCAATTCCGGATAACACAAGAATATTACAAGGACAGTGTACTTGTAAATGTTCAGGAGACCCCTGCCATTAGAGACACTGGTGACAGCATTACAGTGGTGGATGAATCTTTTTTCAAACCTGGGGATGTTGCTAAGGCACCTAACGGCCTCAGTAAGCTTGCTGGAGGCCATGTTCAAATGCTTCCATGATTACCAGCTCTAAACCAGTGCAATAACATGACTGTCAAGATAGCTGTTAGTGTGCAGAGTGAGGTGCCTGGGAGAGTCCTGTTGGGGAATGACTTAAAAACTAGAAACAGGAACAGACAAGGAAGGTCAGAGAGAGTACCTTAACTGACTCTCCAGAGGATGTTACAGAAGAAACTATAACACCCAGCCCACAGGAACTACTAACTGCTATTTCTAAGAAGAAAGAGACAAAGGGGAAACCCAAGGTTTCAAAGAAAAAGCAAGAGAGCACTCCTGTGCTTCCAACAAGGACATCCCAAAGATGACTGTCCAAAGTCACACCCGTGACTATTCCACCAGCTGAGGCTGAGTGTGAGAAACAATCAGGAGAGGTTGAATCAGCTGCTGAAGATTCAGAGCTGGAAGAAGACCTTCCCCTGTTGGAGATCTGGATCCTAAAGACCATCCTGAGCTGCAGTTTTTACTGCCAGAAGGTGGCCCCTATAGGGCAGACATCAGCAGAGGTCAAAGAGAGTGTCCTACTCTTGAAGGACTTCGCCAACAGGCAGCTTCCCAGCTGGACGGGCAAGAGCCAGAGAAAAACAGGTTCTACAGTGAACCAACTGAGTCTATCCCAGGGGTCTACAGAAGACTTGTAGTCCCTCTAGAGATCCGACAACAGTTCCTACAGTTAGCTCATTAGATTCCTTTGGCTGGTTCCTTAAGTTTTAAGAAGACCAAGAAAAGGCTTTCTCTATATTTCTCTTGGCCTAAGTTGGGGTCTCATGTAGATACATTCTGTAGGAGCTGTCACACTTGTCAGACATCTGGCAAGAGTGGAGCCAAGAATGTGGCACCTTTGGTGCCTCTCCCAGTGGTGGGAGTCCCTTTTGAGAGGGTAGGAATTGACATTGTTGATCCCTTAGACCCTCCAACATCTTCAGGCAATCGATTTATATTGGTTGTAGTAGACCATGCTACTCGGTATTCTGAAGCCATACCTATGAGGACTGTTACAGCTCAGGCTGTTGCTAAGGCCCTACTTGGTATTTCTACCAGGATATGTTTTCCTAAGGAAGTCATCTCTGACAGGGGATCAGTTTTTATGTCCCACTACATGTAGACCATGTGGGAAAACTGCAGAGTGACTTACAAGTTCTCAACTGCCTACCATCCCCAGACGAATGGATTGGTAGAGAGGTTTAATAGAACTATGAAGAGCATGATAGGTGCTTTAGAAGAACGCCTTGGAAAAAAGTGGGACCTTCTAATGCATGCCTTCTATTTGCTTATTGATATTGATATTTTATTTCTATCGCGCTCGTACACAAGTGCTTCAGAGCGCGATAAGGCAAGGGAGGGGAACAGGGGAGAACAAAACAGCAATCTTACTAGGCCTGGTGACATTAAGAACGCGCAAGTGCATGGGAGAGGGGGAGGGGAAAAATGCATAGAAGTGGGGAGAAGTGGAAAGTGCGAAGCAGATAAATAACAATAAATAAATATTAAAGGCAACAAACAGTGGTAGTGCAGCCAGCAATTTGCAAGTGCTAGGTTTAAGGCAGCAGACAGGGTAGGTCTGATAAGTGCAGGAAGAAAAAGGGGGTGCTGTATGGGTACAGATACAGACCCCAGTGCAAGGGGTGGCCTGGAGGCAGTGTGGGAGGGTGGCAGGCTGAACAGGTACTTGGGCCCGGAGGACAGAGGGTAGCCAGATGCAGGGTGCCAAGAAAGAACAGATCAGCAGGGGAGAGGGGGAGGTAAGGCAGAAGAAAAGAGGAAGGTCTTGAGGTGCTTCCGGAACCGGAGATGGTTCTCCTCAAGTTTTAGAGTGGCAGGGAGGCTGTTCCAGAGGGAGGCCCCAGCCAAAGATAGAGATCTACCCCACGTTTGTTTCTTTGAAAAACGACTGACCCTGAGGAAGTTGGAGGTAGAGGAGCAAAGAGCTCAAGAGGGGAGGTATTTGCAGAGGGATAGCTGAAGGTTTTTTGGACCCAGGCCCCGGAAAGCCTTGTGGACAATGCAGAGGGTTTTGAATTTAATCACTTGGGAGCCAATGGAGAGATTTCAGAGTTGGAGACATACGATCCCAGGGCTTGAGGCCAAGGACAAGTCTCTCAGTCCTGTTCTGGATTAGTTTCAGAAGGCGGAGAGTAGAGGCAGGTAGAGTTAGAAAGAGGGTGTTACAATAGTCCAATCTAGAGAGAACCAGAGCTTGGGATACCATGAGCTTCTGGGGGAAGGAGAGGAAAGGCAGAGTACCTCTGAGGAAGTGCAGGAGGAAATTTGACTTTTTAGAGACCTCAGAGATGTGGGCGGAGAAGGAAAGGGTGGAGTCAAAGATAACCCAGAGGTTCTTAGCCTTGCAGGTGGGGGAAGGAGGAGGTCCAAGGGAGGCCGGCCAGAGAGTGAGAGGAAAGGATGGTGAAGGTGTGATGAGGAGGAGCAACTCCGTCTTGCTGGCATTCAGACAAAGATCATTGGCGGAACACCAATCTTGAATGGCAGTTAGGCAATCAGAGATGAGAGGGAGAGGAGGTGGCAGAGAGCAGCCAGAAAATGAGTTTATAGAGAAGTCCCTCAGGAGGGAGATGGATTTAGTCCCCTTGAGCTTCTCTATGGTCATCCAGTTAAAGGCCCCTTGGCCCAAATTAAGGAGGGGTTGGAGAGTGCTCCTTCCCCCAAGCCAGTGAGAGTCACTGACTATGTGCTTGGTCTACGGACGAGAATGATACACATGATGACAGAAGCATCTGATAACTTGAAAGCAGGTCAGGCTCTGGTGAAGCATTGGCATTACGAGAAGGCCAAAATGGTTGAGTTTACTGAAGACCAGGAATTTCTAGTTATGGTACCTACAAGGCAAAGGGCCTTACAGGACAAATGGATTGAACCCGTCACGGTTGTGGGAAAACTTGGAGAGGTCTATTATTTGGTGGACTTAGGCAATCCTAAGGAGGTCCCAGAAGTGGGAGCTTTGCTTCTAGCTTCTGCTCAGGAAGAGGAGGAGGGTGAACCTCTACCTGACTTACTCAGGGGACAACCTTTAGATGGGAAGATAGAAGGAGTTAATCTCTCTTCCAATCTGACTCTGGAACAAAAGGAGGAGCGCAAATCTCTGTTGAATAAATTTGCCCCACTGTTTTCACTATCACCAGGCTTGACCCCTTGGGACCAGCATGATATTCTCACTGGTGACTGTTTACCTGTTAAAAGCAGAAGTTACAGTATGTCAGACCATGTAATAACCCACATAAAGTAAGAGGTCAACAAGATACTTTATCTCGGGGTGATAGAGCCATCTACAAGTCCATGGTCTAGTCCAGTTGTACTAGTGCCAAAGGCAGGATCCAAAGAGTTGAGATTCTATGTGGACGATAAAGCTCTAAATGCAGTCATGAAAACTGATGCCCATCCTTTACCTAGGACAGATGACCTGGTAGACAAACTTGGTTCAACCAAGTACCTCAGTACATTTGATCTAACATCAGGCTATTGGCAAATAGCTCTGACAGACCATGCCAAGGAGAAAACTGCATTTTCAACCCCAGCAGGCCTCTACCAGTTTACGGTAATGCCTTTTGGATTAAAGAATACACCTGCTACATTCCAGAGGATGGTTAAGCAAGTTCTGAATGGGATGGAGGACTTCTGCATGGCATACTTGGATGACATTGCAGTGTTCAGGCGTACTTGGAAAGAACATGTTGATGTTTTAGGATATTTATTCCAGGCTCTTGAGCAGGCCCATCGGACCATAAAGGTAAGTAAATGTCCGATTGGCCAGAGAAAAGTGGTCTACCTTGGACATGAGGAAGGAGGAGGTGAAATAAGGCCATTGCCTAGCAAAGTACAAGCTGTACAAGAATGGGCCACCCCCACTACTCAAACCCAAGTGAGAGCCTTCTTAGCTCTCACTGGTTATTATAGGAACTTCATAGAGAACTATGGGTCCGTAGCTTCTCCCTTGAATGTGGTCTCCTAACCCAGATTCCCCAAAAAGGTCAGGTGGAATGAGGAGTGCACTAAGGCATTTGAAGGACTTAAGAAAGCCCTTGTCAAGCTCCAGTCTTAAGAGCTCCTGACTACAGCCAAACCTTCATTGTGCAAACAGATGCTTCCAATACAGGCATAGGTGCGGTTCTGAGTCAGCTGGAGGAGAAAGGTAGGGAACACCCAATCTGTTTCCTCAGCAGGAAGCTGAAGGAACCTAAGACAAGGTGGGCAACAATAGAACATGAGCGTTTTGCCATTGTGTGGTCTCTGAAGAAGTTTAGACCATACTTGTATGGATCTACTTTTGTGATTCAGACAGACCACCCACCCTTGAGATGGTTAATGCAGATGAAAGGGGAAAATCCCAAATTGTTAAGATTGTCAATCAGCCTACAGGGGTTTGATTTTACCATTGATCACAGGTCAGGATGTAATTACCAAATTGCTGATGGTCTCTCCAGAATGAATGACCGACTAGAGTAAGGAGATTCATCCAGGGGTGGATTAAATCCTCCTGTCCCTTAGTCTGGGGGGGGACGAGTGTTAGGGAGAATTCTCATAAATGTACTAATTCCCTTCACCTTAGAGACCCCGAGCAACTTTGCTGGATTTTGAGGACTTGATTTTTTTACCTGGAAAGAGTGTGACCCTTTTTTCCCACTCTCGCATGTATTTTGATGTGTCTTGTGTTCTTAGATTGTGGAGTTTTACACAACTCCATAGGCATCATCTGTTCATGTGTGTCACACAGCACCCTCTGTGCAGTGACACAGGGAAGCCTTTTAGGCTGTCCCAAGGTTTAAATACCTTCTCTGGGATAAACTACTGTTTTCCAGAGAAAGTAAAGTTAAATTGACTTTACTAGTCTTTTTAAATTCCTAGACCCAGCACACCCTATCTTACAATAGAGTGGTGGAGGGGTTACCTAGTATCCCCCATGTCTAGAAACTCATGTAGCAATCCAATGCTACCCTTTCCTCTTGAAATGGCTGGTATCAGTGGTTTTACAACAAACTACCATGATTTTTCCTGACCGCGAACACCGGTAACGTTAAATCGCGGGAGCCATGTTTTTCAAAATGGCGCCAGAACCTCCTTTGTTTAAACGGGTCCCGATCTTCTTTTTTTGCCATTTCTTTTTGGAAAGGTCCTTCTAGAGTTTGTTTCTGTGCGCCAAACTAGGTTTGGTCCCTTTGTTCCTATGCCTTTGGCAGGCATCATGATATTTGATATGATATTTTATTTGTATCGCGCTCGTACACAAGTGTTTCAGGACTGAAGGCCGCCTCTGGCGCCTGAGTGTCTGGGATGGGCAGGAAGTGAGGGAGGTGCCCGAAACTCCCTGTGCTTAGTCTCCTAGGAGACCCAAAT